>NW_026020413.1:125380-474414 GCF_900185275.1 Solanum verrucosum
TCGATGGGGCGTATACATCGGACTCCACATTTAGCTCATGTGGTTTTATGTCGGTTATTAGTAGCTCCCACAGTTCAGTCAGACTCTATTGCATTGACCACATTTACAGTTCATTCAGTATTCAGTCAGCATGTTATAAATTGGTCATTGCATTCAGTTAGCTCAGTATTCAGTATCTATATCATGTTCAGATTATTTCATTGCTTTATTGCTTTGTTCAGTTATATGTTCTTTCAGCTTTACTCTATCCTGCATGCTCAGTACCTTTCAAGTACTGACGCATACGTGCGCTACATCTTCTCGTGATGTAGGTTCAGGTTCTCAGCATCCAGATCACGCTTAGATGATTCTCGATCTTCAGTTCAGCAGCATCAGTGGTGAGTCCTCATTCTTCGAGGACTAGTGACATGTTTATCTTTATCTTTTAGTCTTTAGTTTCAGTTTTGCTAGACCTAGTTGGGGCATGTCCCAACATTTCTAGTCAGTTTAGAGGCTTATTTCAGACATAGATAGATTCACTTAGTATTGAGTTAATATATCTCCTTTGTATTAAACTCATCAGTTTCATTTATATCTCAGTTATAGTATATGGGTATTCCCCATCTTTCATCTTATTTATGATTTAAGCTCCCCATATATTTTATTAAATCTTTAGTATTAGAATGCTCATGATCATGCCAACAGGGTTAGCTTGGGATCACTTGTGGTCCTAGGTCCCGTGTCCACGTCTCGGGGTAGCTCGAGGCGTGACATGGCTAGATCGAAGGAAGCATAAAAAGATTATGCTAAAGGCCACATGGTTAATTTGGACCAACATAAAAATAGATTCACACGATACTATATCGTATCTCATATTATAAAGAAGCATATCAACATGAAAATGGGTACTTAAAAGAAGAAGAACTACAATATTGAATAAAATTTTCAGATTTTGACTAGTGACTAACATAAAAAAAACGGACCTACACTTAAAAGAAAGACAAAATTCAAATTTTTTTTGCAACCCCATTTCGGGACAGGCCCACGACATCCTAATGAACTAATAATAAAACTGAAAATAATAAAAGAGAATCCTCCAGAAGCAAGGAGTCTCACCACAAGACTCTGAGTGCTCAAACTGGATCAACGAGGCGCTGGATGCTGATCCTGGTTACTGGCATCTGCATCATAAGACGATGCAGGCCAACTGGCATTAGTACATTGAATGTACGAGTATGCGAGTTGGAATGCTAAACACAACTTAAGCTTGAGAAGAATCTTGAAGGAACACTTACCATGGCTTTTACTCAATTCCTAAACAAATCAACTCAATATAAAGCAATTAAACACATGTAGTATTATATGTAGCTTGTAAAACAGTGGAAAACAAACTTAGTTTGTTAAAGAAAATGTAATAACAAAACTCAACTTTACTTATATAATAAAGTAATATAGTTTCTGTGGGAGATTCTCCTAACCAACAACCACCACTATGAGCCTAAATGGTGATACAACGTCTTGTCCACGCTGCCAGAACTGTCCTATACTTTGCCGTCATATAGAATGCTTAACTTAGTGGATCCACTAGCGTATGCTAAAAGAATCTTAAGGAGTCATCTAAAAAGTATGATCCGTTACTACCCATGATGGCTACATGGTTTATGGAGACTTGAGTTAATACGAACTCGCATCCCCATATCGGTGCTCAATACTACTCCCAAAATATACTTAGCTCATATGTTTTTAAAAACAACTTCTTTCTTTGATTTGAGATAATTACTCAAAAACTTAGCTTAAAACTCTCTTGGAATCGATGTTCCCTTTCTTGCTCAAATGTGAAAACATTTTAAACTCTTTGGGAATACATAGTCCCCATATACTTCTTTGAAGAAATGAACTTCAAATCTTTACTCTTGGCTTAACTTAAAACTTAAGTCTTAGAACAAAGTTAAAACGTTTGTGAAAGAGTTTTGAAAACTTTAAAGAACTTCTCTTGACTTGCTTCTTAACTTCTAACTTGACTCTTAACTTTCCTTGAATTGAATTATGGATTCAAGGATTGTGATTTGTGATAGGAAAGATCTCATGATGTTTAGGAATGAATTTAGATAGCTAAACATGAGAAAAGATAAAAAAAATTCACTGTCTGAGGGTGGGTCCGCGACGCGGAGAAACATTAAAATTTTTGTTTCAAAAATAAATATTGAGGTAGAATGGTCCGTGATCGCTCCGCAATGCGAAACCATTTTTCCCAAATCTAGGGAGCAGGTTTGCGATGCGGAGGCACTGCCCAGATTTATCTGATGGAGTTGTTTTCTTCGTTTTACCACTCTAAACCCTCTAAACTCCATGGGTTCTTTCCCCAAACACTTAGAATCATCTATACCCTCAAATAACATCATATTCCACTCGAAAACACAACTAATAATGTGAATCAATCTCAAGAAAACTCCAACAACACAACCCACACGGATTCAAACGAACTTCATCAAGAATTTAAGGGATTTAATTTGAAATCAATATGCTTTGTTGAAATTGACCAAGTTGGGCGCGTGGGTGAACTAACCCAATGCTATGTGATCTCACATACCTTTTAGGGATCACCCCCGACGAAAATCACAAGTTAAACTCAATGAAATCGACGAATCTTGAACGTTCTTCTCCTTTCTCCTCTTTTCTCCTCTTCTCCAAGCCCTAGCGTAAAATTCATTTTTCTAAACTAACTAAAATCTGATTTTATCCCAATTAAACTCCTAAAAACGAATTAGAATAATTAGGTAAGGAAAAGACTAAATACCCTTCCAAAATCCGGATTGAACTTTCCTTATTCCAACAGACCAACTTCCAAAGGGCATAACTCAATCATACGAACTCGGAATCACACAAACTCAGCGGCGTTGGAAAGATCATTTCAAGAAATGTCCTACCATATCTGGAAGTAAACCTAAATCATCATGAGCTAGAAGTTATGGCCGTTCGAATTCGACCAAAACTCAACTTATTCTAACTTAACAAAATTTCCAGATTTTCACTCTTTCCAAAAATGACTATTTCCAATTATTGGCTTCTTCCTAGTTATATCAATTTTGCGAGATGTTACATAATGGAATCAACAATTCATACTTTCATAGCATACAAAAGTTCAATATTGAAAAAAACATGAAGAGTTTCACTATGCTTTTTCTTTTCTCTATAACATGTTTTTTACTTTGTTTGACCATGAAACTAGGTATGATTTTTTTATTTGATGCATATGAAATTATTTTATCAATAAGTATGTGTTCAGATATATGTTTTCATTATTCATTTTTTTAATCATGTTGATTTATGTGTAATCTTCTCATTATTTTGTATCAGGTGATGATACTAAATTTTGCCTAGGAACTTTTACAACTAATGATGTATGTGATAATATTAGTTGTGGAAATCTAGCTCTATTTCACTAGCCAGCAAGTTTGATACCTCATGATTGTGTTTGTACTGCAGCAGGAAGCAATCAAAGCCTTTGTACTTGTCAAATTCGTTGTTAAACAAAATTATGCAATAAAAGTGGTTATTATTGATGTTATTGAGTAATCATGGCATGTCCATTTAATGATTGAGAATAAATAAAAATAAATAGATATAAAAAATTGAACAACATTTTTTATGAGTGGAAAAGCTTCACTTTAAAGTTGTGACATCAAAATAGCAATTAAAGTTGAACAATATTTTTCCCTTCAAACAAGCGTCATTAATAGAGCAATTTTGTAATTTTATCAAACCAATGTAACATATAAAATGACACATGTCAAAACAATGTAATAATCGATTATATAAATTATTATTATCAGATATATTTACTTGCCTTTTGCATCTTCAAAATTAAAATGGATAGATAAAGTTGATTGTTCAAGAATATCATTAGGTGCCCACTTAAATGACCAATAAATTTTATCATTTTTGAGAGTAAATAATCAACATAAAAATTTTAGATCAATATACAATCTATATATATAATCATTGCGAAATTTATTTAACAACTTTGAAAGATAAATTTTGTTATTTAACTGCATCATTTTTTGTCTCAAACACCATTAAAGTTACAATTTCAAAAGGTAAGTTCGTTTTCTTATTTTTATCTACTAAAAATAGAAATTAGCGACGAATAAATTATGTAGTTAAACAAAAAAAATATTTCTCATATTTATCGATTAATTAATAAGATATTATAAGTCACAAGATATTTAGTGACAGATTTGAGATAAAGTTTGTAACTAATATCATTTTATTTTTCTATTAATATTAATGTCGAATATAGTGGTAGGTGGAAAGTAATTTTAACCATTGAATAAAAGTTTGGGGTTCGGGCTTTGAGGATTAAATAACATCTGATAGGGCGTTTTACCCCCAAAATGATACTTTCTGACTCAAATCTACATTAGTTGGATGGAAAATGGGTATCAAACAATTTGTGAAAGAAAAAAAACTTCCTATAACTATCCACAAATTTATATTTTATTTTACTTTTCAAAGTTCGAATAAATGGCATTTCCTATTAAAATATTTCAACCAGATTATGAATTTTAGATTTAACATTCTTTTTATCCATTAATATGTGGAAGTTATATTTACCATTTGGGACTTATTTGAGAGGTTTATGTTGGGGCCCAAAAGGAAAAGTGTGTTTTGAACAAAACAAAACCATTCTCGATAGCATCAGATTTAATGTTGTTATAAGCCTTCGTCTTTGTAAGAAAATAAGTCTTAATTATGTATGTGGAAATAATATGGCATCATGGTGTAATAAGGAGCCTCGCGATATCTTCAATTTGTGATCGTGGATGACTCTATCATGATCACAAAGGGAAATAATGTCATGAAAATAAAAGTGAATATCAAAAAAATTTAATTCATTTCAAGACTTTTGCGGATTTTGAAGCTCCACCTAGGACAATTATTTTCTACCTGAGTTCCTAAATCAAATCTCTAAATCAATCCTACGAGTCAGTCCTACGACCCGTCAAACACTCTACAGTTCATCCTATCAAGTCGTAGGTCCAATATTTAGAAACTTAATTTTCCAAAACTCAACTTTGGTCTATGACTTCCTTCCTATGACCCATAGGAATTCCTACGGTTCGTAGGTTGTACTCATAGAAACTTGCATTAGTCATTTTTTCTGCATTTTTCTTTCCTTTTGGACATATCAACTTCCGAAGTTTTTACAGAAAAAGACTCAAATATTCTTTAAAATAATTGTATGGCAGACCTACCATTGCAACCTACAACTTATAGGAATTCTTACAGACTATACTTGTCAATCGTAGTTTGAGTGACTGGGCCTAAAATTCATGTCACTTCGATGAGACCTTCCGACGGTCCGTATACCCAAACCGCAGAACTCAAATTTTACCCCAAAATTTCACCAAGTTTGGATTGCTTCTAAGGAACCTATCTACAGTCTGTAGAACATCCCACGACCTGTTCTAGTCAAAAGTTGATCAAGTTATTGGGATTTCAAATTTCTCAAAACATGACCCACTTCCTACGGATGTACTCTATGGTCTGTAGAAGCATTTACGACCTATAATGTGGATCCGTAGAACACAACCAGTAGCTAATAAGTGAAATCTTTCCTTTTCCAAATTCTGAGGTGTTACATTTAGTTATGTATAATATTGATTCAAAAATTGAATATGTAAATTTTAATCTAAATAAAATAAAATTTTAATCAAAATATTTGTAATAGATATTTAAAATAGGTTCTCTCTATAAATTAATATTAGTATTAAAAGTACATTGATACATACCATTTTTTCATAATTTGACTCTTAAAAAAGTACTTTTTTAAAAAGAGATTAGTCAAACAAAATTTTCTTATCAAAAGCATTTTTCAAATGAATTAGCCAAACACAAATAGATTTTTTTCTAAAGAATTTTTTTAAAAAGTCATTTTTAAAAAGTGTTTCTAGAAAAAAACAGTTTATAGCATACACTGAAATAGGCTCTAGCAGCATCCTATCCCTGGTATTCTGTTAGCAATTAATTACATAGATTTACTAGCTTTATTTCAACATATCATAAACTTATTTGTATTTTATGACAAGTAATATGTTTTGACCAGTAATTTAAAGATACAGATTTACTAGCCTTATTTGAACTAGTACAATAAATTCATTTATATCTTTTATAAAGTAATTAAAATTTACAGATTTATAAAGTTTATACTAATTAATATGATAATTTCATATCTTCCTTCAGCCCCTATATAAGAGTCCTAAATGGCATAGACAATTCATAATTTGATAGCATACAAAAGTTCAATAGTGAAAAAATCATGAAGAGATTCACTATGCTTTTTCTTTCTCTATGACAATATTTTTCACTTTGTTTGACCATTCACTAGGTATGATTTTTTATCCGATGCATATGAAATTATTTTATCAATAAGTATGTGTTCAGATATATGTTTTTATTATTCATTTTTTTAATCATGTTGATTTATGTGTAATCTTCTCATTATTTTGTATCAGGTGATAATGATACTAAATTTTGCCCAGGAACTTTTACGACTAATGATGTATGTGTTAATATTAGTTGTGGAAATCTAGCTCTATTTCACTGGCCAGCAAGTTCGATGCCTCATGATTGTGTTTGCACTGCAGCAGGAAGCAATCAAAGTCTTTGTACCTGTCAAATTCGTTGTTAAACAAAATTATGCAATAAAAATGGTTATTATTGATGTTAATTGAGTAATGATACATGTCAATTTAATGATCGAGAATAACTAAAAACAAATAGAAATCAAAAGTTGAACAATATTTTTTATAAGTGAAAAGCTTAACTTTAAAAGTTATGAGATCAAAATAGCAATTAAAAGTTGAACAATATTTTTTCCCTTCAAACAAGTGTCATTAATAGAGCAATTTTGTAATTTTATCAAACCAGTGTAACATATAAAATGACACATGTCAAAACAATGTAATAATAAATTATATAAATTATTGTTATCACATATATTTACTTGCCTTTTGCATCTTCAAAATTAAAATAGATAGATGAAGTTGATTGTTCAAGAAAGTCATTAGGTGCCCACTTAAATGACCAATAAATTATATCATTTTTGAGAGTACATAATCAACATAAAATTTTAGATCAATATACAATCTATATATATAATCATTGCGCTATTTATTTAACAACTTTGAGAGATAAATTTTGTTAATTAACTACTTAATTTTTTGTCGCTAACCCCATTAAAGTTACAATTTCAAAAGGTAAGTTCATTTTCTTCTTTTTATTTACTAAAAATTGAAATTAGCGATGAATAAATTATGTAGGTAAACAAAAAAAATTATTTCTCATATTTATCAATTAATTAATAAGATATTATAAGTCACAAGATATTTAGTGACATATTAGCGATGAAGTTTGTAACTAATATATCATTTTATTTTTCTATTAGTATTAATATCTAATATAGTGGTAGGTGTAAAGTAATTTTCAACCTTGACTAAAAGTTTGGGGTTCGGACTTTGAGGATTAAATAACATCTGGTAGGAGCGCTTTACCCCCAAAATGATAATTTTCTACTCAAATCTACATTAGTTGGATGGAAAATGGGTATTAAACACTGTGTGAAAAAAATAATATAAACAAAAAAACTTCCTATAACTATCCACAAAATTATATTATATTTTACTTTTCAATGTTCGATTAAATGGCTCTCCTATTAATAATGTTTCAACCCAATTCTGAATTTTAGATTTAACATTTTTTTTATCCATGAATATGTAGAAGTTATATTTACCATTTGGATCTTAAATGAGAGGTTTATGTTGGGGCCCAAAGGGATGAGCATGTTTTGAACCAATAACCCATTCTGGATAGTATCAAATTTTGTTTTTCTTAATGTTGGTATAAGACTTCGTCTTTGTAAGAGAATAAGTCGTAATAGTGTATGAGGAAAAAATATGGCATCATGGTGTAATAAGGAGCCTCGCGATCTCTTTAATTTGTGATTGTGTCTAACCCCATCAGGATCACCAAGGGAAATAATTTCATTAAAATAAATAGTGAAAATCAAAAAAAATTAATTCATTTCGAGACATTTGAGGATTTTGAAGATCCACCAAGGACAATTATTTTCTGCTTGAGTTCCTACGTCAAATCTCTAAATCAATCCTACGAGTTAGTCCTACAACCCGTCAAACTCTCTACAGTTCGTCCTATCATGTCGTAGGTCCAATATTCAAAAACTTAATTTTCCAAAACTCAACTTTGGTCTACGACTTACTTCCTATGACCCATAGGAGTTCCTATGGGTCGTAGGTTGGACTCGTAGAAACTTGCTTTAGTCAATTTTTTGGCATTATCTTTCCTTTCAGACTTTCCAACTTCCGTGGTTTTTACAGAAAAAAGACCCAAAGACCCTTTAAAATAACTGTAAGGCATACTACGATTTCAACCTACGGCTTGTAGGAATTCTTACTGACTATACTAGTCAACCATAGTTTGGCTGACTGGGTCTAAAATTCATCCAACTTCGATGAGACCTTTCGACGGTCCGTATACCCAAATCGCAGAACTCAACTTTTACCCCAAAATTTCACCAAGTCTAGATTGCTTCTACGGAACCCATCTACAGTCTGTTAAACATCCCAGGACCTGTTTGGTCAAAGGTTGATCAACTTATTGGGACTTCAAATTTATCGAAACTTGACCCACTTCCTACGGATACATTGTACGCTCTGTAGAAGCATCTACAACCCGTAGAATGGGTCCGTAGAACACAACCAGTAGCTAATAAGTGAAATCTTTCCTTTTCCAAATTTTGAGGTGTTACATTTATTTATGTATAATATTGATTCAAAAATTGAATATGTAAATTTTAATCACAATATTTGTAATAGATGTTTAAAATAGTTTCTCTCTATAAAATAATATTGGTATTAAAAGTACATTGATACTTACCATTTTTCATAATTTGACTCTTAAAAGCACTTTTTAGAAAAAGATTAGTCAAACAAAATTTTCTTATCAAATGAATTAGCCAAACACAAATAATTTTTTTCTAAAGCATTTTTTAAAAAAGTTTTTAAAAAAAATGTGTTTTTAGAAATAAAAAGTTTTTTGTAGAAACCGAAATAGGCTCTAACAACATAATATCATTTGTTTTCTATAAGCAATTAATTACATAGATTTACTAGCTTTATTTCAACATGTCATAAGCTTATTTGTATTTTATGACAAGTAATATTTGATGACCAGTAATTTAAAGATACAAATTTACTAGCCTTATTTGAAGTAGTACCATAAATTCATATATATATCTTTTATAAAGTAATTTAAAAATTACTAATTTATAAATATTATACTAATTAATATCATAATTTCATTTCCTTCAGCCCCTATAAGAGTCCTAAATGGCATCGACAATTCATACTTTCATTGCATACAAAAGTTAAATAGTGAAAAAAACATGAAGAGTTTCACTATGCTTTTTCTTTTCTCTATGACAATATTTTTCACTTTTTTTGACCATTCACTAGGTATGATTTTTTTTCGATGCATATGAAATTATTTTATCAATAAGTATATGTTCAGATATATGTTTTCATGATTCATCTTTCTAATCATGTTGATTTATGTATAATCTTCTCATTATTTGGTATCAGGTGATGATACTAGTTTTTGCCCATGAACTTTTACGACTAATGATGTATGTGCTAATTTTAGTTGTGGAAATCTAGCTCTATTTCACTGGCCAGCAAGTTCAATGCCTCATAATTGTATTTGTGCTGCAGCAGGAAGCAATCAAAGTCTTTATATCTGTCAAATTCGTTGTTAAACAAAATTATGCAATAAAAGTAGTTATTATTGATGTTAATGGAGTAATCATACATGTCCATTTAATGATTGAGAATAAATAAGAATAAATAGAAATTAAAAGTTGAACAATATTTTTTATGAGTGGAAAAACTTAACTTTAAAAGTTGTGAGATCAAAATTGCAATTAAAAGTTGAACAATATTTTTTCCCTTCAAACAAGCGTCATTAATAGAGCAATTTTATAATTTTATAAACCAATGTAACATATAAAATGACACATGTCAAAAAAATGTAATAATAAATTATATAAATCATTATTATCACATATATTTACTTGCTTTTTGCATCTTCAAAATTAAAATAGATAGATGAAGTTGATTGTTCAAGAAAGTCATTAGGTGCCCACTTAAATGACCAATAAATTATATCATTTTTGAGAGTAAATAATCAACATAAAATTTTAGATCAATATACAATCTATAGGTATAATCATTGCGAAATTTATTTAACAACTTTGAGATATAAATTTTATTATTTAACTGCTTAATTTTTTGTCGCTAACACTATTAAAGTTACAATTTCAAAACGTAAGTTCATTTTCTTCTTTTTATCTACTAAAAATAGAAATTAGCGACGATCAAATTATGTAGTTAAACAAAAAAAAATTCTCATATTTATCGATTAATTGATAAGATATTATAAGTCACAAGATATTTAGTAACAGATTAGCGATGAAGTTTGTAACTAATATCATTTTATTTTTCTGTTAGTATTAATTTCTAATATAGTGATAGGTTGAAAGTAATTTTCACCCTTGAATAAAAGTTTGGGGTTCAAGCTTTGAGGATTAAATAACATCTGGTAGGGGCGTTTTATCCCCAAAATAATACTTTCCGACTCAAATCTACATTAGTTGGATGGAAAATGGGTATTAAACACTGTGTGAAAAAAAATAAAAAATAAAAAACTTCCTATAACTATCCACAAAATTATATTATATTTTACTTTTCAATGTTCGATTAAATGGCTCTCCTATTAATAATGTTTCAACCCGATTATGAATTTTAGATTTAACTGTTTTGTTGTTATCCATGAATATGTAGAAGTTATAATTACCATTTGGAACTTATTTGAGAGGTTTATGTTGGGGCCCAAATGGATGAGTATGTTTTGAACAAAAAAATCCATTATGGATAGTATCGAATTTTGTTTTTCTTAATGTTGGTATAAAACTGTCTTTGTAAGAGAATAAGTTGTAATCATGTATGAGGAAAAAATATGGCATCATGGTGTAATAAGGAGCCTCGCGATCTCTTTAATTTGTGATCGTGGATGACCCCATCAAGATCACAAAGGGAAATAATTTCATTAAAATAAATAGTGAAAATCAAAATAAAATTAATTCATTTCAAGACTTTTGAGGATTTTGAAACTCCACCTAGGACAATTATTTTCATCTTGAGTTCCCACATCACATCTCTAAATCAATCCTACGAGTCTATCCTCAACCCGTCAAATTCTCTACGGTTCGTCCTATCAAGTCGTAGGTCCAATATTCAAAAACTTAATTTTCCAAAACTCAACTTTGGTCTACGACTTCCCTCCTACGACCCATAGGAGTTCCTATGGGTCGTAGGTTGGACTCGTAGAAACTTGCTTTAGTCAATTTTTTGACATTATCTTTCCTCTCAGACTTTTCAACTTCCGTGGTTTTTACAGAAAAAAGACCCAAAGACCCTTTAAAATAACTGTAAGGCATACTACGATTTCAACCTACGGCTTGTAGGAATTCTTACTGACTATACTAGTCAACCGTAGTTTGACTGACTGGTTCTAAAATTCATCCAACTTCGATTACACCTTTCGACGGTCCGTATACCCAAACCGCAAAACTCAAATTTTACCCCAATATTTCACCAAGTCTAGATTGCTTCTATGGAACCCATCTACAGTCTGTTAAACATCCCACGACCTGTTCTGGTCAAAGGTTGATCAACTTATAGGATCGAATCCTTGGCTAATTCCACAACCAAAGACAAATCTTGAGTTTCTTTTCTCCTTTCTCCTCTTTTCCCTCCTCTCAAAGCCCTAGCGTATTTCTTAATTACGTAAACAAAACTAACTCATTTTAGACTCCAAATAATTTACAAAAAAACGGATTAATTAAATGGGTAGGGAAAAGACTAAACTACCCTTCAAAAATCCGGATTAGACTTTCCTTATTCAAACAACCCAACTTCCAAAGGGCATATCTCACCCATACGAACTCGGAATCGCACAAACTTGGCGACGTTGGAAAGGTTATTCCAACATCTTTCCTGCATACCTGGAAACACACCTAACTCATCCTGAGCAAGGAGTTATGGTCATTTGAAGTTGACGAAAAACTCAACTTAACATACTTAACCATTTTCCAGATTTTTATATTCTTTCCAAAAATGGCTATTTCAAATTCTTTAACTTCTTCCTAGTTATTTCAATTTGTGAGATGTTACAATATCTCCCCTTTGGGAACATTCATCCTCAAATGAGATTACTCTTACTAGGCTGGGGGTGTAATATCAATCATACATTTAAAACAAATTTCTTTCTTTGGTTTGAGATAATTACTCAAAACTTAGCTTAAAAGCTCTCTTGAAAATTGGTGTTTCCCTTTCTTGTTCAAATGTGAAAACATTTTAAACTCTTGGGAATACTTAGTTCCCTATAACTTTTGGAGAAATGAACTCAAATCTCTACTCTTTCCTTAACTTCAAACTTAAGTCTTAGAACAAATTTAAAATGTTTGTGAAAGACTTTTAAAAAGCTTTAATGAACTTCTCTTGACTTGCTTCTTAACTTCTAAACTTGACTCTTAACTTTCCTTGAATTGAATTTTGGATTCAAGGATTGTGATTTGTGATACGAAATATCTCATGATGTTTAGGAGTGTTTTTAGATAGCTAAACATGAGAAAAGATTTAAAAAAATCACTGTCTGAAAGCTGGTCCGCGACGCGGAGATGTATTTAAATTTTTGGTCGCGAATATACTTTTTGAGGAAAAACGGTCTGTAACCGCTCCCCGCGACGTGAAGAGATTTTTCTCAAATTTGAGGAGCAGGTCTGCGACGCGGAGCTAGTGCCCAGATTTCCCCGACTAATTTCCTTTTTCGTTTTCCAGCCCCAATTTGCCCATACTCGGTTCTTTTTCCCAAATTCTTTTTAGATTCAGATACCCAGCAAATGTACCTAAGAACCAAACTCCAAACAATTCTATAATTCGACTTAATGATCTCAGAAACTTCTCAATCACAGCCCAATTCAAGAACGACATCAAATTCAAGAATACATATCAAGAACATCAAACTTTCAAACTCTTTTAGGATGAATTCACGCTGAAATAAACATGTTTGGTGCGTGGATTAATGAACACAACATTCTGAAAGACTCACATAACTTGTAGGGATTAACCCTTGGCAAAATCCACATGAAATTCTCAAAGAATTCGACGAGCTATGAACTTTTCTTCTCCTCTCTCCTCTCTCCTCTCTCCTCTTTTCTCTTTTCTCCAAGCCCTACTGTATTTTTGTAAAAGCGTAAAATGATCTAATTCTGATTAGACCCTAACTTAATTACCAAAATGAAATAAAATAATTGGGCAAGGGAAAGACCAAACTACCCTTTCAAAATTCGGATTGGACTTTCCTTATCCATACAACTGAACTTCCAATGAGGATATCTCACTCATACAAACTCAAAATCATGCAAACTTGACGGCGTTGGAAAAATAATACAAAGATATTTCCTACGCTATCTGGAAGCGTACCTAACTCATCATGAGCTAGGATTTTTGGTCGTTTGAAGTTGACGAAAAATCATACTTAACATAACTTAACCAAATTTCCAGATTTTTCCATTCTTTTCTAAAATGACTATTTCCAATTTTTAACTCTTCCTAGTTCTTTCAAATAGCGAGATGTTACAATATTTCCCCCTTGAGAACATTTGTCCTCGAATGAGATTTCTCTTACTAAGCTAAGGGTGTAACATCTAACATTCAGCTCAAACACCCAACAAGCATAGCAATTTCAACATGCTAACTTATAAATGAAAGAGTACTAAGAATAGAATTAGTACCTTAATTTGGAACTTCTCTGGATTCGAAGAGATGTGGATACCTCTTCTTCATGTCCTCCTCAGCCTCCCCAGTAGCTTTCTCAACAAACTAATTCCTCCAAAGAACTTTGACTGATTCTACCTCTTTTGTTTTCAACTTGCGAACTTGGCTATCTAGAATCTGAACCGGAATCTCTTCATAAGATAGGCTATCCTTGATCCCAATATCTTCAGTTGGTATGATAATTGAAGGGTCCCCCTTGCACTTCTTCAACATAGAGACATGAAATACCGGATGAACCGCTGCTAGCTCTTGGGGTAGCTCTAACTCGTAAGCTACATTACCAACCCTTTTGGATATTCTATAAGGGCCAATATACCGGGGACTATGCTTCCCCTTCTTACCAAACCTCATGAAACCCTTCATGGGTGAAACAATTAAATATACCCAATCATCAACTTCAAACTCTAACTCCCATCTCCTAACATCAGTGTAGGAATTCTGACGACTCTGCGTTGTTTTCAACCTCTCTTGAATCACTTTCACTTTCTCCATAGCTTGATGAACTAAATCATGTCCTATCAACACAGCTTCACCAACTTCAAACCGTCCAATGGGAGATCTACATCTTCTCCCATAAAGAGCTTCATAAGAAGCCATTTGGATGCTAGAGTGGTAACTACTGTTGTAAGCAAACTCAATGAGAGGTAGGTGATCATCCCAATTCCCTTTGAAATCAATCACACATTCCCTCAACATATCTTCGAAAGTCTGAATATTGCACTCTACTTGACTATCTGTTTGAGGATGAAAAACAGTAATTAAGTTCACCTTTGAACCCAAGCCTTTTCGGAATGACTTCCAAAACTGTGCAGTAAATTACGCACCTCTGTCTGAAATAATGGAGACCGAAACTCCATGAAGTCTAACCACTTATTGAAGATACAACTTGGCGTAATCCTCTATTGTATGGGTACTCTTTACCGTTAAAATGTAGGTTGATTTTGTCATTCTGTCTACAATCACCCAAATCGAATCATGTTGCCTGCGAGACCTTGGCAAACCTGTGATGAAATCCATATTAATCATCTCCCACTTCCATTCCAGAAGTTCTATATTCTGAGCCAAACCACCGGACCTTTGATGCTCTACTTTAACTGGTTGGCAATTCAGACAGTTAGCCACTAACTCTATAATGCCTTTCTTCATGCTACTCCACCAATACACCTCTCTCAAATCACGATACATCTTTGTGGAACCCGAATGAATGGAATATCTAGAGCTATGAGCTTCCTCCATGATCCACTCTTAGAGTTCATCCACTCTTGGTACACACAATCTACCTTA
Source organism: Solanum verrucosum (assembly GCF_900185275.1). Classification (NCBI taxonomy): domain Eukaryota; kingdom Viridiplantae; phylum Streptophyta; class Magnoliopsida; order Solanales; family Solanaceae; genus Solanum; species Solanum verrucosum. The sequence goes on from NW_026020413.1 coordinate 140,617, forward strand.
ATACCTCAACACACCATCTCCCCCTTGTTCAAAAGCCATAACTTTCTGCTTAAGAACATTTGCCTTCAATTCAAGCAAAATTGGGTCTTGATTCTGCTTCTCTTTTACTTCTGATACTAATGATGATTCAGCCCCATTCATCACCACCGCTCCTCCTTTTGTGGAATCCATTAGTCAAACTCCCAGGTGTGCAAGTCTATGCACATCTTTCGCTAATTCTCTTTTTTTTCCCTCGACATGGGCACTACTACCCATAGACAACCTGTTCAAAGCATCAACAACAACATTAGTCTTACCTGGGTGATAAAGAACACTCATGTGATAATCCTTGAGTAATTCTAACAACCTCTTCTGTCTGAGATTAAGCTATTTCTAAGTAAACACATACTGAAGGCTTTTGTGATCAGTGAATACATTTACATGAACACCATACAAATAATGAAACCATATCTTCAAAGAAAATACTACAACAACCAACTCTAAGTCATGGGTTGGGTAATTCTTCTCATGAACTTTCAACTGTCCGGAGGCATTAGCTATAACCTTGTCATTCTGCATTAACACACAACACAAACCAACTTAGATACATCACAATAGACAACAAAGCCATGCGTACCTTCTGGTAATGTCAAAATTGGGGCAGTAGTCACCCTTTTTTTCAATTTCTGAAAGTTTTTCTCACAAGCTTCAGACCATTGAAACTTCACTGTCTTCTGAGTTAACTTGGTCAAAGGGGATGAAATAGATGAGAACTCCTCTACGAACCTTCTATAATAGCCAGCCAAACCCAAGAAACTCCTAATATCAGTTGGAGATGTGGGTCTAGGCCAATTCTGCATTTCCTTAATTTTCTGAGTATCAACTTTAATTCCCTCTCCAGACACAATGTGGCCTAAGAATGCCACAGACTCAAGACAAAACGCACACTTAGAGAACTTGGTATACAACTCTCTATCTTTTAGAGTCTGGAGAACTATTCTGAGATAACTAGCATGATCTTCTTCATTCCTTGAATAGATTTGTAATTCATCAATGAAGAAGATAACAAACATATCTAAATAAGGATTGAAAACTATATTCATAAGGTCCATGAACGCTGCAGGTGCATTGGTCAAACAATAGGACATGACCAAAAACTCATAATGACCATAACGCGTCTTGAATGCTGTCTTTGGAATATCACATTCCCTCACTCTTAATTGATGGTAGCCTGATCTGAGGTCTATCTTAGAAAAACAAGTAGCACCCTGAAGCTGATAGAAAAGATCACCAATCCTTGGGAGAGGATATTTGTTCTTTATGGTTACTTGTTTAACTGACGGTAATCTATACACATCCTAAGGGAACCATCCTTTTTTCTCACAAATAAGACCGGAGCGCCCCAAGGTCAGACACTTGGTCTAATAAAGCTCTTGTGAAGGAGGTTTTTCAACTGTTCTTTAAGCTCATTCAACTCTGCTGGTGCCATTCTATATGGCAGAATAAACATAGGACGAGTATCTTGGAGAATGTCTATACTGAAGTCTATTTCTTTCTCAGGAGGGACTCCGGGAAGATCATCAAGAAAGACTTCTGGAAACTCTCTTACTACTGAAATTGACTGAATATGAGGTATCACTAGAGTCACTAACTCGGACTAAGTGATAGACACACCCCTTGGAAACTAAGGTACGAAATAAAAGGGCCCTTAGGCACTGCTGAACTGCTCTTCAACTTTATAACTGGTTCACTAGAAACTAGCACTTGACTACTCAAGTTCTACAATCTATTAATGCATAACAGGCATGAAGCCAGTCCATATCTAGAATGACATCAAAAACTACCATGTCTAACTCAACTAAATCAGCGATGGTACTCTTGTGATTGACGAAAACAGAAAAATCACGATAGACTTTTTCTGCTAGAATAGACTCTCCATCAGGTGTAGAACCACCGAAGGCTCAAGAAGTTTCTTAGGCTGAACATCAAAGTTAAAGACTTAGATCATACAAGTGATAACATCTAGAGAGTTCTCTTGCTCTTGGTGACTAGTGATCGCATAAAGACGGTTGGCTCCTCCTCTAGTACCGGAAGTAACTCATCTAGGTGCAGCTTGTCTGGTGGAGCAATTGATGAAGATTGGGCTCTATTGCCCTAATTCCCACTACCTTTTCGGTTCTTAGGTCACTCTTTCATAAAGTGACCCTCTTCTCCACACTTGAAACAACTGACTGGCCATCACGACACTTACCTGGGTGGGTTCTACCACAGTTAGCACTTGCAGGAGCCCAGGTTTAGCTCTGAAGTGTTGGGAATTTTGGCTATTATACTCACCTTCGTTTTTGGGTGCAGGTGCACTAGCAGATAATGTAGCAGGTCCCTTTTGCTTTTGCTGAAAAGACGAATGGTTCACATTACTTTTCTACTGCCCGGACTCATTCCCTGTCTTAGCTTCATATTTCTAAATTCCTCCCTATCCCTCAACTTCTCTTCCTTAACCTGCTGCACATAGACCATCAACCTTGATATATCCATGTCTCCAATTAGCATCGCTGCCCTGCCCTCTTTGCTTGATAGACGAGACAACCCAGCAACAAACAAACTTATTCTACTCCTCATGTCACCAACCATTTATTTGCTTCTCTTAGCTCACGAGTAAAGAAACGCCTCTAGAAGGCACTCTCGACCATATGCCAGCTCAAAATTGATTACACATAAGCACGAGTTAGAAAGAGACTTTTATAGAGATACACTTTATCGCACGAAGTGAGTATGAAAGAAGTAAAGGAATTCCTAAATATTGCAGCCTCCTAATGATAGATGTGGCGTGCTTCACACCGATAACTAGGACTCTACAGACACATCTTCATAGACTCCGTAGGACTCTTAAACTTTATGCTCTGATACCAAGTTTGTCACGCCCCGAGCCTAAACCCTGGGTAGGACTGGAACTCGAGAACCATTGGTGGCCCCAAGCGAACCCTTAGCGTGGCTTACTTACACAGCGAAAGACTCTAAGAATTATTACAATGATCAAATGCACTTTACTCAACTGCTTAATAAAATAATTAAGAATGTTTAAAGGTCAAACATTCAACTTGGCCAAAATGGCAACTCAAGTCTTAACATATGAAATAATATTGTAAATACAACTGACTACTAAGTGTCTGTAAAGCCTCTAAAATAAAGAGGGATGTCGGGACAGGACCCCCGATCATCCTAACAACTGAAAAGCTTAAACGATTATGAAAAGGACCCTTTGGAAAGCAAGGAGGCTCACTAGCGGACTCCGAGTGCTCAACATGAACAACGAGGCACTGGATGCTGATCCTGGTTACCTGTGTCTGCATCATAAGATGATGTAGGCCAACTGGCATCAGTACATTAAATGTACGAGTATGCGAGTTGGAATGCTAAACATAACTTAAGCTTGAAAATGATTTGTAAGAAACTCTTACCTTGGCTTTATTCAATTCATGAATAACTCAACTCAAAATGCAGTGTAAAACAACAATAATAGTGCAATTTATACAAAGCATTTAGAACAGTAAATAACAACTCAATTTTTCAAACATATGTAATAACAAACTCAACTTTACTTATATATCAAAGTAATATAGTGTCTGTGGGAGTTTCTCTAACCGTTAACCACCACTATGAGCCTAAGTGGTGATACAACGTCTTGCCCACACTGCCAGAACTGTCCTATAATTTTCCGTCATTTAGAATACCTAAACTAAGTGAATCCACTAGTCCATGCTAAAAGCATCTTAACGAGTCATCTAAAAAGTATGATCTTTTACTACCCATGATGGCCAAATGTTTTATGGAAACATGAGTTAGTATGAACTCGCATCCCCATATCGGTGCTCAATACTACTCCCAAAATATACTTAGCTCCTATGTTTTTAAAACAAACTTATTTCTTTGGTTTGAAATAATTACTCAAAACTTAGCTTAAAAGCTCTCTTGGAAATCGGTGTTTCCCTTTCTTGTTCAAATGTGAAAACATTTTAAACTCTTGGGAATACTTAGCTCCCGATAACTTTTGGAGAAATGAACTCAACACTTTACTCTTTGCTTAACTTAAAACTTAAGATTTGGAACAAAGTTAAAACATTGTGAAAGATTCTAATAAACATTAATGAACTTCTCTTGACTTGCTTCTTAACTTCTAAACTTGACTCTTAACTTTCCTTGAATTGAATTATGGATTCAAGGATTGTGATTTGTGATAGGAAAGATCTCATGATGTCTAGGAGAGTTTTTAGATAGCTAAACATGAAAAAAGATTTAAAAAAATCATTGTCTAAAAGCAGGTCCGCAATGCGGAGATGTATTTAAATTTTTTGTCACGAAAATACTTTTTGAGGTAGAACGTTCCGTGACCGCTCCGCTCTGCGAAGAGATTTTTCTCAAATCTGAGGAGCAAGTCCGCGATTCGGAGCCAGTGCCCAGATTTGCCCGTCTAATTTCCTTCTTCGTTTTCCAGCCCCAATTCGCCCAAACTCAGTTCTTTTTCCCAAATTCTTTTTAGATTCAGATACCCAGCAAATGCACCTAAGAACCTAACTTTAAACAACTCTATAATTAGATGTAATGATCTCAGAAACTTCTCAATCTCAGCCCAATTCAAGAACAACATCGAATTCAAGAATACATATCAAGAGCATCAAACTTTCAAACTCTTTTAGGAAGAATTCACGGTAAAATGAACATGTTTGGCACGTGGGTGAATGAACCCAACGTTATAAAAGCCTCACATACCCTGTAGGGATTAACCCTTGGCGAAATCCACACGAAATTCTCAAAGAATTCGACGAACTATGAACTTTTCTTCTCCTTTCTCCTTTTTTCTCTTTTCTCCAAGCCCTAGCTTATTTTGGTAAAAGCGTAAACTAATCTAATTCTAATTAGACCCTAACTTAATTACCAAAAACCAAATAAAACAATTGGGCAAGTAAAAGACCAAACTACCCTCTCAAAATCCGGATTGGACTTTCCTTATCCAAACAACCCAACTTCCAATGGGAATATCTCACTCATAAAAACTCAGAATCGCGCAAAATTGGCGGCATTGGAAAGATAATTCAACTATCTTGCCTACGGTATCTTGAAGCACATCTTAACTCATTCTGATCTAGGAGTTTTTTTTATTTGAAGTTGACCAAAAACTATACTTAACATAACTTAACCAAATTTCCAGATGTTCCATTCTTTCCTAAAATGACTATTTCCAATTTTTAACTCTTTCTAGTTCTTTCAAATAGCGAGATGTTACACTCTATCTGATATAATCGAAACTACCTCTTGAAGATATAACTTGGCATGGTCCTCTGTTGTATGGGTAGCCTTTACTAGCAAAAAGTGGGTTGACTTTGTCATTCTATCGACAATCACCCAAATGGAATCATGCTGCCTGTGAGACCTCGGCAAACCTGTGGTGAAATCCCTATTTATCATCTCCCACTTCCATTCCAGAAGTTCTATATTCTGAGCCAAACCACCGGGACTTTGATGCTCTACTTTAACTTGTTGGCAATTCGGACACTTAGCAACGAACTTTGCATGCCCTTCTTCATGCTACTCCACCAATAAACCTTTCTCAAATCACGATACATATTTGTGGAACCCGTATGAATGGAATATCTGGAGCTATTAGCTTCCTCCATAATCCTCTCTTGGAGTTCATCCACCCTTGGTACATACAATCTACCTTGATACCTTAATACACCATCTCTCCCTTGTTCAAAAGCCATAATTTTCTCCTTATGAACGTTTGCCTTCAACTCAAGCAAAATACGATCTTGGTCCTACTTCTCTTTTGCTTCTGACACTAATGATGATTCAGCCCCATTCATCACCACTACTCTTTTTTCCGTGGAGTCCATCAGTCAGACTCCCAAGCGTGCAAGTCTATGCACATCTTTTGCTAACTCTCTCTTTTCTTCCTCAACATTGGCGGTACTACCCATAGACAACTTGCTTAAAGCATCAGCAACAACATTAGCCTTACCTGGGTTGTAAAGAATACTCATGTAATAATCCTTGAGTAATTCCAACCACCTCTTTTGTCTGAGATTAAGCTCTTTCTGAGTGAACACATATTGAAGACTCTTGTAATCAATGAATACATCAACCTGAACACCATACAAATAATGACACCATATCTTCAAAGAAAGTACTCCAACAACTAACTCTAAGTCATGGGTTGGGTACTTCTCATGAATTTTCAACTATCTAGAGGCATAAGCTATAACCTTGCCATTCTACATTAACACGCAATTCAAACCAACTCTAGACGCATCAGAATATACAACAAAGTCTTGCGTACCTTCTGGTAAGGTTAACACTGGGAAGTAGTCAACCTTTAGATTTTCTCACAAGCTTCAGACCATTGAAACTTCATGGTTTTCTGAGTTAACTTGGTCAAAGGGGTTGAAATAGATGAGAACCCCTCTACGAACCTTTTATAATAGTCAGTCAAACCCAAGAAATTCCTAATATCAGTTATAGATGTGGTTCTAGGTCAATTCAGCACTGCCTCAATTTTCTGAGTATCAACTTTAATTCCCTCTCCAGACACAATGTTTCCTAATAATGCCACAGAATCAAGCCAAAACTCACATTTCGAGAACTTAGTATACAACTCTTTATCTTTTAGAGTCTGTAGAACTATTCTGAGATGTCTAGCATGATCTTCTTCATTCTAGAATATATTAGTATGTCATCAATGAAGATGATAACAAACATATCTAAATAAGGTTTGAATTCTCTATTCATAAGGTTCATGAATGTTGCAGGCGCATTGGTCAGACCAACGATATGACAGAAACTCATAATGACCATAACGGGTCATGAAAGTTGTCTTGGGAAAATCACACTCCCTTACTTTCCACTGATGGTAGCCAGATCTGAGGTCAATCTTAGAAAAATAAGAAGCACCCTGCAGCTGATCGAAAAAATCATCAATTCTCGGAAGAGGATACTTACTCTTGATGGTAACCTTGTTCAACTGACGGTAATATATACACATCCTAAGGGAACCATCTTTATTTCTCACAAATAAGACTGGAGCACCTAAGATGAGACACTTGGTCGAATGAAACCCTTATCAAGGAGATCTTTCAACTGTTCTTTAAGCTCTTCCAACTGTGCTGGTGCCATTATATATGGCGAAATAGAGATAGGACGAGTATCTGGAAGAACATCTATATCGAAGTCTATCTCTCTCTTAGTAGGGACTCCAGATAGGTCATCTGGGAAGACTTCTGGAATTTTTTTTACAATATGAACTGATTGAATATGAGGTATCTCAACACTAGAGTCATTAACTCGGACTAACTGATTTGAAACATTTTTTTCACAAGTGAAATGAATCCTACAATATAAACATTATTACAAGTAAACAAAATTACAGCTGGTACATAAAGCAATAGAAGCACTTCTATCAGGTCCCTTGCTGTTTTTGAAGCTTGAAAGTATCTCTCTTTGAATGAATAAATAGGTAATGTTGTTTGTTATTTGATATATACCATGAGGAGTTATTATCCAACGTACAAACAACCTCGTCGCTTCTGATTGGTAAAGTACTCTGCAGCTTCACCAACTTTCTGACGCTGACAACTTTACAGTTGTTCAGCACTTTGTCACTGGACGAGTACTCATACTCTACAGAGGACCAGGTCCCTACACTTGTAAGGAGATCATCAAAACATTTATGAACATGAGCCCTTATCAATTTCCCCCTTTTTGATGATGACAAACAACCTGCATTAACTCCTCTCATGAGTGAGCAATCAGCTCCCCCTTAGTTTAGTGCCCCTAACAAACACAGTTCCCCTTAATTCAATGCCCTTAACTTTACCAGCAAACTTTACAACACAACTTCCCCCTTTTGACATCATTGAATAGGTGAAGCAGTAAACATATTCAAGTTAAACTACGAGGCATGCGGGAATTTAGGGTCATGGGACACACATAACACGAGTATGAAAGAATAAAGAGAAAATCAAACCATACATGAACAGGGCAACACCAAAATTAGCATTATATCACAAATACCGACCACTGTAAACAGTCAAAACAACAAAAGGCCACAAGAGTTCAGGAGTACACGATGGAGAAAACAGAAGACAACTAGAGAGACCAGACACATTTAGGACGAATGAGGGGAGGGATTAAAAGCACGCATCAACAACATCAGGTGTTCATTGGCACTCTCATGGGCATGTATCAATTGCTTGTTTAGGGACTTAATTTCCTCATTGAGAGAGGCATTAGTCTTCAACAGCATTGTGTTTTCATCCCTCAACTCTTTGAGAACCTGCTTATGACCCTCACTGGTACCAGGTCCTCTAGAAACAACCTTCTGTAATTCAGACTTGAGCCTAGTGATTTCAACCTCCTTATTGCTCAGAATCTTGGTGAGATCAGTTACCTCCCTCTTAGAGTGGCTTGCTGCTCCAGAACATCTGCCACCTGAGATCTGCCATTAGCCTGTCCCTCAATGCACTCACATTCTAGTGGAGTAGACAGAGTGAACATCTGCTTGGTGGTACCAGGTAGCCCTTTTCCCAATCTTCAAAATGATTGAAAATAAAGTTTAACAGATACCCATAAGGAATGTCGTGCTCAGCATTCTTCCATGTCATTATCCTGTGCATGTGTTCCAACATGATAGCAAGGAGGTTGATTTCTTCAAGCTCATCAAGCTTTTCCATGAGGAAGAGATTGGCAACGGATGCTACTATTCTCTTCTCAGTTCTGGGCATCATTACTTTGTTAATGAACTCGAACATCAACTCTTACTCCCTTTTGAGAAACTTCTTAGGGAGCCCTGCAAGCTTGACATCTCCTCGCTTGGTAGCATGCTTTGAGAAATCACCAGTTGGTTTACAACCCTCAATAGTTCGAATTCCTACCACATGCACTCCAAGAATGATTCCTAGAGTTTCTTCATCAAGATGAATCTCCACATTCCTGATAATAGTTTTGATTCCACCCCCTTCCAGTAGCTCCATCTTGCAGAAGAATTCACGCACTCTGGGTTCGTGCAAGTATGGAACTGGTGATTCAAAAAGATGATTCCAGCCTTGAATGGTAACAACGTCAACTAGATTAGTCATCCCAAATTTTGTTAAAATGTCAGGATCAAAGACTCTACCATTCAATACTCTTTGTTGCCCAATTTTCTCTACCCGCTCCTCTCTAGTCAATTCCTTTTCTTCGATTTGATTTTTAACCTTGGGACTATGTCCTTTTACGGGTTGTTCCTCTAACTGCCTTTTCCCTTTTACAAGAGGTTTCTGCTTTTTAACCTTCACCCTCTTTGCAAGTGATTTCACCCTCTTTACCTGAGATTTATTTCCCCCTTTTTGATTTCCCTTGGATTTAACCCTTTCTTCCTCAACTTCTCTTCTCATTTCTGCCACATACTTGGCAACATCCTCGAACTCAGTTTCACTATTCTTAATGGACTGGGGAGCAGAGGCAAGTTATTCAGGTTCAAGTCCTTCTCTTCTCCTCTTCCTATTTCTCTCAGTCTGGGCTTTGCTTGCTGCAATAGCACTCCCCATAACCTTTTCTGTTTCGTTCCATGTAACATACTTCTTTTTGTCCCCTTTTGAGTAAGACAGTACCAACTTTCCCTTCCCCTTTCTCTGTCGCTCTTTTTCTTGTTCAGCAGATTTATCAACAATGTCAATCGCAGTCGTCTTTATAATTGTTTCCAAATCAGGAACAATTTGAGAAGAGTTAGCACCTCGCACTCCTTTAGAGCTCCATTTTACTGAAAAATCTTCCTCTTCTTCCTCATCACTCCCAACAGCAAATGATTTGGGTGTTTGGTCAAACACACAAGAACTTCTGTGAGGGACCTGATCCGGTGACCTCAACTCATATTCCAGTAGAGTAGGTTGAGCATCTCCTCTGAGTGTGGCCAGGCTTTGAACAACGACCAGTTCTGCACCTGTGGCTAGAATACATGATTCAGGACATTTCCCTTCTGGCAAGTCTCCTTCAAACAATCTAAGATATGGTATACGACACTGCCATAGACCCAACTTTAATATCTTCTGAACGAGGTCCAACATTAGGTTTTGCCACAGATTGTGCCTCTAAATTTTGGGATTTGTAACCAGATAAGATCAGAATGGGGGAACACACCAAAATATTCTCAGAGTGAAGAGCAGGGGATGCTAAGATGTCGACCGGCGGAGTGATGGATTCATCCATTTCACCAACACCACAGACTAGGGTGGATGGAGACTCTTCTGGGGGAGGAACAGATAAGTTGAATGAACTAGGGTTTTCAACCTCTTGGGAGATGGGTATTTTTGAAGAAGACTCGGAGTTAGGCATTTTGAAGAGAAGATGGAAACAGAATATGGAGAGAAAATTTGAGATCTTTAAAAGAAGGGTTTGGATTGACGACTTTTGATTTTTGAATATTGAGAGAAATTTGGAGGGAATTAGTATTTAAAGTTGAGAGGTATCGGTCCCAACGGTGGCAACCTTTGGTTTTAAAAATAACAGGACGTTTGAAACTGACGCGATGTGTGGGCAAGTGACACGTGGCAATGATGTTGACATTTAGACAGTGCAGTATAAGTGATACTAACCTCATGAGGACCAGGTCCTTCTTTCAGTTTGTAACTCTGCCTGTGTGATTTAACTTTCCCTTTAGCTAGACACATCATGAGTGTATACCTGCATTAAGGTACCAAAAGTGAATTCTTTTATGACACGCATTAAAACAAGTATAGATACCTGCCCTACTTAACATAATCAACATGGAAGATCTTTGTGCAAACTTGTCAAGGAATTAGGTGATCGTGTGCATCCCCAACCTCATCATATTTTTAATGAAACATTCTTTACTCAAGGGCTTTGTAAAGATATCAGCTAATTGATCTTCAGTCTTGCAGAATCTCATCACCACATTTTGCTTTTCAACACTGTCTCTTAGAAAGTGATGCCTCACATCTATGTGCTTTGTCCTCTTGTGCTAGACAGGATTTTTAGCCATGTTCATGGCACTGGTGTTATCACAAATGAGATGAATAGTATCTGTGAGTACACCAAAGTCTTCCTGTTGCTGCTTAATCCACAGTAGTTGTGCACAACATGATGCAACAACCACATACTTTGCCTCTGCAGTAGAAAGTGCCACGGAGTTCTGCTTCTTTGTTCCCCATGAAATCAAGGTTGATCCCAAGAAGTGTGCCATTCCTAATGTGCTTTTTCTATCCACCAGAAAACCTGCATAATCAGCATCAGCATAACCTATAAGATCAAAAGAGTCACTGATAGGGTAGAAGAGGACTAGGTCCTGAGTTCCCTTCAGGTATCTCAGGATACGTTTGGCTGCCTTCAGGTGAGATTTCTTTGGTGCTGCTTGAAACCTTACACACATACCTACGCTGAACACTATGTCTGGCCTACTTGCAGTGAGGTATAGAAGTGATCCTATGATTCCCTTGTACATTGTTTGATTTACCTCCACACCATCTTTATCTATATCAAGTTTCACACTTGTGCTCATGGGAATATCCAGTACCTTTGCTTCGAGCAAATTGAATTTCTTAAGCAACTCTTTGATATACTTCTCTTGGCATATTGAGGTGCTTTGAGAGGACTGTTTGATCTTCAAGCCTAGGAAGAAAGTGAGCTCACCCATCATGCTCATTTCGAACTCACTACTCATCAAAACAGCAAACTCTTTACACAATGAGTCTGAAGTAGCTCCAAATATGTTATCATCTATGTACACCTGCACAATAAGCAATTTCTTGCCTTTATATTTCAAGAACAAAGTGTTATCAATTTTACCTCTCTTGAACCCATTGGCTAGCAGGAATTTTGATAGGCGTTCATACCAAGCTCCGAAGCTTGCTTTAACCCATACAAAGCTTTGTCCAGCTTCAGCACATGATTGGGCAGGTCTGCATCTTCAAAGTGTGGGGGCTGCTTGATATATACCTCCTCCTTCATATTCCCATTCAAGAAAGCACTCTTGACATCCATCTGAAACAGCTTCAACTCCATGTGGGCAGCAAATGCTATCAAGATTCTGATGGCTTCCATTCTAGCTACAGGAGCAAATGTTTTATCATAATCAATCCCTTCTTCTTGGTTGTAACCTTGCACCACAAGCCTTGATTTATTTCTAGTAATGGTGCCATGCTCATCAAGTTTATTTCTGATGACCCATCTAGTCCCAATAATAGTTCTGTCAATTGGTCTGGGGACCAGGTGTCATACCTTGCTTCTCTCAAACTGATGAAGTTCCTCCTATATTGAAGTTACCCAATATACATCCTGTAATGCTTCTTTGATGTTCTTTGGTTCAATGGATGAAATGAATGATGAATGAGCAACTAAATTTCTTGACTTAGATCTAGTTTGAATTCCTGAGTCAAGTGGAGAGATGAGATTGTCCAGTGGATGTGAAGATTGATGCTTCCATCCGGACTTTCTAGTAATCTCTTCTTCTCTGTCAACATCAGAATCACCTTCACCTTCTTCAAGATTTGAGACAATGTTTCTTGTGATGAACCTGAGGGACCAGGTCCTCCTGAGTGTTCTGTATCCTTCTCTTTTGTACCCTATAATCCTGCAATTTGTTCATTATCTCCTCAAACTCGTAGTCCTCATTGTTCTCATTTAATATACCCAACTCATCAAACTTGACGTGCACGCTTCTTCAACACAAAGAGTTCATTTGTTAAACACCCTGTACGCCTTACTTGTAGATGAGTACCCAACAAATACACATTCATCACTTTTGGCATCAAACTTGCCTAGATCATCCTTTCCATTATTCAATACAAAGCATTTGCACCCAAATGGTCTAAGATGTGCAATTGAAGGTTTTTTGTTATTTAATAGCTCATAAGGTGTTTTCTTTATGATAGATGTGATAAGACACCTGTTTGTCACATAGCATGCTGTATTAACTACTTCAGCCCAAAAATTCATTACAAGTCCTGAATCGATCGGCATAGTTCTAGCAATCTCCACCAGAGTTCTATTATTTCTTTCAACCACTCCATTTTGTTGAGGAATTCTTTGTGCTGAGATGTTGTGACTGATTCCATTTTCTGCACAAAACCCTTCAAGTAGAGAGTTTTCAAACTCCGATCCATGATCAGATCTGATACTGGCTATCTTGCAATTTATCTTCAATTGGATGGCTTTGACAAATGTGATCAGTTGTCCAGCAGTCTCATCTTTCGTTCACAAAAACATGTTCCAAGTGAACCTGGAAAAATCATCAACAATGACAAGAATATATTTCTTCCCTCCTCTGCTTTTGATTTTGATAGGTCCGCATAAGTCCATATGGAGCAGCTCTAGAGGTCTCATTGTGCTTACTCCCTTCTTGGCTTTGAATGATGACTTAGTCTATTTCCCTTTAGCACATGCATCACAGACTTTGTCATTCGAAAACTTTAGTGTTGGTAATCCGCGGACCAGGTCCCCTGTAACAAGTTTGTTCAGCAATGAAGTACTCACATGGCCCAGTCGCCAATGCCACAGATCTGCATCATCAGTTTGAGCACTTAAATAGCAAATATCATCTCCTTCAATAGAATTCAGATCTGCAACATATATGTTTTTAACTCTAGTAGCAGACATGACAACCTTTTTGGTAATGCGATTTGTAACCAAACATTTATCAGCCATGAACTTGACTTCATTTCCTTTATCACAGATTTGTGAAATGCTCAAAAGATTGTATTTTAGACCCACCACATAGTTTTCATTGTTTATTGAATTATCAACAGATCTCCCTATCCTGCCAATACCAAGGATAAAGCCCTTCTTTCCACCTCCAAACGACACACCACCACCTTGGTGTGCTTTCATAGAGAGGAAGTTTGAAGTGTCTCCAGTCATGTTCCTTGAGCATCCACTGTCTATGTACCAACACTTATTTCCTCTCTTCTGCATAAGAATCACTTGTTAGATTTAGGAACCCACTTCAAACGGAGTTCCCAATAACTATCAAAAGGCTTGATAAGAAACCCTCTTATCCAGGAGGGCAAAGTGTTCTTATTGAAACGATAACGGGGACCAAGTCCCTTGTGTTCCCTTTTATCATTGTTTTCAGATTTGAGAAATTTCACATGTTTTTCTTTTGCTCTTCTCAGATTCTCACACTTTACTTTTAGATGACCATTACGCCCACAGTGAGTGCATAACAGATTGTCAAATACAGACACATATTTTCTATGAGGATTATAGGGAGGTTCTATTGGTCTGCAATCCAACCCTTTCTTTCCATTGAAACTCTAATTAGACAGGTTAAAGAGTATCTTAGAGGAATCATCCCACTTTAGAGAGTGTCTTAGCTCCTCCTTGATCCTACTTAGCATGGGTGATGACATGTTGAATATAGATTAGGAGTCAGGGTGTGACAAAGTGGTGAACAAAGAAAAGAGTCATCAGGAGTGTGTACATAATACATGTTGTGAAAAAGAGACTGATAACACTGAACAAGATATAGTACAATGAGGAGTACAATGTCAAGATACAGAAGGTCATGAGTTTTTGACAAGTGATACTCAGTCTATGGGAACTAGAAGGTCTACAAGAGGAGCTCATCCAGCAATATGGATGAAAGACTTTGTGTCTCTTAATATGGTGCCAATGTAAAGCTCCTGAAACACACAAAAATGAGAAAGTAACTGAGCAGTTTAACTCCTTAGTCACCCTACTTAATGACAGCAAATTGTACTTAAACTCTGGTATGTGAAACACATATGTAATTATACTTCTTGGAGATATATGACACATTCCTGTGTGAGACACATATGACACTTCACCAGTAGGTAAGTACACAGGCTTGGGATCTTTCACCTTGACTACAGACTCTTTATTGAGCATACCAACTTTTGACACCATATGATTGGATGCATCAGTATCTATAATACGGATTTCATTATTTTCAGAAACAGTGAGGGAAGTTGGTAGAGAGGATGATAGTTTGTACTTGTTGTTAAAGAACTTGACACAAGATCAACTAAAACATCAGTCATGTGTTGTGCCTGAAAAAAAGCTAGAGATACAACAATTGTCAAAGGAAGAAGTGGATGTGTGGCACAAGAGACTAGGACATAGATCCTCTCATATGTTGAGTAAAGTTTTTCCTGTTAATTCAGAATTAGTAAATAGAGTGCTAAACAAATGTATTGTGTGTCCTTGTGCAAAACAGACCAGAAATGTGTTTCCAGTTAGCATTATTAAAAGTAGTCATGTGTTTGATTTGATTCATTTAGATGTATGGGGTCCATACAAGCAAACAACTTTTGATGGTAACAGATATTTTCTAACAGTGATTGATGATTTCTCAAAATTACTTGGTTATTTCTTTTGAAAAACAAATCAAATGTGTGTGTTGCTTTAGCTCATTTTCTGCAATTTGTAAAGACACAGTTTGACAAAATAGTAAGGAAGGTAAGGTCTGATAATGGGACTGAATTCATGAATTATGTGTGTGCTACTCTACTAAAGGAAATGGGTATAATACATCAGAGGTCATGTCCATATACTCCACAGCAGAATGGAGTAGCTGAAAGGAAACAAAGACAACTCTTAAAAGTAAGAGCATTAAGGTTTCAAGGTCAAATTCCTCTAAGGTATTGGGGTCACTTTGTGTGCTTACAGCTGCTTATTTGATTAATAAAATGCCCAGGGGGGTTCTAGGGAATAAGTCTCCATATGAAAAGTTATATGGTGAAAAGCCTTTGTTGTCTCATCTAAGAGTGTTAGGATGTTTATGTTATGCTAAAGTTCTCACTGAGAGTGATAAACTAGCATCAAGATCTAAGGTTGTTGCGGTCATGCCGCGAGCCTATACCCTGGACGTAGCCGACACTCGAAGACCATCGTTGGCCCCAAGTGGACCCTTGGCCTAGCTTACTTAACTCGGTGGAAGACTCAACTCAACAGAATAAACTCAATGCAATAGTTTAAATGATAACATCTTAGCCAAAATGACAACTTATGTCTCAAAACAAAGTATCTGCAAATACATAGATGAGAGACTCAATACTAACTGTTTGACTGTCTATAAAGCCTCTATAATACTGAGATGGATGTTGGGACAGACCCCACAACATCCTAATAAATAAAAACAACTAGGAAAGTGAAATAAAAGAGTCCTCCGGAATGCAAGGAGGCTCACCACTGACTCTGAAGTGTTCAACTGGATCAACGGCGTGCTGGATGCTGATCCTGGTTACCTGCGGCTGGATCATAATAAGATGCAGGCCAACTGGCATTAGTACATTGAATGTACGAGTATGCGAGTTGGAATGCTAACAACAACTTAAGCTTGAAAAGAGTACAAATGAACACTTACCTTGGCTCTGTTTAACTCATGAATAACTTAATTCAAAATAAAGTAATGAAACACATGGAATATATGAAAAGGCTTTATAAAACAACTAAAAACAACCTTAGTTCGGTAAAGACAAAACAATAACAAACTTAACTTTACTCATTTAGAAAGTAATATAACTTTTGTGGGAGATTCTCTAACCGACAACCATCACTATGAGCCTAAGTGATGGTACAACGTTTTACCTCACGTTGCCAAGGACCGTTCTATACCTTGCCGTCGGTATAGAACCTGAACTACTAAGTGGATCCACTAGTCTATGCTAAAAAGCACTAAGGAATCATCTAAAAAGTATGATCATTTCCCTACCCATGATGGCTATATGGTTTATGAAGACTTGAGTAATTATGAACTCGCATCCCCATATCGGTGCTCAATACTACTCCCAAAAATATACTTAGCTCATATGTTTAAAAACAATATTTTTTCTTTGGTTTGAGATAATTACTCAAAACTTAGCTTAAAAGCTCTCTTGGAATCGATGTTCCCTTTTCTTGCTCAAATGTGAAAACATTTATAAACTCTTTGGAAATACTTAGTTCCCTAATAGCTTTTTGAGAAATGAACTCAACTCTTTACTCGTTGATTAACTTGAAACTTAAGTCTTAAAACAAAGTTGAAGCATTTGTAAAAGACCCTTGAAAACTTTGATGAACTTCACTTGACTTGACTCTTAACTTTACCTGAATTTACTCTTTACTTTCCTTGAATTTGAATTATGGATTCAAGGATTATGACTTATGATAGGAAAGGACTCTTGATATTTATGAATGATTTGGAATAGCTAAACTTGAGAAAAGCTACGGAATCACCGTCTTGAAATATGTCCGCGACGCGGAGGTGTTTTAAATAATTACTCGCGAAATTAAATTTTGGGACAGAGGAGTCCACGTCCTCTTCGCGACGCAGAGCAGATTTTTTTTCACAGGGGAAACAAGTCCGCGAACCTTACTCGACTTTTTCCTTCTTCGTTTTTCAACCTCAAACCACCTAAATTCGATTATCTTCCTTAAATTCGTTTTATCTCCCGATACCCAGCGTATGTACTCAAGAACCTAACTCAAAGTAACTCTACAACACAACGTAAAGATCTCGGAAACTCCACAATTCAACCAATTCAAGAACAACATTCAAATTCAAGAATTCATGTCAAGAACATCAACTTTCAAACTCATTTAGGACGAATTGCGCTGAAACTAAACATGTTTGGCGCGTGGGTGAATGAACCCAACGCTATGAGAGACTCACATACCTTGTAGGATCAATTCCTTGGCGAATCCACAACCAAAATCGATCGTTCTTGGCGAATCTTGCTTTTCCTCTTCTCCTTTCTCTTGCGTTCTTTCTCCAAAAGCCCTAACTCTATTTCTCAAAAGCGTAAACTGAAATAACTCAGTTTTTGACCCCACTTAATTTACTAAAAACGGATTTAATTTATTTGGTAAGGAAAAGACCAAACTACCCTTTTAAATTCCGGATTGGGCATTTCTTCATTCAAATAGCCCAACTTACAAAGGACGTAACTCACTCATACAAACTCAGAATCGTGCAAACTCAGTGGCGTTGGAAAGATAAATCCAAGAGGTTTCCAACCATATCTGGAAATACACCTAAATCATCCCCAGCTAGGAGTTATGGTCGATTTAAGTTGACCAAAATCTCAACTTTACATTACTTAAAAATTTACAGATTTCCTTATACTTTCCAAAATGATTATTTCAAGTTCTTAGCTTCTTTCTAGCTATTTCAAGTTGCGAAATGTTACAATATCTCCCCCTTGGGAACATTCGTCCTCGAATGAGATTACTCTTACTAGGCTAAGGGTGTAAGATCAAGTTCAAACACCCAACAAGCAAATGCAAACAAACATCATGCTCACTCACAATTTAAAGAGTAATGAGAAGAAAATTAGTACCTTGGTCTGCATTTTCTCCAGATTCGAAGAGATGTGGATATCTCTTCTTTATATCCTCCTCAGCTTCCCATGTAGCTTCTTCGACAAATTGGTTCCTCCAAAGGACTTTGACTGATGCACCTTTTTTGTTCTCAACTTGCGAACTTGGTGATCTAAAATATGGACTGGAATCTCCTCATAAAATAAATTTTCTTTAATCCCCACATTTTCAGTTTGCACTATCAATGAAGGATCTCTCATGCACTTCTTCAGCATGGAGATGTGAAATACCGGATGCACCGCTGCTAACTCTTGTGGTAGCTCCAACTCATAAGCTACATTGTCAATCCTCTTGACCATGCGATAAGGTCCAATATATCGGGGACTAAGTTTCCCCTTCTTACCAAACCTCATGACACCCTTCATGGGTGAAATCTTCAAATACACCCAATCATCTACTTCGAACTCTAGTGGCCTTCTTCTAACATATGTGTAGGATTTTTGACTACTCTGTGCCGTTTTCAACCTCTCTTGAATCACTTTAACCTTCTCCATAGCTTGATGGACTTAATCTATCCCTATCAACCCTGCTTCACCAACTTCAAACCATCCAATAGGAGATCTGCATCTTCTCATATAAAGAGCTTCATATGAAGCCATTTGGATGCTAGAGTGGTAACTGTTGTTGTAAGCAAACTCAATTAAAGGTAGGTGATCATCCCAATTACCTTTGAAATCAATCACACATGCCCTCAAAATATCTTCTAATGTATGAATGGTACGCTCTGCTTGCCCATATGTCTGAGGATGAAAGGCAGTACTCAAATTCACCTTTGAACCCAAGCCTTTTTGGAATGACATCCAAAATTGTGCAGTAAATTATGCACCTCTAATAGAAATAATGGAGACTGGAACCATGTGAAGTCTTACCACCTCTTGAATATAAAGCTTAGCATAATCTTCTACTGAGTTGGTAGTCTTTACCGGTAAAAAGTGGGCTGATTTCGTCATCCTATCGACAATCACCCAAATAGAATCATGTTGTCTGCGAGACCTTGGCAAGCCTGTGATGAAATCCATATTGATCATCTCCCACTTCCATTCCAGAAGTTCTATATTCTGAGCCAAACCACCGGGCCTTTGGTGTTGTACTTTCACTTGTTAGCAATTTGGACACTTAGCAACAAATTCAACGATGCCCTTTTTCATGCCATTCCACCAATATAGTTCTTTCAAATGACGATACATCTTGGTAGAAACCGGATGAATGGAATATCTAGAGCTATGAGCTTTCTCCATGATCCTCTCTTGAAGTCCATCCACCATAGGTACATACAAGCTACCTTGATATCTCAAAACACCATCTCCCCCTTGTTCAAAAGATAATACTTGTTGCTTATGAACATTTGCCTTCAATTCAAGCAAAATAGGGTCTTGGTCTTGCTTCTCTTTCACTTCTGACACTAGTGATGATTCTGCGCCGTTCGTCACCACTATTCCTCCTTCTGTGGAATCCATAAGTCTGACTCCCAGGCGTGCAAGTCTGTGCACATCTTTGGCTAACTCCCTCTTTTCTTCCTCAACATGGGTGGTACTACCCATAGATAACCTGCTTAAAGCATCAGCAACCACATTATCCTTACCTGGGTGGTAAAGAATACTCATGTCATAATCCTTGAGTAATTCCAACTACCTCCTCTGTTTGAGCTCTTTCTGAGTGAACACATATTGCAAGCTCTTGTGATTAGTGAATATATCCACATGAACACCATACAAGTAGTGTCGCCAAATCTTCAAGGCGAAAACCACTGCAGCCAACTTTAAGTCATGGGTTGGATAATTCTTCTCATGAACCTTCAATTGTCTGGAGGCATAAGCTATCACCTTGCCATTCTGCATTAACACACAACCCAAACCAACTCTGGATGCATCACAATACACCACAAAACCTTGAGTACCCTCTCATAAGGTCAAAACTGGGCACTAGTCAACCTCTTCTTCAATTTCTGAAAGATTTTCTCACAAGCTTCAGACCATTGAAACTTCACTGTTTTCTGAGTCAACTTCTTCAAAGGAGACGAAATGGACGAGAAACCTTCAACAAATCTCCTATAATAGCCAGCCAAGCCCAAGAAACTCCTAATATTAGTTGGAGATGTGGGTCTAGGCCAATTCTGCACTGCCTCAATTTTCTAAGTATCAACTCTAAAACCATCACTGAAAATAATATGGCCCAAGAATGCCACAGACTCAAGCCAAAACTCACACTTGGAGAACTTGGCATATAACTCTCTATCATTCAAGGTCTGAAGAACGATTCTGAGATGACTAGCATAATCTTTTTCATTCCTTGAATAGATTAGTATGTCATCAATGAAGATGATAACAAACATATCTAAATAAGGTTTGAAGACTCTATTCATAAGATCCATGAACATTGCTGGTGCATTGGTCAAACCGAAGGACATGACCAAGAACTCAAAATGACCATATCTAGTCCTGAATGATGTCTTTGGAATGTCACATTCCCTAACTTTCAACTTATGGTAGCCTGATCTGAGGTCAATTTTCGAAAAACAGGTGGCACCCTGAAGCTGATCGAAAGATCATCAATTCTCGGAAGAGGATACTTATTCTTGATGGTAACCTTGTTCAACTGGCGGTAATCTATACACATCCTAAGGGAACCATCTTTCTTTCTCACAAACAAGACCGGAGCGCCCCAAGGTGAGACACTTGGTCGAATGAAACCCTTATCTAGGAGATTTTTCAACTGCTCTTTCAACTCTGCTGCTGCCATTCTATATAGCGGAATAGAGATAGGACGAGTATCTGGAATGATGTCTATACCGAAGTTTATTTCTCTCTCAGGAGGGACTCCGGGTAGGTCATCAAGAAGGACTTCTGGAAACTCTTTTACTATGGGAACTGACTAAATAGGAGGTACCTCAACACTTGAGTCCTTAACTCAGACTAAGTGATAGATACAACCCTTTGAAGCTAATTTTCTCACCTTAAGGTATGAAATGAAGCGACACTTAGGCCCTGCTGAACTACTACTCCACTCTATGACTACTCGAGTTCTACAATCTATTGATGCATAACAGGCGTGAAGCCAGTCCATACCAAGAATGACATTGAAATCTACCATGTCTAACTCAACTAAATCTGCCATGGTGTCTTTGTGATTGATGGAAATGACACAATCACGATAAACTCGCTCAGCTAGAATAGACTCCCCAACAGGTATAGAAACACAAAAGGGTTCACAAAGTTTCTCAGGAAGAATCTCAAACTTATTTGCAACATAAGGGGTTACAAAAGATAAACTTGATCCTGGGTCTAGTAAAGCATAAACATCAAAAACAAAGACTTTGATCATACCAGTAACAACATCTGGAGAGTTCTCTTACTCTTGACGACTGGTGATTGCATAAAGACGATTTGCTCATGCGCCAGTACCGGAAGTAGCTCCTCTAGGTGCAGCCCTATCTGGTGGAGCAACTGATGAAGACTGGGCTCTGTTGCCCTGATTTCCACTACCTTGTTTATTCTTAGGACACTCTTTCAAAAAGTGTCCCTCTTGCCCACACTTGAAACAACCTGTCTGGCAATCACGACACTTACCTGAGTGGTTCCTACCACATCTACCACATGCAGGAGCCCAACTACCTCCTTGTGCCACACTACCTTGAGACTGTGCTGGTCTGGCTTTGAAGTTCTGCGAATTTTGGCCATTATACTCACCTTTGTTTCTGAGTGCGGGTGCACTAGCAGATGATGGTGCGGGTCCTTTTTGCTTCTGAAAGGACGGACGATTCACACTACCCTTCTATTGCCCAGACTCATTCCCTGTCTTCGTTTTCTTATTTCTGAACTCTTCCCTGTCTCTCAGCTTCTCTTCTTCAATCTGCTGCACATAAATCATCAACCTCGAAATGTCCATGTCCCCAATAAGCATTGCTTCCCGGCCCTCCTTGCTTGATAGACGGCCCAACCCAGCAACAAACAAACTCATCCTACTCCTCATGTCCATAACCATTTCAGGAGCATAGCAAGACAGTTGGGTGAACTTCAACCCATACTCATGCACACTCAAAGAATCTTGCTTAAGTGTGAGGAACTTACGTACCTTGGACTCTTTCAGTTCTCAGGGAAAGAAACGCCCCAAGAAAGCCCCTTCAAAACATGCCCAACTCATAGGTGGTGCATCATCAACTCTACCCCATTTCTACTGATCAAACCAAGTCCTAGCAACATTCTTCATCTGATATACAGCTAGCTCAACTCTCGTAGTATCAGCAACATGCATCACCTCAAACACTTTTTTTAGTTCCTCAATGAAGTTCTCTGGGTCCTCAGTAGTGCTTGAACCAGTGAAACTTGGAGGATTCATCCTTAAGAACTCACGAATCCTTGAAGTGTCAGTCTCTTCTTGCCGAGCTCCTCTCTACTGCCCAACTTGGTTGGTCACAACTTGACTGAGCATCCTTATAGCCTCTCTGAACTCAGCATTAGTGACTTCTCCTTGAGGTTGCACCTCAGGTGCATTGGGTAACTCTTGTTCCTCATCATTGTGTCTCGCAGGATGACCTCTAACAGCTCTTCGTGGAGGCATGGTTATCTGAAACACGCGCAAGCACGAATTAGAGGGAAACTTTTAGAGATTAAACTCTAACGCACGAAATGAGTATGAAAGAAGTGAGATAGTTCCTAAATATTGCAGCCTCCTAATTATAGATGTGGCACACTTCACACCGATAACTAGGACCCTACAGACACAGCTTCATAGACTCCCTAGAACTCTTGAACTCTATGCTCTGATACCAAGTTTGTCACGCCCCGAGCCTACACCCTGAACGTGGCCGGCACTCGGAGACCATCGTTGGCCCCAAGAGGACCCTTGGCCCATTACTTAACTCGGTGGAAGACTCAACTCAACAGAATAAACTCAATGCAATAGTTTAAATGATAACATCTTAGCTAAAATGGCAACTTATGTCTCAAAACAAAGTATCTGCAAATACATAGATGAGAGACTCAATACTAACTGTTTGACTGTCTATGAAGCCTCTATAATACTGAGATGGATGTTGGGACAGACCCCACAATATCCTAATAAAGAAAAGATAACTAGGAAAGCGAAATAAAAGAGTCCTCCGAAATGCAAGGAGGCTCACCACTGACTCTGAAGTGTTCAACTGGATCAACGGCGTGCTGGATGATGATTCTGGTTACCTGCGGCTGCATCATAATAAGATGCAGGCCAACTGGCATCAGTACATTGAATGTACGAGTATGCGAGTTGGAATGCTAACAACAACTTAAGCTTGAAAGGAGTACAAATGAACACTTACCTTGGCTTTGTTTAACTCATGAATAACTTAATTCAAAATAAAGCAATGAAACACATGGAATATATGAAAAAGCTTTATAAAACAACTAAAAACAACCTTAGTTCGGTAAAGACAAAACAATAACAAACTTAACTTTACTCATTTAGAAAGTAATATAACTTTTGTGGGAGATTCTCTAATCGACAACCATCACTATGAGCCTAAGTGATGGTACAACGTTTTACCTCACGTTGCCAAGGACCGTTCTATACCTTGCCGTCAGTATAGAACCTGAACTAGTAAGTGGATCCACTAGTCTATGCTAAAAAGCACTAAGGAATCATATAAAAAGTATGATCATTTTCCTGCCCATGATGGCTACATGGTTTATGGAGACTTGAGTAAATATGAACTCGCATCCCCATATCGGTTCTCTATACTACTCTCAAAAATATACTTAGCTCATATGTTTAAAAACAATCTTCTTTCTTTGGTTTGAGATAATTACTCAAAACTTAGCTTAAAAGCTCTCTTGGAATCGATATTCCCTTTTCTTGCCAAATGTGAAAACATTTATAAACTCTTTGGGAATACTTAGTTCCCTAATAGCTCTTTGAGAAATGAACTCAACTCTTTACTCGTTGATTAACTTGAAACGTAAGTCTTAAAACAAAGTTAAAGCATTTGTAAAAACCCTTGAAAACTTTGATGAACTTCACTTGACTTGACTCTTAACTTTACCTAAATTTACTTTTTACTTTTCTTGAATTTGAATTATGGATTCAAGGATTATGACTTATGATAGAAACAACTCTTGATATTTATGAATGATTTGGGATAGCTAAACTTAAGAAAAGCTACGAAATCACCGTCTTGGAACATGTCTGCGATGCGGAGGTGTTTTAAATAATTACTCACGAAATTAAATTTTGGGACAGAGGAGTCCGCGTCCTCTTCGCGACGCAAAGCAGATTTTTGTTCACAGGGGGAACAAGTCGGCGACGCGGACTTGTTTCATGAACCTTACTCGATTTTTTCTTTCTTCGTTTTTTCAGCCTCAAACCACCTAAATTCGATTATCTTCTCAAATTCATTTTAGATCCCAATACCCAGCGTATGTACTCAAGAACCTAACTCAAAGTAACTCTAAAACACAATGTAAAGATCTCGGAAACTCCACAATTCAACCCAATTCAAGAACAACATTCAAATTCAAGAATTCATGTCAAGAACATCAACTTTCAAACTCATTTAGGACGAATTGCGCTGAAACTAGACATGTTTGGAGCGTGCGTGAATGAATCCAACGCTATGAGAGACTCACATACCTTGTAGGATCAATTCCTTGGCGAATCCACAACCAAAATCGATCGTTCTTGGCGAATCTTGCTTTTCCTCTTCTCCTTTCTCTTGTGTTCCTTTTCCAAAAGCCCTAACTCTATTTCTCAAAAGCGTAAACTGAAATAACTCAGTTTTTTACCCCACTTAATTTACTAAAAACGGATTTAGTTAATTTGGTAAGGAAAAGACCAAACTACCCTTATAAATTCCGGATTGGGCATTTCTTCATTCGAACAGCCCAACTTACAAAGGACGTAACTCACTCATACGAACTCGGAATCGTGTAAACTCAGTGGCGTTGGAAAGATAAATCCAAGAGTTTTCCAACCATATCTGGAAATACACCTAAATCATCCTGAGCTAGGAGTTATGGTCGATTTAAGTTGACTAAAATCTCAACTTTACATTACTTGAAAATTTCCAGATTTCCTTTTACTTTCCAGAAATGATTATTTCAAGTTCTTAGCTTCTTTCTAGCTATTTCAAGTTGTGAAATGTTACAGTTGTCCATATGGGGCATTCAGAAACTCAAAAGGGTTATATTCTGTTAGATTTGACAGCCAATAGTTTCTTTGTGAGTAGAGATGTGATGTTCAGGGAGTCAGTGTTTCCATTCATGACTTTCTCAGCTAATAAGGAGGAAGGTCCATTTGTTAAAGAAGACAGGTACAGTATCATTTAGATAAGTATTTAGCATACAATCATTTGTCTAAACCATATCAAGAGTTTGTTGCTGCAACTTCTGCTCTAATTGAACCTGCTACTTTTGCTGAGGCAAGTAAAGAACCAAAGTGGATTGAAGCCTTGCAAGATAACAACACTTGGAAACTAGTTGAGTTACCTAAAGGAAAGTCTGTTATTGGATACAGATGGATTTATAAGATTAAGTACAAATCTAATGGAGAAGTAGAAAGGTTCAAGGCAAGATTAGTGGCCAAAGGGTTTAGTCAAAAGGAGGGTATAGATTATAAGGAAACTTTTTCTCCTGTGGTAAAAATGGTCACAGTAAGAGTCATACTAGCCTTAGTTGTATCTAAAGGGTGGCATATCCATCAAATGGATGTGTATAATGCTTTTTTGAATGGTGACTTAGAGGATGAAATCTATATGACTGTACCTCAGGGTTTTTCCAGTCAGGGGGAGAATAAGAACAAAGTATGCAGACTGGAAAAGTCATTATATAGGCTTAAACAAGCACCAAGACAATGGAATCACAAGTTTGCAGAGGTTCTTCAGAAGAAGTTGGGGTTCAATCAAAGTCAATATGATCATTCTCTATTCACAAGAAGAACAGCTGAAGGGACTACAATAATTCTGGTATATGTTGATGATATTTTAGTAACAAGAAGTAGTTTAAAGCTGGTGGAGAAGACAAAAAAAGACTTACAACAAAGTTTTAAAATGAAGGATCTAGGAGAGTTGAAATACTTTCTTGGAATAGAGTTTGTAAGATCAAACAGTGGAGTTGTTATGCATCAAAGGAAATATGCACTTCAACTCATTTCTGAAGTTGGATTGTCAGGATCAAAGCCAGCTGGAACACCTATGGATGTAAATATAAAGTTGACATCTAGGCAGTATGATGATCAAACAAGTAAGAATCGAGAGGAATCTTTAACAGATCAAGCTTCTTATCAGAAGCTGATTGGGAAACTATTATATCTAAACATGACTAGGCCTGACATTTCCTATAGTGTGCAAACATTGAGTCAATTTCTACATCAACCAAAAAAGTCTCATATGGATGCTGCACTTAGAGTGGTGAAATATATTAAGAGACAGCCAGGGCAAGGTATATTGTTGTCTAGTAAGTGTGGAACTAAAATTACAGCCTACTGTGATGTTGATTGGGTAGCATGTCCTCTTACAAAAAAATTTGTGACTGGGTATGTAATTAAGCTTGGAGAGGAAGGCTAAGAAGCAAACCATTGTGTCAAGAAGTTCAGCTGAAGCTGAGTATAGAAGCTTAGCTTCTACTGTAGCAGAGTTAGTTTGGTTAGTAGGGATGTTGAAAGACTTAAAAGCAGAAATTCAGTTGCTTGTTCAAGTCTATAGTGACAGCAAGTCTGCTATTCAGTTAGCTTCTAATCCAGTGTTTCATGAACGTACTAAACACATCGAAATCGATTGTTATTTTATCAGGGAGAAACTTCAACAATGACTAATCAAGATAGTGTAATTTCAACACAAAACCAGCCTGCTGATCTTTTGACAAAAGGTCTCAACAAACCTCAACTTGATTATCTATTGTCCAAGCTAGGAGTCTTAAACATATTTGCACCTCCTATCTTGAGGGGGAGTATTGAGATAATGGAAAAGAAGAAGGATAGTAAAATAAAAGAGTGTCATTTCAAGAAATTAGTTAGATGTCATTGTCAAGAAGTTAGTTAGGCAGTTAGGAATTTGGAAGTTGATGTATAAATACATAGCTTAGGTCATTATAATGTAATCCCAGAATTCTATTCAAAACTTCATCTTCTTCAAATTTTTCTTCCCGTTTCATCAAAATCTTCAACTAGGTGCTTAGCGATTTATCTTCAAATTTGATTGATGGTAAACAACGTCTTTGTCTTTTAATTCTCGCTCAATATTGAGCGATTTCTAGTGATTTTTTTTCATTTCTCACTCAAAGCTGAGCGATCATGTTTTAATTTTATTTTCATTTTAAAAAAAGTTTGTCCTCATTCACACGAGTACGAGATACCCATACATATAAGAGAAAAGACTTAAATATGCCATCAAACTTTCAGAAAAGGTTCATCTATGCCATTGGTTAAAAGTTTGGATCATCTATGTCATTGCTGTTAAAGAAAAGGCTCATCCATGCCATTTTTTTAACTCCGATTTTGCAAAATCATTTGTTACATCCCAAACAACTTTTAACAAATTTCAATTGAAATTTTTGGATCAAATGTACTATTTTTGTTTGTTCTTCCTAAGAACACCAAGAACACATAAAGAACATTAACAATTTTCAAATTTCAAACTTCTTTAATTCTTCACGAAATTGCCTCAAATTTCAAGAGTAGTTTCTCTCCGAGATAGATTCAAAACTCAATATCTTTTGAGTGCAAATTCAACCTCACTCAATAAGACCCACTTGAAATTTCTTCAAAGTTTCAAAACATCAAACATTCTTTAATGGTAGAATTTTCTCCACAACTTCAAATCATTTGAAATTTTGAACATAGACTCAAAAAACAGTAGGGAACAAAGATCTAATGTCAAACACAACTACAAAAACATGAATAGTAGCAATTTTTTGAAATTTTAGGACTGATTTTTGTTTTTTGGAAAAAAAAAATTTAATACGGGTGAATTTTTTAAACTCTACAAATGATTTTAGAATTTTGATTTTTTTAAAAAAAGAATAAATGATGTAGCCGGAATTTAAGATAATTTCGTGAAGAATTGAACATGTTGAAAATTTGAGAGTTGTTTATGTTCTTCATGTGTTCTTAAGAAAGAACAAACAAAAAGAGTACATTTGATCCAAATGAGCGATTTTTGCTCTATTTTAATTTCTCGCTCCATTGTGAGTGATTCTCCTTATTTATTACTCCCTCCGTTTCATAAAGAATGACCTGGTTTGACTTGGCACGGAGTTTAAGTAAATAAAGAAGACTTTTGAATCTTGTGGTCCTAAATTAAAGTTATGTCAAATGTACAAAATTGCCCTTAATCTTGTGGTCTTAAACATGCCACGTGGAAAGCAAAAAGTAAAATGTTACCAAAAAAGGAAAGAGGTCATTCTTTTTGAAACTGACTAAAAAGGAAAGGAGGTCATTCTTTGTGAAACGGAGGGAGTATTATTTTTAGTTTCTGGCTTCACACTGAGCGATTTTTCTCTCAACTTTTATGAATATACGCCAAACTAATAGGATAGGGATATATTTGGGGTTCTGGTTCATGAATCATCATTCAAAAAGTCTAGACTACCAATATAGTATAGATCATATGAATAATAAACTAAGTGGTTGGAAAGCTCAATTTCTAACCTTAGTGGGGAGGTCTACTCTTATCAAATCAATTTTATCCACTATCCCTACCTATGTTAAGCTATGCAATCTCCTTCCCCAATCAACTCGGAACCACATAGATCGCATCCAAAGAAATTTCATTTGGGGATCATCAGAAAAAAGAAAGCTTCATTTAGCAAGTTGGGAACTAGTAACATCCCCTACTAATAAAGTTATAAAGGAGGATAAGGACTCCAAAATAAATACCAATGGAAAAAATTGGGCTCTCTTGGCAAGCCTAAATTGGAAATTAATTACAAAAAAAGGATCAACTTTAGAATAAAGTTCTCACAAAAAATATATATGGATAGATGCCTTACTCCCCACATTAACTATCAATCTTACGACTCCTATATTTGGAAAAACATTGCTAAAACCTCTTGGTTTTTCCGTAAAGGACTATCGTGGAATGTAGGATGCGGTACCAAAATTCAACTTTGGGAGGATAACTGGATCGAAGGAAACTACCCCCTCCGACAAGCTTTACAAGGACCCTTAAATATATCAGACCAACATCTCTTTGTAAAGCAAGTACTTCATAATAGCACTTGGGTTTTTTCATTACTATCCTTTGAAATTCCCGAAAACATTAAGGAAAGTATTCAGAATACTTACATTCAACAATACATTAATAATAATAATGGTGGTACATGAGGAATATAAAGAGATCATCTAATAAGCTAAAATTTCTCTTATTGACGAATCTTTCGAACAAAATACTACTAATGGTGGTACATGAGGAATATTAAGAGATCATCTAGGTAAATGGATTCTGGGGTTCTCTTGCAAAGTTAATGTGACAAATGCCCATCATGCAGAGCTCCTAGCTCTACTTCATGGCCTGACCTTGGCAAAAAGATTAAAAATTAGTCTGACTGTAAGTGGAAACTGACTCACAGATATTAATCAATAACATAAATAGCAATACACGCATATACTCACTAACTCACATATTTATGATGATTGCAGATCACTGCTGAAACAAATGGAGGAAACATCATGGAGCACATATTGCGGGAGGCTAACTCGATAGCAGATCTACTAGCAATATACCAAAAGAAATCAAATGATCCGAATATGGGAAATAGGCAACCCCTTGTTTTTGAAGCATCACCTTTGCTTATAGCCTTCACCCTTGAAAGAGATGCTATAGGAACTACATCTTTTAGATTAGATAAACCTATTATTATTATTATTATTATTATTAAATATATAAAATCCTTTTGTTATTAAAAAAAAAAAAAAAACGGTTGAAAGAGCAAAGCCTTAAAAGGGCATTGAAGACACAATGAATTCCAGGCAATTCATTTCAAGAAATTGATGTTGGTAACTGCTATAGTTTTACCAAAGAGAATATTTATTTATAAGATAATTAGAAAGATATTAACACCAAATTTATATCCATTCATTTTTATAAGTCGCCTTTTTAGATTGTACTTGCATTAAGAAATTAAGTAACTTTATCCTTCTATCATTATTTAATGTTTTCTTAAGTCAACTTTTCAATAAATGATGACTATGCTAGATTTCAAAAATTAAAATGCATTTGGATGACTATTTAAATTTTTGAGTTTATTTTCAAAATCAGATTTTATAGAATAGTGAATGGAGAGAGTAATTAATCAATGTATGAAGTACTCCAATGAATATTAATTACTTATTAATTTTCTTAGGTTGGTCAAAGTATATATTTTCAAGACTAATTAACTACTCTATCAAGCGTATAATAGGAAGAGTATGGTAATTTATGCATTGATTTTATGAAATGACAAATATTATGGTCCAATTATTTGTAGAAATGAATGACATATATAAATGAACGGAGGAAGTAATAAATATAGATAATCATATGAATACTAGTATTATTTTTTCAACATTTATTACGTACTATTTTTCTACTGATGTTGAATTAGATAGAAGATCTGCCGCAGCCACAATAATACTACCAAAAATCCCCATCCTCTCATTGTCCTTTGTAAGAGTAGAGGCATAAGCATAACCTATTATTCTCTGAAACTCATTTTCACAATAAAAATTAGCTTTCTGGGCAAAGTTTCCAGCAACATACACGCGATTATATACTAAGCCATCCTTCAGAAAATTCTCCTCCGCGCCTCTTAGAGAATTAATTGCATAATGGTAATAATCCAAACAATAATTATATATCACTTTCAAGTTATTATCGTTTGTCTCATCTAAAAAGATAGCAATCTTACTGGCTGTCTCAGACGCGTTTCTCAATGCTAAGTTGATGGCCTCTTGTGTTAACTCATAAGGACTCCTATGAGGATTTAGGCCAAAAACTTGCAAGCAAAATCTAGGATTCTTGGATTTGATGCACACTTTGGTCAAGGGGTTACTTTTACTTGGTATCATTAAGGAAGCAATGATTAGACATAAGACTAGTGTTAAGACAAAGGAAGAAGAAGATGATGATGTTGTCATTGTCTTGTGTTTGCTCATTTCCCCTTTTTTATTGTTAAATTTGAAGTAATTTTATAGGAGTGAATATATGTGATTGTGTGTAGTAATGTGTGATCTAAATTATCAATAATTTGATTAAATTTCTCTATATGTTTAATTTTATGCCATGTTTAGACTTTCCATGTTACTTCCCAAAATTTTATGGTGTATTAATATTTTTAGTTTTAGATTTATGATATTTGTTTATTTTGGTATGTTATATATGAATCCTAAAATTTAAAAATTGAATTACCTAAATCTACTATATGCAATTTGACCAATATAGACTTCCTTTAATAAGTTACTTGTGTTGGATCAATCTAAGGGTTCAAAATCGAAAAAGTAAACACACCAATATCTACATATAAACATAAAATATAATTTTAATCATGTATAAATAATATAATTTTCCATCGAAAATGATTCGAATGAACCCCTGACCCTGGCTCTACCCCTGGATCTCATCAATTAGTAAAAAAAATAGAAAACTACTGTAGCTAATTGAAGAAAAGTAAAAGAACAAAATTAAAACATTAAAATTACCGGAAAAACTAATGTAACAAATCATCTTCCTTTTATTAGAATTCTTTTTCATGCAAATGACTTTTATTACATACTATTTTTTTGTCGATGTCGAATTAGTTAGAATATCTGCCGCACCCATAATAATACTACCAAAAATCCACAAATTCTTGTTGTCCTTGGTAAGAGTGGATACATAAACATGATTGGGAATTTTTCGAAATTTATTTTCACAATAAGAACCAACGTCTTTGACAAAATTTCCAATAATGCTCAAAGTATCATATTTACCATGCTTTAACAAGTACTCCTCCACACCTCTTAAAAGCTCAATAGAAGATTCATAATAATTCAAACAATAATCATATATCTCTTTCAAGTTTTCGTCTTTTGTCTGATCTAGAAATGTGTGAATCTTTTTTACTGTCTTGGTGGCGTTTGTAAATGTTAAGTTGATTGCCTCTAGTGTCAACGCGTAAGGTCTCCTATGAGGATTCAGGCCAAAAACTTGCAAGCAAAATCTTGGACTCTTGCATTTGATGCACATATCAGACAAGTAGTTACTTGTACTTGGTGATATTAAGGAAACAAAAATTAGACACAAGACTAGTGTTGAGCCAAAGGAAAAAGAAGAAGGTATTGCCATTGTGTTGTTTTTAGCTTGTTTTCCCCTTTTGATTCCTTTATTTGTACTAATAAATTTTAATTGAATGTAATTTCATGATGATTGTGTGCAATATAATAATGTGTGAGAGAATATTGTTCATTATTTTTATTAATTTCTTGCCTTCTTTAATTTCTTCTCTCCTTATTACTATACTCGTTGTTCCTTTTTATGTGTCAACTTTTGACTTGGCGTACTTATTAAGAAAATATTTATTGATATAGTGAGTTTACCATTTTACCCATATTAATTAATAGGATTTCAAATATATTTCTTCACTATATTTTTTAAAGACATTAATTTAATGTTAATAAATTGAGGGTATAATAAAAAAAAAATTATCCTTTCTTGATTTGTCAAAAATGACAAATAAAAAGGTATTGAAAAAAATAATTTCTAATATCTCAAAAAAAATAAAATCATATAATATTATTTTTATTCATTCTATTAAATGAGTCTTGATTTCTTTTCTTATCCCCTAAATTATCTTTAAAGTTAGTCAAATACGTCAAATATATACTCTAGTTGTTGGAATGTCTCTTTTGACGAAAATTAATTGTCTTCGATGTATTTGATGACATTCATCCTTATACTCTTAAATTGTTATTTCTGAGACGTTATATTAGTCATGTGTTCTTGTGTAGAGTGGGTGGGAAAAAAAGTGAGAAAATCCTATCGTTTTCTTCTTATTTTCAATAAAAGGGACATTAAATTAGAAAATATTTGACAAATAAATAGAAACGAAAAGTGTATTTTTCTTGCCTTAATAATTTCATTTATCATTGTTACTGTTAATTTCTTTTTCTAAAATCCTTCTCTAATGGCCTATTCTTTATCGTTATATATTGACATAAGTTCTGCCTAGGTAAGCATATTGTATGAACTATTGGTATACTATACTATATACACTAGTAAATTTGTCTGTGCTTCACGTGTTCGTGTAAAATATCAATGAACTTATAAAATAAAATCAACAAATTATCAAAATAAACTTATTCGTAATATAATAATACTCCCCTATTTTAATTTATGTGATGTTTTTTCTTTTATTGAGAGTCAATTTGTCACATTTTTTAAATTAAGTTGAATTGAATTAAATTAATATTTATAAATTAAAATTTAGTAAATTAATATATTCAAAGGGTAACATAGTAATATTATCTCTATTATTTATTTTTTCTAAAAATGTGTGTCAAGTCAATAATGAACAATTATTATAGAAAAGGAAGAGTAAGTTATTATTGATAAAACAAAGTCAGAGACAACGAAAAGAAAATAAATGATGCACAGTACACTTGGTATTTGTAAAATCTATTTAATACTATTCCCTCTTTCCATTTTTAATTGTTATGGACTTATGGTATTATTTTTAGAGTCAAACGATAAGAATTTTAATTAACACTTTACGATGTATTTTTTTATCATATTGATATGCAAAAAATTACAATTCATAGTACTTTTCGTATAGTTTTTGAATATCTAAATTTTTTGTTTAAAATATCAAATTAATGTAATCTAATTTAACTTTGATAATTAATCAAATTGACTTTTGAAAAGCGCAACATGACAATTAAAAGTGGACGGTGGGAGTATATAATACTCCCTCCGTCCAACAACAGTTGTCCACTATACTATTTTAGGATGTCCAACAATACTTGTCCACTTTATGAAATCATGGATAATTTTACTTTTAGTTCCTAATGTACCCTTATCATTAATTATAGTCATTTCCCTATTACATTTTTCAAGACATTGTATTTATTATATTCAAAGGGTGATATAGTAAGATTATCCTTATATTTATAGTTTCTTAAGACGTGTGCAAAGTCAATAATGGACAAGTATTGTTGGACAGAGGGAGAATGTGTTTATTAAACAAATTTGTAGAGTATTATTTAACTATGATTAGAGTTTGTTTGACATTGTTGTTGGGAGGCCAAAAACACTTATTTTGATGGGAAAAATATTTTTTGAAAAATTAAGGTGTTTGGATAATTAAAACTGCTTTGGAAGTAAAAACAGTTTTTCTACGGTTCGCAAGAAGCTAAAAAATTCTGTTTCTTAAAAAAAGTAAAAGTAGAAGTAAAAAATTATTTATTTCAAGACCAAATAATCTCTATCATATATACATATTTATGATCAATATGTCCCTTGTATTTATTTATTTTTGTGATGGATTTAATTTGTGAAATAATTTTAAATTTATTTTGCTTGATAATTTTAATTATATTTAAATCATCATATTAATGTCCTGTCAATAATTTTTTTATTTTTTTATTCATCTATATGTAATATTGATTGAAAAATTGAATATGTATAGTTTAATTTATTAAAAATAAAAATTTAATTAAAACATTTATAATAGATATTTAAAATAATTTATGTCTATAAATAATCTTAATATTAAAAGTGCATTGATACTTGTCCATTTTCATAATTTGACTCTCAAAAGTATTTCTTAAAAAGATTACCCAAACACAATTTGCTTATCAAAAACATTTTTCAAATAAATTAACCAAACACCAATTTATTTATTTTTGTTTTGCAAAAATACTTTTCCAAAAATCTATTTTAAAAAAATATTTTAAAAAAAAAAAAACAGTTTTTAGCAAAAATGCAGACATACTCTTAAT
Source organism: Solanum verrucosum (assembly GCF_900185275.1). Lineage (NCBI taxonomy): Eukaryota > Viridiplantae > Streptophyta > Magnoliopsida > Solanales > Solanaceae > Solanum > Solanum verrucosum. The sequence goes on from NW_026020413.1 coordinate 175,876, forward strand.
CAAAGAAAAGAGCTAGAAATGGCAGATCTCACCTTAAAAAAATCTTGAATTGATCAAATTAATTGGCAAATTGAATTACTGATCGATTATATTAATAGATCTGAATGTGTTGCTAAAATATTTGTTGAAAATATTTACTTACCAATCTAAATTCGTGTTTTTTTTGGAGGGGGAGGGGGATGTTTATAAAAAATGAGTTATCTTTAATTACGTTTATTTGTGAAGTTCATGTTGTTTATATGACATAAAAAAATTAATTTAATTTGCCATATCAGATATTTTAATGATAAATTTGACCTAGTTATTCTATATGATAAAAAGTCTTTAATGGTAAATTTGATTCAATGACTTTGCATGGTAAAAAGTCTTTAATGATAAACTTGACTGAGTAATTTTGTACGATAAAATTTAAAAGTTGTTAATGATCAATTTGACTTAAGCGAATTTGTAGGATAAAAGGCCTTAAATTATATGTAAAATAAAATTTAATAACTTTATTACATAATTAAGGGACCTTTTTAACATATTAACTCTTATTTTACGCGTACAGGTCCTTATGAGCAAATAACATGTTCCATCATTATGAGATATTCTAAAAAAAAATTCATTTAATTTAGATTGGAATATACTTTAAAATTTGGACAAGAAAATACGTCTTCTGATCCTTTCTATAGTTTAGATTAAAATATTTCCCAAAATATTAGAAAATCCGCATAAGAAAAATATCTCCTGATATTAATTTTGAAGTTATACCTTTTCTCCTACATTATTTTCATTTTTTTCCTAATTAAGTTTGCTTATAGATAGATTCAGTACCATTTAAAAGAAGTTATAAAAAATAAATGAATTATATCAATGAATATATGGGACTAAGTATTCCAAGAGTAATGTTTTTACATTTAAAATGAGGAGAAACATCGATTTTCAAACGAGTTCATGAGGAGTTTTGAGTACTATCTCTTTTAAGAGAAATTTTTTGAGTAATAATCTCAAAGTTTGAGGATGAGGAAATGTTTTTAAACATATGAGTTGAGTTATATTATTGGGAGTAGTACTGAGCACCGACATGGGGACGAGTTCAAATAACTCAAAGTCCTCATAAACCATGTAGCCAACGTGGGTAGAAAGGGTCATACTTTTTAGATAATTCCTTAGTGCTTTTTAAGCATATCTTAGTGGATCCACTTAGTTGAGGATGTCTTATACTCCGGCAAGGTATAGGACAATTCTGGCAGTGTGGGCGAGACAGTGTATCATCACATAACTCATAGTGATAGTTGTCAGTTAGAGAATCTCCCAAATAAGAGTTATTATTGTATTTTTAAGTACATTAAGTTGTTATCTATTGTTTTAAATGCTTTACATAAACTACATCTTTAATGTTGTTTTATATTGTATTGAGTTGAGTACCCATGAGTTGAGGTTGAGTTGAGTAGAGTCGAGGTGAGTATGTTTTCTTCTTTCCAAGTTCAAGAGTTTATGTTATGTTCAGTATTCCCCTTACATGCTCGTACATTCAATGTATTGATTCCATTTGACCTGCATTGTTTAATGATACATATACTAGAGATCAGGGTCATCAACAGGCGATTTGTTGATACCATTTGCAGTTCCAGAGTTGTTTGGTGAGCCTCCTTGCTTCCGGGGGATCCCTTATTTATTTTCATATATTTCAGTTTGTTAGGATGATCGGGGGTCTTATCCCGACATCCCTCATAGTATTAGAGGCTTCATAGATAGATAGTAGCAGTTCATGGATCTTTTCATATCTTTGTTAAATGTTTTAAAGACTTGAGTTGCCTATTTCGGGCTAGTTGAATATTTTATGATATTTTGAGTTATGCATTTGAGTTAAAGTTGTACTTTTGAGTTCATCTTATGTTGAATAAGTCTTCCGCTGAGAGATTGAGCCAGGCTAAGGGTTCGCTTGGGGCCAGCATTGGTTCTCGCGCGAGTGTCGGCACGTCCAGGGTGTAGGCTCGGGGCGTGACAAACTATACACTTCTTCAACATTGAAATGTGGAATGCCAGATGGACTGCTGCTAACTCTGACGGTAGCTCCAACTCATAAGCAACCTTTTGTGTCTTTTTTACCCTTACTATTAAATATTATTTATCATCTAACATATTTTTCAAAGCATTAAATTTAATAAAGTCGAAGGATAATATAATAATATTATCCCTATTATTTATTGTTTTTTTAAAAGTATGCCAAGTCAATAACAGACAATTATTATTAGACAAAACAAGTATTGATAAAAGAAATTTGTAGTATTTAACTACAATTAATCAAAGAAAAGAAAGAGCTAGAAATGGCAGCGCTCACTATAAAAAAATTTTGAATTGATCAAATTGATTGGCAAATTGAATTAACGATCGATTTATGAATAGATCGTTGAAAATATTTACTTACCAATCTAAATTCGTGTTTTTTTGTGTGTGGGGTGGGGGTGTCATAAAAATGAGTTATCTTTAATCATGTTTATTTATGAAGTTCATGTTGTTTACGTGACAAAAAAATAATTTATTTTGCCATATTAGATGTTATTTTATTAATATATTTGACTGAGTGATTTTATATGACAAAAAGTTTTTAATGATAAATTGACTCAGTAATTTTGTATGACAAAAAGTTTTTAATGATAAATTGACGGTGTGATTTTGTATATAAAAAGTCGTTAATGATAAATTTGACTTAACGACTTTATATGATAAAAAGTCTTAAATTATATGTAAAACAAAAATTTAATGACTTTATTACATAAAATTTCATAATCAAATAACCTTTTAACATATTAACTCTTCATTTTACGAGTGTAAGTCATGAGCAAATAACATATTCATTCTAATCTTCCTTAATCTACCATCATTATGAGATGTTCTATTTTTTTTTCATTTAATTTAGATGGAATATACTTTTAAATTAGGACAAGAAAATACATCTTCTGATCCTTTCTATAGTTTAGATTAAAATATTTCCCAATATATTAGAAAATCCTCATAAGAAAATATCTCTTGATATAAATTTTGAAGTTATACCTTTTCTCCTACATTATTTTCATTTTTTTTTCCTAATTAAGTTTTCTTACAGATAAATTCAGTACCATTTATAAGAAGTTACAAAAAAAATGAATTATATCAATCGCGGATACGTATACTAGTTTTAAGGTAAAAAAGAACAGATCTTGAGAGCAGACTGCAAATCTTAATTACCTTATTTATAAATAAAAATTCTTTTAATAGCATCAACATAATAATATTCCATGACTTTTATTACATACTATTTAAATTATGGAGAATTAAATAGAAGATTTATAGCCGATATTATAATACTACCAAAAATTTCTAAATTATCATTGTCCTTGCAAAGAGTAGAGGCATAAGCATAACCTAGTATTGTCATTGAGAAATAGAGTTTTGAAGGGACTCCTTGGATGGAACTTAGCCAAGGATGAAGACTACCATACCTTATGAAGATTTCCACATGAAATTGAAGAAGAAATGTTGCTCCTTGAACCCTAAACTTGACCTTGTTCTTGTTCTTCAATGGAGTCTTAGAGAGAGAATTATTTGAGAGGAGAGTTGGTTATGTTTGGGGGTTTTGAGATATAATGAGTTAATAGGGTGTTTAATGACTTAAAATACTTTATATGTATGTATAAAGACTATATTAAATGACCCCTACTTAAAACTAATTAAAAATGAATTACCTAAATGAACCCTCCTTTTGGCAGAGACTAGACAGAACAGCAGGCCATGACTCACGCCCTCCACTCACGGATCGTGAAGGGACCTATGGGTTGTTCTGCTGGTTCGTAGGTCAGGTCTGCAGCTCCTAAAATGGGGCCTTGACCCACGACCCCTTCCCATGGGGCGTGGGTCCATCTACTGACCGTAGATGCCCATCCGTGGGTGTCCCCTTTTGGGCAATTTTGGGTGAACTTGTTAGGATCCTCCTCAAGGACCCTTGGTTGGTCCTTGGGGAGTTGTACCTTGACGTTTAACCCCTATAACCCTCATTCTAAGCTCGGGAACTCATTTTACAATATAAAATCCCACATCAAACTCAACAATACACTCGTAAGGCTCTAGTTTCACCTACTAGTTTTCCGAGGTATTACAAGGCGGCTACTGATGGACCTCAGCTAGGGGATCATTGACCGAGACCAGATTCGAGGGTGAGCCAGTTCATTCAGGCTGCCATGGATCCTCTATTTTTTTAGTCCATTCCTTTTGGACTCAGACTACATAGTTAGACTTATTCGTATGTTTAGTTTCGGGGTTGTACCCCCTTTTTCTTAGACTTGCTGTTTAGTAGAGTTTTGGTGCAGTGACTTTCAGGTTATAGGGGTCAATTTCCGCAATAGTTATCTTTGGTTGTTTATTTAAACTTTCAAAGTTTATGGGAACTCCATAGTAATTCTTCATTTAAACCTGCTTCCGTATCTTTAAATGTTTTAGTTTCTTTAAGTTGCTTAGTTGGGTTGTAGTAGTGGTTCTCCCACTGAAGGGTTAGTGTGGGTGCCAATCATGGCGGTCCGGGTCATGATATATTTACACTTACATTTCTTCTAATGTAATTCAAGAAATAAATCTCAGCAACTCAACTATATAAAACATTTTAAGATGATTTTACATCTCTAGTTAGCTACATTTTTTTTAACCTTGATTATTCTAATTAAAGTTATTGAACTACTTGCTTTCCTTTTTTGACATCATTTTAATCATTTTCAATGTTATTTTCAAGACTTACTTTCAGTAATATTGATAATTTTGCCCAATAACATTAAATTAATACATAAAATTCAAATAATATTGTGTAGTTAAATATTCCATAAAAATGTATGCCTTTTATATATTTCACCCAAAATACACAAGGTATGATTTAACACTTAATTTATTTGAGTACTAATCCTTAGATTGGCAATGCTTGTTGGCTTAACCAATTCTTAGTTCTTATTTCTCCTATCTTTCTCGATTGCTATTTAGATCAGTCTCGGCTTGCAATTACATCATTTTCATTTATAAACATGATTAAAAATGTTGTACACAATGGGTATTATGTCGTAGTTTTACTATTTTTGAAATGTTCTAATTATAAATAATTTAGAAAAATACTTAGAAAGAGTTGTCACTTAATTTTATAAGCAAATTAAGAAAACTTAATTCAAAAGGACTCTAATAGATTAAGTCTTTAAAAAATAGAGAAAATGGGTAAGAGGTTCTTGTTACTACTTTGAGAAGGTATTATCATTAAATTAACCTCTAACATTGTAAAGACTTGATTCAACTGTACTAAAGGGCACCTAGTGCGGAGTCCCAATAGTCCAAAAGTGTGGTGTAAGATTTTTTAAAATTTTAGCTCACGAATTTTTTGGCCCAAATTGAATTTTGGGCTAGGCTGATGTTAGCCCACCATAGCGGGATGATTCTCGTCTTGTTACTTTTTTGGGAGGATCTAAATCTTTAATTGTTATTTTTTTTTCTCTTTTTTAAATCCTACAAAATATTGGTGTTACTTTTATTTCTAATTTTGTAAAATAATACGTAAAATGATATATACAATATAAAATATGAATAATAATATAAAAACATAAATAAAAATTTTATTATATAAAAATAAAAAATAAAATTCTTGAAAGAAAACTAACCAAACTTATGAAATATGTTAATTAATTAATAAATGATATATTGATAAATAAGAGATATTTTAGTCTTAAAAAATAATAATTTTCTGCTTCTGCTTTTGCTTTTTCTTTTAAAAAAAACAAAAAAAATTAACTTCTTCCCAATAGCAGAAAAATTGTTTCTGCTTCAATTTAAAAGCAGTTTTAAAGATTTGTCAAACACTTAATTTTTCAAAAAAAAATCTTTTTTTCTCAGCACTTCTGGCATCCCAGCATCAATGTCAAACAGGTTCCAAGTCAATAATGAACAACTATAATGTGATGAGAGAGAGAGTAAGTAATTACTCCCTCCCTCCAACATTAGTTGTTCACTGTACTAAAAATAGTTTTCCTAGAGTACTTGTCAAATTTAGAAAATCAAGAGATAATTTAGCTTTTGTGTCTTTTTTATCCTTGTTATTAAATATTATTTATCATCTAACACATTTTTCAAAGTATTAAATTTAATAAAGTTAAAGAATAAAATAATAATATTACCCCTATTATTTATTGTTTCTTAAGGAGTGTGAAGTCAATAATAAAATAAATATCTTAAAGAAATTTTAGTATTTAACTACAATTAATCAAAGAAACGAAAGAGCTAGAAATGGCAGATCTCAATATAAAAAAAAAAGCTGAATTGATCAAATTGATTGGCAAATTGAATTAGCGATCGATTTATTAATAGATCTGAATCTCTTGCTAAAATATTCGTTGAAAATATTTACTTACCAATCTAAAACGTGTTTTTCTTTTGTGTCGGGGTGGGGGTGTTATAAAAATGAGTTTTTTTTAATCACGTTTATTTTGTGAAGTTTATGTTGTTTACCTAACATAAAAAATAATTTAATTTGCCATATTAGATATTTTTTTATTGATAAATTTGGCTGAGTGATTTTATATGACAAAAAGTTTTTAATGATAAATTGACTCAGTAATTTTGTATGATAAAAAGCTTTTAATGATAGATTGACCGAGTGATTTTGTATGATAAAAGTCTTTAATGATAAATTTAACTTAGCGACTTTATATGATAAAAAGTCTTATATGTAAAATAACATTTAATGACTTTATTACATAAAATTCCATAATTAAATAATCTTTTAATATATTAACTCTTCATTTTGCGAGTGTATGTCATGAGCTAATAACATGTTCATTCTACTCTTCCTTAATCTTCCATCATTATGAAATGTTCTAATTTTTTTCATTTAATTTAGATTGGAATATACTTTAAAATTAGGACAAGAAAATACATCTTCTGATCCTCTCTATAGTTTAGATTAAAATATTTCCCAATATATTAGAAAATCCTCATAAGAAAATATCTCTTGATATCAATTTTGAAGTTATACCTTTTCTCCTACATTATTTCCATTTTTTTCCTAATTAAGTTTTGCTTACAGATAAATTCAGTACCATTTATAAGAAGTTATAAAAAAAATGAATTATATCCGTCGCGGATACGTATACTAGTTCTAAGGTAAAAAACAACAGATCTTGAGAGGAGACTACAAATCTTAATTACCTTATTTAAAAATAAAAATTCTTTTAATAGCATCAACATAATAATATTCCATGACTTTTATTACATACTATTTAAATTACGGAGAATTAAATAGAAGATTTATAGCCGATACTATAATACTACCAAAATTTTCTAAATTATCATTGTCCTTGCTAAGAGTAGAGGCATAAGCATAACCTGGTATTGTTTGAAATCCATTTTCACAATAAAAAGAAGCTATTTGGACTAATTTTCCTATTGCGTGCACATTACTATATTGACCGTCCTTCAGATAATACTCTTCCGCGTGTGTTAAAACATCAATAGCGGATTGGTAATAATCCAAACATAAATTGTAAATCGTTTTCAAGTTATCATCATTTGTCTGATCTAGAAAGGCGTGAATCTTTGTTTTTGTTTGGGAGGCATTTGTGAATGCTAAGTTGATAGCCTCTCTTGTTAACTCATAAGGCCTCCTATGAGGATTTAGGCCAAATACTTGTAAGCAAAATCTTGGACTTTTTGATTTGATGCACATTTGGGACAAATAATTACTTGTACTTGGTGTTATTAAGGAAGTAATAATTAGGCATAAAATTAGTGTTGAGCCCAAGGAAGAAGAAGAAGAAGAATATGTTGTCATTGTCTTGTTTTTTTTTTCTTTTGATTAATGGATTTGTGATATTTTTATAAGGGTGAAATTGATTCTCATATATAGTACTAATTATTATAGCTCACACTTATATATCAAGTAAAAAGTTTAATATATAAATTCATAAGATTTAGTTGTGTGTATATATATAGCTATCTATTAAATATATAACCATTTAAATGTATCAACATAATTTGATTTGAGATATAATTTTTTTTGGTAAATTTATAATTTGTTTAAATTGCTTACCAAAGATATTAAGGAATATTTACATTGACCAATTTAATTACCGCAATCCAATCAGATTTTTTTTAAGGAAAATTATTTACTACTTTATATAGGGACCACTTATTATTTTTGTTCATTTTATGGTCAAGGATACAAAAAAATAAATAAATAAAAACACAACGAGAATGATTATTCAATTTTTTTTCTTTAGTTAACAACAACAATTATATTGTATCTTCATCAAAAACAACAATTATATTGTATTTCAAAAATAATTTTTATTTTTTTTGTTCATTTTATGGTCAAGGATACAAAAAAATAAATAAATAAAAACACAACGAGAATGATTATTCAATTTTTTTTCTTTAATTAACAACAACAATTATATTGTATCTTCATCAAAAACAACAATTATATTGAATTTCAAAAATTAATTTTTATTTTAATCAGAAGTATTTCAAAAATATAAATAATTTATATCAAATACTACACTCTCATCATCACAATACATACATACATTTCCTTTCCTCCTCCCATAGTGATCTCCTCTTGTACCTATTGGTATGTCAGGATCCAATTGGTCATGAACATACTCTATTTGGGGTCATTTCATTTCAAAATTTATATTTATGGATTGATTTTATCACCTCTGTCTAGTACCAAATCAAAATCGTTAGCAATTTGATTAAGTTTCTACACATATTCATTATTTTTCTTTGTGTATTTAGAGTAGTTAATTAATTTGTTCACTAACTTTCGAAATGAAAATTAATAATTCTTTCTTTACAAAAAAAATATCAAAATTTAAGGTAAAAGAAAATAGATCATTCTTTTGCAAAAACTAACGTAACAAATCATTTTTCGATTATTGGCATACGTGCCTTAACACGTTAGTGTTATTACATACTATTTTTCTAATGACGAAGAATTAAATAGAAGATTTACAGCAGACACGATAATATTACCATACATCTCCAAGTACTCATTATCCTTAGTAAGAGTGGGGCGATAAACATAACCTAATATTCCTTGAAATGCACTCTCACAATAAAAAGCAGCATCTTGGGCAAAGTTTCCAGCTGCATTCACACTACTATATAAACCTTTTATCATATAGTCTTGCACTGAGAGTTTAAATTCATCATTCGTAGATTGATAATAATTCAAACATATATTATATATCTCTTTTAAGTTATCGTTGTTCGTATGATTGAGAAATGCATGAATCTTTCTGATTGACTTGGAAACAATTGGCAACGCCACGTAGATGGCTTCGCCTGTCAATTGAGAAGGACTCCTATGAGGATTTAAGCCATAACTTTCCAAACAAAATTTTGGATACTTGGATTTGATGCACACTTGAGACAAGTAGTTACTTGTACTTGGTGTTATTAAGAAAGCAGCAATTAAATATAAGACTAATGTTGATGATGACGATATTGCCATTGTTTTGTTTTCCTTTTTAATTGATAGGTTTGTGGTAATTTTGTAAAGGTCAAATTATATATAAAGATGACTAAATCTAGAAATGATTGTGTGTAAAATCTAAATTTATTGAAAATTTAATTAAAGTTCTATATATGTACATAGTTATTTTTAGAGATAATTATATTATAGTGTGGCTCATAAAGTTACTCTCCATAATTTAATGGATGAAAATTGTTTTCTTCCCGCAATTTTGATTTAAAAATCAAACTTCCCTCTCAACTTTGAAAAAAAACCACTTCTCTCCCTTTATCTTATGCAAAATTTATTTTACCCTTGTCATTTATAATCTTCTATTTATGGAACATTTTTTTATTTTTTATTTTGTTCATATATTTCATTATAGAATGACATTTGCTTATATACTAAATCAATATTTATCACTTTTCCTTTTTTAGATGAAATTTATATTTTCTATAGAAACTATATATATATATATATATATATATATATAATAAGCCACAATGCAACTATCATTCTAACTATCTTGTTAGCTTTCAACTAAAAGCTAACAAGATTTTTAGTTATATGTCATTGTATGAGCTATTTATTACTCATTCCTTTTGAATTTGTTAATCTGATTTTGATCTGACACATAGTTTACGAAAGTAAATTAGATTTTGAGAAAAAACATTAAGTGATACTTGAAGTTGTCCCAGATTTTCCAAAAGACACCTTAACTTTGCAAAAATCACAATAAATACACATTTTTTATACAATATTTCCACTTTGGACAAAAATATCCTTCGAATGTGCAATTTCTTAAAAACAAAAAGTCGGACCCATTATTAATGTATTGAAGGATACTTTGGTAATTTCCTATGATGAATTCGTTTTGTTTGTTTCTTTTAAATTTATTTTACTATACTAAATAATTGTATAAAATATTATGAATCACGATAATTAATTACTTAAATATTTAAAAGATATAAAAATATATAAAAGATCTGATTGACTCTTCAAATTTTACCGGTAACACATAAATTGGGACAAATGAAATAATATATATTATTTGAAAATTTCTTAGAAAGTACTATAAATTACAGTAATTAACAGCTAGAAATATTTCAAAGATAAAAAAAAATTGATTGAATCTCAAAAAAAATTTAGTACTGCATAAATTGAGAAAGAAGAAATGACCTCTATTATTTGAAAATGGCGTAAAAATATTACAAATCATACAATAAGAATTAACAATTTAAAATTTTAAAAGACTTTAATGCTTTATACTTATTCTATTTCCACTTTGGACAATAATATCCTCCCAATATGCATATTTTTTAAACAAAAAATGGGACCCATTATTGATGTATTCAAGGATGCTTTGGTAATTTTCCTATGATGAATTCGTTTTGTTTGCTGTTTAATTATTTTTTAAATAATTGTATAAAATATTATAAATCACAATAATTATTTACTTAAATATTCAAAAGATATAAAAATATGTAAAAGATCTAATTAACTCTTCAAATTTTATCGGTGACACATAAATTGGACAAATGAAATAATATATATTATTTGAAAATTACTTAGAAAGTACAATAATTTACAGTAATTAACAATAGAATATTTTAAAGACAAAAAAAAATTGATTGAATCTGGAAATTTTATTAGTACCACATAAATTGAGAAAGAAAAAATAACCTTTATTATTTCAAAATTGTGTAAAAGATATTACAAATCATACAACAATAATTAGCAATTTAGAATGTTAAAAGACATAAAAAAAAATTTACTATAGTTAACAATAATTAAAAATTTAAACTATTTTAAATTAATATTAAAGTTTGATTAACTCTTTAATTTTGTCATATAAATTGAAACAAAAAATGATACATATTGGGCTCGTGCTAGCACGGCTCCGATATCTAGTGTGTGTGTATATATATATATATATATATCAATTAAATAAAAATATCTTATGATTTAAAGAATTTTATAAAAAGAGAGAGAAAAAATGAAAATCTAAGGATACAAATAGCATAGACATACAAAAAGTCAATTAGGAAAAAAAGGAGAGGATGATTATTTCTCAAAGTTGAGGGTGAGTTTGATTTTTAAAGTAAAGTCAGGGGGTGCTAATGATTTTCACTCATAATTTAATAAAGATATTGAATGCTTACCTAAATTGACCCAATTTCATAAGTAAAAATTTTAGGAATCCCATAGTGTAAGGAGTAAATTACATATATCCCTATATTTTTTAAATTTACAAAAATCCCTTTAAATTTCTATCATCCAAATACATAGCCGAAACATTGGAAAAGTTTCATGTTACAATTAAAAAGGAGAAAAAACATAAAATTAAATATTAAATCCACAAATCACGTTGTTGTCACTGACAATCAATCTCTCCCAAATCGTAACAACTTTAAATAATTCAAATTTCAAATTTTTTCTCTCAAATCTTAAAAATCCTTTCAAATTCAATTAAAAACATTGAAAATTTTAACTGATACATAATGAATGTATCTATTTTGTTGTGACATTCATGAATCTGGAGAAGTGACTTGAGTTATGAATGATACGAAAGTGATGAAATTGATGTTGGATGAAATATTTCATTTGTGAATCTCAAATCAGCCATTGCAGGTGAATTGGAGATTGATGAATTGAGAAAAAGGCTGAAAATTTGATACATCGTAGATGAAGATAATTCATCTCCAATGATTATTAGGAATGACATGTGAGTAAAACTGTACTTGGAGGTGAAATAATAAGAGCCTGAATTTGTAATGTATCCACTATACGTTGATATAACGGACAGAAAGGCTGGAGAGATACATTGTTTTGATGCTACATCGGGTGAAATTATTTGTATCGAAGGTTCAGAAAAGGATGTACAAGCTCTTGTTGTGGTTGAATAAAAAATTGGTGCTTCGTATTATATACTGGATTAGAATTAACAAATTCCATAACTGATTCAAACAATACAGAGGTGAAGGAGAGACAATTGGATAAGGATAAAGCAACACTCGTCTCTATAATGACAAAATATAAAATAGAGTATAGCTTCAATTTCAGGGTAAAAAAATATGATAATAAAAGGTATGGAAGTAGTTGTTTTATGTTATGTAGTAGATTTTTTAATTTATGATGTCGAGATGGATACATAAGTTATGATACATTGTTATTTATAAAATATTAAGTGGATTGTTGATTGTTGTAATCCTATATGATACATTAAAGTATTACAAATTGTCCGTGATGTGTTTGTTTTTATATCGATATATTACTAAGTGGTAGTTATTACCCCTTTTCGCGCACGGCGGCGGAAGGGTTTTTCTGATTTAAGTGACGGTATTAATTTAGGGATTATTTTATTTTTTCAAAGTCGCCACTTGGAATTGAGTTATGGTGTTCCAAGTCACCTTTTTCTTTTTAATCCCTAACCAAAAGGAAATGACTCTTTATTTTGGTCTGCGAACTAGAAATTTAGGTAAGAAATTCTGTTGACCAAGGGGAAGGTATTAGGCATCCCTCGAGTCCCGTGATTCTAGCACGGTCGCTTTTATTGACTTCTACTTACTTTTAAATTATTTTGGATATATTTTATATGCTACAGTTTCACTCATATCTTTATTGTTGAACTTTTATTTGGTCTCAACCTAGATGCATAACCGCATTCTTGGTCTTGACATTTAGAGACATAACTGTCTTTTTCGCATCTCATCTAATAATTGTCTATAAGTCTTACTTTAAATTAATAAAAATTATTTATCTTTTTGAACAAGGTGCGTCACCGCATCCTTGAGTTTCTTTTACTGTCTCAAAAAAAATGTGTAACCACATTCTTAATTGAAACAAATATTTATTAATATGCCTAAAACTCATCTAGTCATTAGAAAACAAATATTCTTCCTTTAAACATAAAACTAAATAAAGTAAAATAAATCTAAATGTTGAGGATACAATATATAATTCTGGCATCATTTCTATATCTTTTATTTTATATTTTAATATTTTTATTTTTATTACTCTTAAAGTTAATATCAAAATTAAGTATACACTTCCAAATCAAATAAAACAATAAGGAATTGTTAAAAATAAATATAATTTTTTTTTGATAAAATTAAACAACAATAATTTATTTATTTATTTATTTGTTTTTTATCCTAACTATACCTACTTTATCATTATTATCTGAATCAAGATAAGAACAATGTTATGACTCGTTTATTTTTAAGAGATCACAACTAACAAAGGGAATTAGATAAATAAAAATAATTATCGATTAAATCTACCTTCATACATTAATAGAGAGATATAACAACTAACAAATTCATCATTTCAATCAAACTAATGAATAAAACAACATATAAGAAAACTTGTCATAAAATTACATCAAATTCCATAAATAAATTAAAGAGATAGGGAAAAGTTGAATACCGCAAAATCTTGACTGAACCTCGATTAGAACACCCACTAATTTTTGTAGATGATTCGTTATGGTATATGTGTTGTGTTTAAATAAAGTAGTAATGAGAAAGGAAGAAAATATGTGAATGTATTAATGAATATTTGAAAGAAAAATAAACTAAAACTAAAATGGATTTCCTCTTTTTCTTTTCGTTGGTCCTGTGTTGCTATGTTGTGTTGTGTGCCCTTTTTTGGTATGCTGTCCGTATGTGTGTGTGTGTTTGGTTGCTGATGATTTTTTTTTTCGTTTTTGTGTTCCTCTCCCTCTATCTATATGGAACATGTATATTGTAGTGTGTATAATATAGTAGTATATAGTGGAGTGTGGGTGTGTGTAGTGTGTGTGGATGTGGGGGGGAAGAGTGGGGTAGTGGAGGAGTATGTGGGGTGAGGGTAGGTGTAGTGGGGGTAGTGAGGTAGTGTGGGTAGTTTAGGTTATTATATTTATTAAATTATATATATATATATATAAAAACCATAATAATAAAATATTAATTAATTATTTTGAATTAATAAAATATGAGAAAAGTCAAATAGCTAGTCTAAAAATATAATTAAGAAATACTAGCTTATTTATTAAAATTAAAAGAAAACATATATTTTTTGTAGTTTTTCAATCTTTTAAAATAAACTTACTAAAATACGATGAAAAATAAAATATTTAATTTATATATAAAAGCAATATTTATGTACTAAAAATGGTGTAATACCTTAAATTTAGTCAAAAATTACGTGTCTACAGTTTGCCCCTCTTTGACTGGAAACACGAAGAGTTTTCAGACAAAGAAGTAGACAACGTGACAAGTTTTGAAAGGACTCTTATTCGAAAAGAAAAATATGCGACTGAGTCCTAGTTTTGGACATCCTACATATCCCGGGTTATAGGGGAATCAGGTCACATGTAGTTCAAAGAGATGAGGTGATGAGTTTGAAGTTAAGTGAGGTTTTATCGAGGCTCCAAGTTGCGGTTCCTATCCTTACATAAAAATAATGAAAGCTAATAGTCAAAAGGAAAATAAAAGTACAAACTCCTATCTATACAGCTTCTCTTGAGTCTTCACTTGTGTTTTTACTTTCAGATATCACCTTGATTTTTGGGTGAGTATCTTGATCTTGAATTGGATTGAGGCTTAACTTGCCGCTTAGAGTGAGTTTTTGGCACTCTTCAAAATGACAATTTGAATATGTTCTTGAATGACTGCATGTTTTCTTGATCAGAAGCTGAATAAAAATAGATGTCAGGAAGTTAGGCTGTTATATGCATTGAAGAAGCTGATTCTGACTATCATGAAATTGATCATTCTGAAAAAGAGTTGAAACTTTGCTCTTGAATTTCCAATCCATGTTTCGCTTGAAGAACCCTGAAAACCATCACAAACAAAAGAAATAAACAAATTTTTTGCCCCAGTTTTCACTGGAAAAATTTTGTGAGTTATTAGCAAATGTAAATTTTCAAAAATAAACTCAGACTAGGAAGCGTTTATCTTAGGAGAAAAAATAATAAAATAAAAAAAAGTCTCCGAATAAGAAGTGTTTACCTAGGAGAAAATAACTAAATCCTACTATGTAAGAGGGTCCTGCTAATCCCATTATGTAGGAGGGTCCTGCTAATCTAAATCTCATTATGTAGGAGGGTCCGGCTAATCTAAATCTCATTATGTAGAAGGGTCCTGCTAATCTAAATCCCATTATGTATGCGGGTCCTGCTAATCTAAATCTCATTATGTAGGAGGGCCTGTTAATCCCATTATGTAGGAGGGTCCTGCTAATCTAAATCTCATTATGTAGGAGGGTCCTGCTAATCTAAATCCCATTATGTAGGAAGGTCCTGCTAATCCCATTATGTAAGAGGGTCCTGTTAATCTAAATCTCATTATGTAGGAGGGTCCTGCTAATCTAAATCTCATTATATAAGAGGGTCCTGCTAATCCCATTATGTAGGAGAGTCCTGCTAATCTAAATCTCATTATGTAGGAGGGTCATGTTCATCCCATTATGTAGGAGGGTCCTACTAATCTAAATCTCATTATGTAGGAGGGTCCTGCTAATCTAAATCCCATTATGTAGGAGGGTCCTGCTAATCTAAATCCCATTATGTAGGAGGGTCCTGCTAATCTAAATCCCATTATGTAGGAGGGTCCTCCTAATCTAAATCTCATTATGTAGGAGGGTCCTCCTAATCTAAATCCCATTATGTAGGAGGTCCTCCTAATCTAAATCCCATTATGTAGGAGGGTCCTGCTAATCCCATTATGTAGAAGGGTCCTGCTAATCTAAATCCCATTATGTAGGAGGGTCCTGCGAATCTAAATCTCAGTACTTAGGAAGATCTCAATTAACAGAATCATCAAATAAAATCACCACAATATTTTATCCCTTTTTTTTTTTAGTTTTTAGATGTCTTATATTAGGAAATGTTTATCCTAGTAAAGAAATAAAAAATAAATAAAATAAAATAAAATAAAAGAAATTGTCTCACACTAGAAAACGTTTATCATAGGAGAAACAATGCAATAATTTTTTTTTTTTTTGCAACAAATTTGGGTCTTCAAGATATCTTTTACGTAAGGAATATTTCCCTATTTTAGAAAAGAAACAAAAGAAAGTTTATGTTTTTTTTTTTTTTTTAATGGTGGTCGATTTGTGGCATTGGCTTTGAGGATAGTTGCTCCTGTTGTTGCCATGTTTGAAGCTAATTTTAGCTTGAAATTGACTGCTTTCGTTTGCTAGTCAGCTCACCTTGATAATCTTGAAAACATCTCTAGTTGTTCAGAACTTCCAACTTCAAATTTGTTATACTGTTTCCACCCTCCAACAATAATTGAACCTTGTATTCAAAAATTGTCAATTGCTGACAAGTTACTATGCATATCACCATTTCTTGAATTATGTCACGATTGATGGGCTAATCAAACTTTGTTTTGTACGATTGAAGAGATGGTAGCAATTTTGAAATCATTTTCTGCCTGCTTAATGAAGACTATCTCAAGATTGAATTGAGCGAGACGCAAAATAAGAAGAAATAATATTTGATCCTTTTAAGAAGAAAAAAAATTAAAAAAATAAATGGATTCCATTGATAGTGGTGGTCAATTGTAATGATCATGATATGTTTTTGGATTAAATGGTATGGTTTGTCCAATCAATCTAAACTTTATCTTTGTCAAACTTTCAACTTTGAAGTCAGACTTCTATAATCCAACTTTTGCACTAGATTTATGACTAACACTTGACTGGTGGTGCCTCGAAAGGTTTTCACTAACAAGTCTTTTTTTTTCTTATCTCTCACTCACTATCGTCTTACGGTGCCATGAGGGTTTTCACCAATAAGACTCTCTCATTTTTTACTTTCTCTCGACTCAAATGATCTCCTATAGGGATTTTGAGGATTTTCATCGATAAGATTCCCTCATTTTTCACTCCTTATGCGAGTGGCCTAACATTTTTCCTTATATAATCAACACTGAAAGCTTGCTTGACTTGTCATTGTTAAAAATTGATCAGAAGGTCTTTATTTGGATTGTAACGTGGCTTTTGGACAGGGTTAGAATGAAAGGATTGACATGAAAGCTCAAAGATACTGCGTAACAGGGTTAAGACTTACAACTTTTGAAATCGACTCTTTTTACAAAAATACAATAAAATAATAATAATAATAATTATTATTATTATTATTATTTTTGCCCCAGTTTTTGTGATGAGGACTTTCTAGATTTTTTTTGTTTGGACCGAACCTCAAAATAAGGTTGCCTACGTATCTTGTCAAAACAAGAATCAGGTCGAACGTAGTTCAGGAAGTTTGTTGTTTTGTTGTTATTGATTTTTCAACCCTTTTTTTCACGTTTTTTCCTTGACTCTTTTTTGTGACTTCTATACTTTCTTTTTTTTAGTTATGACTCTTTTTCCTTTTTTTTTGAATTTGTGACTTTTATTTTTTTTTACTGTATTTTGATTCCAAAAGAGGGGTATGAAAGAGAATAAATTTAAGGCTCAAAAGGGGTAGGAAAGGAATACACAGTGTTTGGAGAGTAGAATGAAATGCCTTCGTCATATCAATTATTAATAATGACAAATACAAGCATGTCCTTTAAGATGTGAAGTGAAAATCATACATTATCTCTTTGCAACGTATGCATTGATGGATATGTATATCAGCTTGAAATCTCCATTTGAGTAATACCTTCTTGACAAAAAAAATGACATACGTCAATTTAAAAGAAATTTATTCTTTTAACTATTTTCGATACTAAAGGACGTATCAAGGTGTTTAAGTCATTTATTCATTTCCTCGAATATATTTATTTTTTGACTTCTATGGTGTATTCATTTCAAGGTTAGATATAATCTTAAGATCTTACCAAATCCTCTTGCATATCATGTCTCAAAAATTGAATTGAAAAGAAATGTATATGTGGAAAGCCAAATAGAACGGGTCACTTTGACACAGAATAAAGATTATATTAAAATAAAAAGACTTGATGACAAGACAACAAATTAAATTTTCAATTACAACTCTATAATAACCTAAACTATGACAAGACTCAACAAACAAACACATAAGAGAAATGATAGAAAAGTCTGACTTACTAAATATTAAAATAAAATAAAATTGCATAGCAGAAATGATGACAAAATAAACTATCCATACACTCTTTTTTTAGAGAAAAGAAGAGTGTATCCCAATCACCAATCTTGACTTCTTAGCCACTACTTTGCACGCTAGCCTTCATGAAAGTTCCAACAATTTCAATTGTCTTTTCCTGAGAATTGAGAGAATTGTCATATTCTTTGTCATCACATATCATTTCAATGAAGTGTACATCATTATGCGCCGGTAGAGGATTCTTAGTAACATTTGGGGGGTCATCATTTTGAACCACAATCATCTTTGTTTGAATCATCTCTTCCACCTTTCTTCTTAAATTTCGACAATCTTTAGTAATGTGCCCTGGAGCATCAGAATGGTATGCACACCGTATTGTAGGATTGAAACCTTTTGCATGTGGATCCACGTAATTTTGAGGAATTGGCTCTATCATATTCAAATGTTTCAATTTCTCAAATACACTTGTGTAAGACTCTCCAATTGGTGTGAAATTGTTTCTAGGCCTTTAACCTCTTTCAAATCCCTGTCTCGAAGGAAGATTATAAGGTGCCCGAAAATTTTGAAAAGAAGGATGAACATTTTGATATGTTGGCGCTCGCCATTGAGGATAGTTTGGTGGGTATGCATATTGTTGTGCATTGTAAACCGCATATTGAGGTGGAACAACAGAATATTGTGTGTCTTGCCTAGGGAGATAGTGATGGTATTGAGGTGGTGCAGATTGATAAAGTGGACCCCTTGGACCTTTTTGTGTGCCTGACACAACATTTGCTACATCCTCCTTCATTTTCTTTCCCCCAAAATTTTCTAATCCATTTTTAATCACCTGTGTTGTAGCTTTCAAGGCAGCTTGACTTACAATTTTTCCAGACTTGATGCCATTTTCCACCATTTCACCAATCTTAATAACTTCAGCAAATGTTTTTCCAACAACGGAAAGTAAATAATGAAAGTAATCTGGTTCTTGCGCTTGAAGGAAAACATCGATCATTTCAGACTCTTTCATTGGCGGCTTAACCCTAGCAGCTTGCTCCCTCCACCTAATAGCATATTCATGAAAATTTTCAGTGGTCTTCTTCCTCATGTTGACAAGTGAAGTGCGATCTGGAACTATGTCAATGTTATATTGAAATTGTTGAACAAAACATCGAGTTAAATCATCCCATGTATGCCAGTTAGAAGTATATTGGTCTATGAACCATTCTGAGGCAATTCTCATCAAACTTTCCCCAAAATAAGCCATGAGCAATTCGTTTTTGCTTCCAGCCCCTCTCAATTGATTACAATATCTCTTTAAATGAGCTATAGGATCTCCATGTCCATCATATTTCTCGAACTTTGGAATTTTAAAACCGATGGGCAGATGAACGTGGGAAAACATGCACAAATCATTGAACGAGACACTTTTGTGACCTCCCAATTCTTGCATATCTCTTACACTCTGTTTCAAACCTTTCATTTTTCTAGCCATTTCTTCATGTTCCTCGTTCTTAACAACTTTTTCAACTTCAACATGGGAACTATATTGATGAGTGTGAGGGTAAGAGCTTGGATTTTAAAAGTCAATTCAGGAGTATAATCTCGATCATATTGAACTTTAGGTAGAGGATCGTTGTTAGATTTTGGCTCCATTATAGGTTGTTGAACGACATTAGTCGGCGCAGTTGGAATGAATAGTGGATTACTTGTCATAGGCGTATTCAAAGGGTGCACCGTAGAAGTTCCAACTACATTGGATGCGGGACCGAATCCAGGTGGATAAATTGGATCACGTATCGATACTTGGACAGGGGGTGATAAATTTGTATTTAGATAGTCACGAATTGAAGGCGGTGGAACTTGTCCACTCATCCAAGCTTCGTACATCTCCGTCATTTGCTGTTTTAGTATCCTTATCTCTTCGGCTAACACGGTTTCTTGTGACATCATCTGGTTCTGGACCTCATCATTGTCCGACTCATTTCCGTCTTTGTGAGTCATTTTCTTTTTCCTTTTTGACCTTGTATTATAGGGATGGGATGTCAGCTTAACCACAAATCAACCACCTTAATTTAACTGTGCATAGATAATAATGCTTGTTAGGGTTAGACCTTCTTCAATTATAATTTTTTTTTTAATAATGCATTGATCAAATCTGTTTGAGATTGCATACATAATCCGCTTGCAAAGATCTTTGCATATTTTTCAAAAACTCAATAACTAAGTTTTTCTTTTTTAGAACTTTGAGATAAAATTCTTTAGTTTTTTTTTATTTGAATTATTAAAAGAAAATTAATAAAAACTTATTTTTGATAAAGATTAAAGCTTCTTGTTTTTCATTTTTTTTTTGAACTTTTGAAAAATGATTTTTTATTTTTTATTTTTGAATAAAGATCACAGAACCCAAAGAGGGTTGCCTACGTATCTCATTGAGGTGAGAATCAGGTGTGCGTAGTTCGTCCAGACTAGACAGAAAAAAAAACTTTAAGATATTAAATTTTTATTTTTTATTTTGAAAAATATAACTTTTCAAAATATTATAAAAGTAAAATATTTTGAATTTTCTTTTTACAAACTGTATGAAAAAAATCTAAAAAAAATACTATTATTCTTTTCATTAAGTAATGCAAATTTTTTATTTTATTTTAAGAAATGTATAATTACTTCTAAAAGAAGAAATATTTTCGTGTTTTCTCTTCTTCTTTTTTAAAAAAATAAGATCAAAAGATTAAAAAAAAATTCATTGCATTAGTCATACTAAAATGAGTCAACTTATAGAAACTTTCAAATAAATGCATTTTCATGTAGCACATAGAATGAGCTAAGTGGTCAAGTAAGAGAGGGATACTTGTCCTGGACGGACCCAACTCTTGTTTTGAGGCTCACTAAGTCACATGAATCAGAGTCTTCTAGGGATAACCGTGTCTATATTCTAGTTTTACTAGGTTCAAACCGAAATAAGATAGGTATCTAGACTGGCTTACCCGAGTAGATAACTCGAGTCAAGAAGGGGCAACTTATTAGTACCAGCGCTATTTCGATTTCATTGTTGGTCCAACCTTGCCTAACATGTGTGACTAAAATTCTTCATTGGGTGCCCAGACACTCCAGCTTTATCTCAAAAGAAATTGGGATGCATAACTGCATTTCCTACTACCCTATTTTTAGAGACTCAGATTGTGTACGAGAAGACAAATTATATACAATTCAACAATATCAAAGCGATAAATGAGCAGCAAGTAGCACATTAGGTCATCAAAATAATATATCCAATGAAATAATATAATAAAATAAAGTAAAAGTCAAATATACAAAGTTGAATTCTGGTTATTCCCCAGCGGAGTCGCCAGTTGTCACACCCCTTTTCGCGCACGGCGGCGTAAGGGTTTTTCCGATTTAAGTGACGGTATTAATTTAGGGATTATTTTATTTTTTCAAAGTCGCCACTTGAAATTAAGTTATGATGTTCCAAATCACCTTTTCTTTTTAATCCTTAATCAAAAGAAAATGACTCTTTATTTTGGTCTGCGAACTAGAAATTAGGTAAGAAATTCTGTTGACCAAGCGGAAGGTATTAGGTATCCCTCGAGTCCCGTGATTCTAGCACGGTCGCTTTTATTGACTTCTACTTACTTTTAAATTATTTTGGATATATTTTATATGCTACAGTTTCACTCATATCTTTATTGTTGAACTTTTATTTGGTCTCAACCTAGATGCATAACCGCATTCTTGGTCTTGACATTTAGAGACATAACTGTCTTTTTCGCATCTCATCTAATAATTATCTATAAGTCTTACTTTAAATTAATAAAAGTTATTTATCTTTTGAACAAGGTGCGTCACCGCATCCTTGAGTTTCTTTTACTGTCTCAAAAAAAATGTGTAACCACATTCTTAATTAAAACAAATATTTATTAATATGCTAAAACTCATCTAGTCATTAGAAAACAAATATTCTTCCTTAAACATAAAACTAAATAAAGTAAAATAAATCTAAATATTGAGGATACAATATATATTCTGGCATCATTTCTATATCTTTTATTTTATATTTTAATTTTTTTTTATTACTCTTAAAGTTAATATCAAAATTAAGTATAAACTTTCAAATCAAATAAAACAATAAGGAATTGTTAAAAATAAATATAATTTTTGTTTGATAAAATTAAACAACAATAATTTATTTATTTATTTATTTGTTTTTTATCCTAACTATACCTACTTTATCATTATTATCTGAATCAAGATAAGAACAGTGTTATGACTCGTTTATTTTTAAGAGATCACAACTAACAAAGGGAATTAGATAAATAAAAATAATTATCGATTAAATCTACCTTCATACATTAAATAGAAAGATATAACAACTAACAAATTAATCATTTCAATCAAACTAATGAATAAAACAACATATAAGAAAACTTGTCATAAAATTATATCAAATTCCATAAATAAATTAAGAGATAGGGAAAAGTTGAATACCGCAAAATCTTGACTGAACCTCGATTAGAACACCCACTAATTTTTGTAGATGATTCGTTATGGTATATGTGTTGTGTTTAAATAAAGTAGTAATGAGAAAGGAAGAAAATATGTGAATGTATTAATGAATATTTGAAAGAAAAATAAACTAAAACTAAAATGGATTTCCTCTTTTTCTTTTCGTTGGTCCTGTGTTGCTATGTTGTGTTGTTTGCCCTTTTTTTGGTATGCTGTCCGTATGTGTGTGTGTGTTTGGTTGCTGATGATTTTTTTTTTCATTTTTGTGTTCCTCTCCCTCTATCTATATGGAACCTGTATATTGTAGTGTGTATAATATAGTAGTATATAGTGGAGTGTGGGTGTGTGTAGTGTGTGTGGATGTGGGGGGAAGAGTGGGGTAGTGGAGGAGTATGTGGGGTGAGGGTAGGTTTAGTGGGGGTAGTGAGGTAGTGTGGGTAGTTTAGGTTATTATATTTATTAAATTATATATATATATATATATATATATATATATATATATATATATATATAAACCATAATAATAAAATATTAATTAATTATTTTGAATTAATAAAATATGAGAAAAGTCAAATAGCTAGTCTAAAAATATAATTAAGAAATACTAGCTTATTTATTAAAATTAAAAGAAAACATATATTTTTTGTAGTTTTTCAATCTTTTAAAATAAACTTACTAAAATACGATGAAAAATAAAATATTTAATTTATATATAAAAGCAATATTTATGTACTAAAAATGGTGTAATACCTTAAATTCGGTCAAAAACTACAGTATTAACCTTTATGAATGTATCATGCCAGATAATTTTTATATGTGTGTTTTTGATATGGATATATAAGTCATGATAGATTAGTATTCCTCACAATATTTAGTAAATTGCTAAGTAGTTTAATCTTACCTGATACATTATAGAAATAAAGGTTGCTTGTAATGTTTTTGTTTTTTGATTTGTGTATTATCATGTGGTCATTAATAAGTATCAGATACATGTATGTTATGTTAGTTTTTGTATGAATGTTTCATTATAGACGAATGTGTATTTAACACTAATTTGTATTAATGTTAAAATGACATGTTCCCATCATTATAGAAAATCCAAAAGAGAAAGAATTTGGGCCAGAAATTTTTTGAGTAGTGACTTGAAAATTTTTAGCCTAGTTCAGATTTAGATGAAATCTGAGTCAGGTGAGGTCTAGGGAAATCTGGTAATGAATGGGGGGATTTAACTATGAATTTGATCACATGAGTGAATAGCCAAGACGTTAAAGAGTATGCACGGGTTTACAGAATCGAATTGGGGCGAGTAGAACTCCTGAAACTGATCTTGGCGTGAAAGGGTAGTTTCTGAACGTCAAGGGTTGAAGGTGTGTTGTGAAATGGGAGCTTGGAACTTAAATTCTGAGCTTTTGTCTCCGTGTAAGCAGCCGAGGCGGGATTATTCCCGCCAGGGCGGGGGCGCTGTGGCAGGTTGGAGTCCGCCATAGCGGTCCAGTCGAGACTTAAGTCGGGGAAAAACCCCAATTTCGTTATTTTTCAACAAACTTCATTCTTAAGAGCTAGGAGACGACCTATGGTGATTTCTTGACAGTTTTCCACGACTTTTGGTGCTAAAGGTAGGGATTTTACTCCCCTAATCCATTTTTTGATCCGTAAAACTTAGATTCTTGGGTAATTATCATTTTAGGGAGGGTTGATGGTGGTAAAAGCCTTAGTTGCACATTAGGATCATGAGTTTGGTCTCGGGTTATTGAGATTGTTATAATTCGGGTAAATTAGACCTTGTTTATTGATCCTTGCGTTAAATGACTTGTTTATAGACCAAGAACAAGTGGAAAGAATCTGAAAAGAGAAGGCTCAAGTGTCGTAGAAGGATTCAAGTTTGGTTTTCAGGTAGGTGATGATTGTATTTCCTGTTGTGTGATATATGCCGGATACTTGCTTCATTGTATGCGTGCATGTATGTGAATAGGGAATGTGAATCAATCTAATGAAATGATGACGTGTGATCAATACATGCCATGAACTGTTACTTGATTGTATGAGTATGAGTATTGTTCATTATGGATGTGATTGTGATTGTGGTTGTGCTGATTTGGATCGGGTGTCACACTTCGACACATATATTGGATCGGGTGTCACGTTTCGACACATATACTAGATCGGGTGTCACGTTTCGACACATATATTGGATCCAGTGTCACGTTCTAACACACTAACAGTTTGGGTGTGGGCTCCATGAGAGGACCACTTGTGATTATTATGTTCTTGTTTACCTGTCATTGATATTGGGGAATTATATGTCGTTCCTAAAATGATGACTGATTTTGTATTCTGTATATGTGTGCTTACTGTGTTGTAATTGTTCGTTGTATATATTGTGCTTATGGGAGTAGCGCATGATCCTACCAGTACACTGTGGTTGTGTATTTATACTGCACTTGCTCTTTCTTTGTTGAGTATAGAGCATCTTCAGGCGGCTACTGACAAACCTCAGTTAGGAGACTATTGATCGTGATTGAATTCAAGGGTGAGCCAGTTCTTTAAGGCTGCCATGGATCTTTCTTGTTTAAGTCTGCTCTTTTCGGACTCAGACTATCTATTAGGCTGTTATGTTTAGTTTTCAGGGTTGCACCCCTTGTTCTTAGACTAGTCGTTAGTAGAGTTTTGGTACATTGACTTTCAGATTCTAGGGGTTATTTTTCGCAAATGTTTTGGTAGTTGTTTTTGTTAAACTTTCGTAGTTTATGGGAATTCCATATTTCTTAGAAATTTAAACCTATTTCTGTATCTTTAAATGCTTAGTTTTTTGTTAAGTTGCTTAGTTGGTTTGTAGTAATGGTTCTTCCATCGGAGGATTAGTGTGGGTGCCAATCACTGTGTTTGGATCGTGACAAATGTATATGGCTAGTAATATGTATTCGATACATGTAATGCAGATTAGCCAATAATATGTATCAGATACATGTTGTATTAATTTGAAAGTAGGAATTTTGATTTTTAAAAAATGTGCATGATACATTACTATTTGTCTAACTTCGTATTTTTGTTAATTACTCTAGTTTATTTCTGAGTGATACATGAGATGTTGATGATTTGTAATGTATCTGAGACATATAATGAATTAATAAATAAATTGTGCAACTATGTATAACACGTTTTTCGGATGGCTGTGGTTGGAGTGTGAAGGCATTTGTATGAAAAATTCAGATGTATTCAAAGTGAGGTACTTCAATGGTGAACATACATGTCCATTGAAAGATAGGATATTAATAAACGCCCAAGCTACATTTATGTTTGTTAGTGGTGTGATAGCTCATAAATTGGTTAATCATAAAAAAAATAAAAATTCATACTCCAAATAATATAATTGAGGATGTTAGAATTTAGAAAAGTCTATGAGATTGAGATTTCTTACCAACAAGCATCACATGCACTAGAGATGGAAGGGGTAAACTTGTCGATGGATATAAATAGATATCCAAATATATCTATATGCTAAATATAGTAAAATCTCACTAAATTAATATAGGTGGACCATAAAATATTATTATTTTATAGAGATATTATTTAATCGATAAGTTAGTATTTATTAATTTAAAGAGTGTTTTGACACCGAAAAATTCGTTCAGGAATGAAATCTCATAGAATTTAAATAAAACTCACTTGTGAAAACATCATTCATGAATTAGAGGTCATGATTAATGATCTCGGTCATGAAAACATCATAACATGTTGGATGGGTGAAAATGATACATGTATGAAAAAAATTAAAATATACTTTGAACTTTGCTAGAAGGACCCCTACATGATTTTTTTTTAAATTAAAAGTTAAAAATATAAATTTAAAACTATTTTTTCACTTCTGTTAGATAAAAGGTATATGTGAGCTCCTTTTGTAACGGTAGGGGTATATGTGAGCCATTTGTATAAATGTAAGGATATATATGAGTCACTTTCATAACGAGGGGTATATCAGCTCTAAATGACAAAATTGATGGGGGGAAAGGACAAATATACCCCCCGAACTTTCGTAACTGGTATGCAGATATCCTCTGTCATACTTTTGAGACAATGGTGCCCCCGCCGTCTAAAAACTAGAGCATATATATCATTTATACTAACGGACATACACGTGTCATAATCTAATCCACAAATCCGACATTTATTAAATATCGGATCGACGAATAAGATTACGCCGCGTGTCCCTATTTAGTCTTCCATTAAAGTGAAGGGCATATATGCTCTAGTTTTTGGACGCAGGGGTACTAATGTCTCAAAAGCATGACGAAGGGTATCTGCATACCATTTACGATAATTTAGGGGTATATTTATCTTTTTTTTCAAATTGATGGATATGTATCAGGTCATTTTCCCTTAAATATTTATAAAAAAAATGTGTCATTCTTTTTTAGACTCTCACATGTAATTAAGGTATTGTAATTACTAGTGAGAAATTTAATGTATAATCAAATAGAAGAGTACACTTTTGTGGAGTTTTTGACAAATAAGTGGAACGCAACATAAATAAAATATTGATAGTATCATTAAAAATTGGTCAAATAAGAAAATCTGTCATTAATTTTTAGACTCACATGTAATTAAGGTATTGTAATAAGTAATAACTAGTGAAAAATTTAATGTATTATCAAATATGCAGAAGATTTAGTTATATATATATAGTTATTATTATTATATAATAATAATAATATGTAACCATAGAACCATCGCAGTCCAATTATATATATTGTTCCATGGACGTCCCTAAAGAGTTGGTTATGGCCTTCTTACTCGCCTTAATAATACACTATATCAAAAATGATCTTTATCGATAATTAATTAATTAATCATAATATCTTAATATCTTAATTATCGTTAAATAATTTATTTGATTGATTGACTGGTCCTGTAACTTTTGTTATACATCCATCCCGATCTCAAACAATTATTAAGAAAAAGTTATTATAGATATTTTAAAAAAAATAAAAAGTGAAAGAACAAAAATAATAATTCTCAATGAAAATTAATGAAAAGCTAATGTACCAAATTGTTCTATCATTATTGGCATTCTTTCTCTAATACATGACTTTTGATACATATTATGTTTTTACTAATGTCGAATTATATAGAAGCCCTACAGCAGACACAACAATACTACCAAAAATACTCAAATTCTCGTTGTCCCTTGCAAGAGTGGAGTCATAAACATAACCCCATTTTCTTTGAAATTCATTCTCGCATCGATAAGCATTTAATTGGGCTATGATTCCTGCATCGTTCACGTCAAAATATTGATCTCTCTCCAGAAAGTTCTCCTCCGCGCTTCTTAATGTATCAATAACAAATTGGTAATAATCCAAACAATAGTTATATATATCTTTTAAGTTAAAGTCATTTGTCTGATCTGTAAAGATGTGAATCTTTTTTGTTATCTCAGAGGCGTTAGTCAATGTTAAGTTGATGGCCTCTAGTGTCAACTCATAAGGTCTCCTATGAGGATTTAGGCCAAACACTTGCAAGCAAAATTTTGGACTCTTGGATTTGATGCAAATATCAGACAAGTAGTTACTTGTACTTGGTGCTATTAAGGAAGCAATAATTAGACATAAGATTAGTGTAGAGCCAAAGAAAAAAGAAGAAGAAGAAGATGTTGTCATTGTCTTGATTCTGCTTGTTTTCTCCCTTTTGATTCCTTTATTTGTAGTAATTTTACAAGGGGGAAATTCAATATAAATGAAGTTATATCTCAAGATGATTATGTGCAATAATATGTGAGAGAATATTGTTCATTAAATAGATTATGTAAATTTGATATTATTATTAATTTAAGGGAAAATTTAACTAATTTCTATATACAATATATTTGTTTATATGACATGTTTAGATTTTTCATTTTCGTTTAAACTTCAAAAGATTTATGTATATTTCACAGCCTTTTGATCTTGAATAATTTCCTTCCATAAAAGTCTTATATTTAAAATTTGTGATAAAGTGGGGTGTATCATATCAATAGACGTCAAAGCTTACCTTTTTCTTATTCCTTTTTTTTTTTTTTTTTTGAAAAACCAAAATGATTTGGATGTATTTGGCTCCATTTATAATCTAAATTCTTCTACAGATGACTTTGTCAACTAAACATTTAAGGATTATTAAAATATATTTTTTTAATTCCCTCTAATCATTGATCAAATTTATACATTTATTTTGCTGAAGAAAAAATAAAGATAAGATAAGAAAAGACATAGAAGAGAAGAAGATGAAATTTTTCAAAAGACTAAAAATTATTCTAGTTAATTGAAGAAAGAAAGAGTTTTAGCGAAAAATTTGAGATTTTTCTTTTTAAAAATAGTATTTATAATAATAAAAATGATGTGGAAATTTATATTTGATTTGGATAGTGATGTGTTATCCACATCAGTGTGATTAAGAGACATACACATGGTCAGAGGAATTTTAAAATAATATATTTTAATCTTTTAAAGGTTCAGTTGACAATTTCGTGAGTGGAAAGATTCATGTGATAAATGGAGTCAAGTACAAGTAATCGAAGTCATTCCATCTTTTGAAAATTGTGGAGAAATTTCTTGAGAAAAATGCATAGAAAGTATCATTCAAGTTTTTAAATTAAAATTCATGATATTAACTTGGTCAAATGGAATTAAATGAAAGTTACCTAATTAAGGTAATTAAAAGTTTAGGAGTGCATAATAAAATTTTGAAAATTTTAAAAAGTTTTATCTCCTATTTTAAATTTCAAAATTTGAAACTTCCCCCTCTTTTATTATTTTTTTCATCTTTCTTTCGGTCTCTAGATTTTTCTCTCCCTATGCCCAATTGCCCATCTTCTTTCTTTCTCTCTTCCTCCATCACATTCTTCTTTTTGTCATCTTCGCTATTGTCATTACCGTCGACGTTCATTTTTTTTATCTCATTCTATTTTATTATTTTTAGGAATTGTTTTGATTTAGTTTTGAAGAAAATAAAAATAAAAATAATATGAGTCATTGGACGAAAAAATTTCAAAATGAATTGAAAAGAATATCAATATAAGGCCCAGATATAACATGTGCGGAGCAAGCCTACATTGACCTGCAATTGCTTTCTCATTGGCTCCATTAGGGTTATAGTCTCATCCTAAGAAAGTATTTTTCTTTCTCCGGATATACTCTCAGTTTTCCCTTCTATCCTATCAACAGGTCAGACAATATCCGTAGTGAAGGAATGAGTCAAAATTATTGAATCGATTGACTGAACTTGTAACTTTTATTATACATGCATCCCGACATCATATGATTATTTATTTTTTAAAAAGTTACTCCAATAAACAATGAAAAGGTGAAAGAAAAATAATAATAATAATAATAATAATTCTTGATTAAAATTTATGGAAAGCTAATGTAACAAATCGTTCTCCCATTATTGACTTTCTTGCTCTAACACATGAATTTTAATATGTATTAGCTTTTTATTAATGTCGAATTATATAGAACATTTGTAGCAGATATAATAATATTACCAAAAATACTCAAGTTCTTGTTTTCCTTTGTAAGAGTGGAGTCATAAATATAACCCCATTTTCTTTGAAACTCCTTTTCGCATCGAAAAGCATTTACTTGGGCTATCATTCCTGCATCGTTCACATCAATATATTTTTTTTCCTTCAGAAAACGCTCCTCCGTGCTTCTTAAATAATCAATAACAAATTGATAAAAATCCAAACAGTAACTATATATATCTTTTAAACGTTCGTCTTTTGTCTGATCTGTAAGATGTGAATCTTTTTTGTGGTCTCGGAGGCATTAGCCAATGTTAAGTTGATTGCCTCTATTGTCAACTCTTAAGGATTGTCATAAGTATTTAGAGCAAAAACTTCCAAGCAAAACCTTGGATTCTTGGAGTTGATGCACACTTGGGCCAAGGGATTACTTGCACTTGGTGTCATGAAGAAAGCAATGATTATACATAAGATTAGTGTAGGGCCAAAGAAATTAGAAGAAGAATATGGTGTCATTGTTTATAAGGTTGGTGGATTTGTAATAATTTTATAAGGTTGAAATTCATTGTAAATGTGGCTATATATCAAGATGAGAGATTAATATTGTCTATTAAATATATTACGTAAATTCTGAATTATCATTACTTTTATTAAATTTCTATAAATGATATGTTTATTTTTATGGCATATTTAGATTTTCGATTTTGGTTTAACCTTCCAAAAAGAAATTATGAATATTGAGAAATTCATTTATTTCACGACCTTTTGAAATTAACTAATTTCCTTTCGTGAAAGTCTTACGTTTAAAATTTGATGTAAATTGGGTATATTATATCAATGGATTTCAAAGCTTACCTTAGAAAACAAATGGACATAAACAATTTTTCATTTGTTTTTAAAAATAATTATTTTTTTAAAAAAAAGAAAGGATTCACTGTGATTTGCCTTTGACATAAGAGGCAAACACTTCCGCTTTTATATTTATGGTATTAGTCTATTTTGGTACGTTAAAGGGGAAAATTAAACTCATAAATGTATTACCTAACTAAGACTAAGAAATGATATTGAACTTGGTATATATTAAATTATCAGACCAAAATAGTAAAACTTGAAATTTTGAATCTATTATTTCAGTACTTATAAAATTGTGATATTTGGTATAATATATGGTATAAAAAAGTTGAAATACTTATTATCGTTTCAAAATGCATATTTACATACGCAATACAATATAACAAACCCAATAACTAAACCAACGCTATTCAAACTCAAAGAACCGATAGATATATTTCACTAATTCGTAATTGGAATTATAAAGAAATTAAGAACTACAAGGGAAATTGAAGAACACAAGTAGAAGAAAGGGATGAGAAGCGAAAGGGGATGAGAGAACTAGACATTTATCTCAACAATTTGCATAATCCCTGAATCGCATACCACTATTTTTTTATGGAACCGGTTTCATGCCCACCTCTCAACAGGATCCCAAATTAACCTGGCCCTATTGCTTATTCTCGACCCAATAGCTCTTGTCAGCCCAATAACTACTTTCGCGACCTTGGTATCCACATTGGGTTGAACTTGGTTCATAACACAATACACACCTATTAAGTAATAACAATACAAAGATGAGATTATACTAAAAAGGGAAAATTACTTATACACACATTTCCTTACCTTAATATCCATTTATCCCTACCTTTTTTTAAAATTTCAAAAATACCTTAATTCCCCCAATTCATAAAATCTTCCGGATACATAAATATTTCACTCTTATTTTCAGCCTACACCCACATTTTCCACTCTCCATTTCACTCCTCCATTTTATCCCTAAATTTTCTCCACTTCTTTAGCAGTTACAAATTTCAAATTCATTTTGATTTTCAGAAGGTGTCTCTTTCAAGTTTATCAATTAATCTATTTTTGAATTTCAAATCTTTTCTATTTCCAATTAATGATTTCAAATTATTCAAGAGGTAGATTTCTTTCCATCACTTTAATTTTCGATTTCTTTTATTATTATTTTTTAATTTTTTCATCTTAAAAAATAAAAATAAAATTACCTCCTCCCCCTGCCCCCATTGAAATCTTATTGAACTTTTGCAATGTTAGTTAATCATATTGTCGTTGAAAATTTTTCTTGAAAAATATTTATTTTCTTTTAATGTTTCTACTATTGAAAAACGTCCAAAAAATTTTAAAAAAAATTGGATCTGCCATTGCACGGCCATCACTATCAAAGATACAGATTTTTAATGTATCTCGTTTATTTTGAGTCTTAAATTAGTCTTTGTTAGTGTATCATTGATCTGATACATCACTGCTACAATAACATTTGTTTTATTCAATGTATAATGTTCATATTTAAGGTATTGATACATAACTCTAATGTTGTTGAATTTTTTATTAGTGTTTATCATGTTCAATATAAATGTACTTGATACATAAACTTTGTGTTATTTATCACACACACAAAAAGGAAGCTATTTTGGAACAATTACATGTATAATGTATTTTTTTTCTTTAAAATATAGTATTTCTCAAACAAAATAAGATACATAAATAATAATGTATCATATACTATTTTTTTAGTTATGATACGTAAATTCAAATTTATACTAAATGTATCTGATACATAACAATTACCAAACAATAATGTATCGATCTCAAATTTAAAAATCTTATGGGCAACATTTTCTTATTTAATGTATCTAGCAGAAATACAACACTTATCAATTTAAATTGAAAGGATCATCATGATCTCAAACAAAATAAGATACATAAATAATAATGTATCATGCACTAATTTTTTAGTTATGATACGTAAATTCGAATTTATACTAAATGTATTTGATACATAACAATTACCAAATAATAATGTATCGATCTCAAACCTAAAATCTTACGGGCAACATATTTAATGTATCTAGTAGAAATACAACACTTATCAATTTAAATTGAAAGGATCTTCATGATGTATCTTCTCAAAATTTTCGATAATTTTGAATCAAAATTGAAAGAATCTTCAATGAACTAGGAGAATAATTTTGAAACTCAAAATTTTCAACAATTTTGAATCAAAACAGAAAAGATCTTCAATGAACTGGAAAAGAATTTTGAATCTCAAAATTTTCGACAGTCTTGAATCAAAATCGAAAGGATATTCGATGAACTTGAAGATTCACAAAAGAAATCGTTTGGCCAACAACAATTCCATCACTTTTGTACCCTTCATAACTCACCTCGCTTATCCAAAACTTTGACAAAAATTTTTATGAAACAGAGAGAACGATGAACAAGAAGAAGAAATTTAATTTTTGAATTTTTTGGTTTGTTACACTATAGGATTTTGAATTCTTGACAATAAGGCTTCACCTAAAATTGAGCCCTTACGCAACGTGAATTCGAATTGATCAGGCTTCAATAAGGATACTAATCACCAAATAGAAAATCACAAAAAAATGTAATTTGTCTTTGCCATTAAAAGGCTAATATATATATATATATATATATATATATATATATATATATAATAAACTTATAAAATTGCAATATTTTGTATAATATATGGTATAAAAAAGTTGAGATACTAATTATATTAAGTAAATAACAATAAAAAGATAAGTTTTTAAAAAAAATAAAACGGTTGGTAGTTTTTTATTTATTCTTTTAGATTTCTTATGGGTGAAAATTATTTTAGTCCTCTAACTTTTTTTTAGAAAAAACAAATATAGTAAAACTTCACTAAATTAATACTCAGTAAATTAATAATTTCTTTAAAATAATATTTTTCTCCGGTCTCGACTTGGCCCAATTGAAAATAGAGTAAATTTTAGATTTAGCAAACATAAAAATCATATTTGTATGCTATAGCTATAGTTTGTATAATTGCGTTCCATAGAAAACTTTATGTTTGCTATGGCTATTAATCTGTATATTTCGGTATATTTTGGTATACAAACTAAAACATAGTAATTGTATATAAACAAAATTACTACATCTATACAACACATATGTATACCGAATGGGCCCTGCAAAATCTGTATTTGTATATTTCGGTATACAAACTAAAACATAGTTATTGTATATATGGATAAGGGTCTGAAAAATACTCCAACTTTGGTCGAATTTGATGTTGCGATACTAAACTTTCATGAGGACCTATTACCTCCCTAGACTATTTAATACTATATTTTAAACATATATATTTGCCCATGTGGACATAAAAAATAATGCAAAATACCTTTTAAATACACTATTAAATAGTTCAGGGGGTAAAAAATACGGTATTAAATAGTCTAGGGAGGTAATAGGTCCTCATGAAAGTTTAGTATCGCAACAACAAATCCGACCAAAGTTGGGGTATTTTTTAGACCATTATCCCTTGTATGTAAACAAAATTACTACATATATACAACACATGTATACTGAATTGGTCCTGCAAAATCTGTATTTGTATATTTCGGTATACAAACTAAAACAGTAATTGTATATAAACAAAATTACTGCATATATACAACACATATGTATACCGAAATATACAAATACAGATGGCAAAAAACATGAAATGTTTGCTGCGAATTACAAATAAAAGAAACTATGACTATAACATTTAATTTGAATTAATAGTTTGTTATTCCATACAATTTTTCCTTGAAAAAATGTCACATTTCGATAAAATATATAAGATAATGTATATTTTTAGGAGACTCCTATCTTAATATATGGTCTCATTATTATCATACATTAATATTTATTTATTACAAATATATCTAAGACAATTTAGTGAAATATGATTCTAAAGTGTTTTGTTTTTTGTTAAAATTTAATTATAGTTGATGTTCATCTCTAACTTCTGTTATTGTATCCAAAAGTTTCGATGTTTTCTTTTCGAACTGCACCATAAGATTGTAAAGAGTTCTAGATGCGATAAGTGTTTCCTTACGCATCACTGATCCAAAGGTATTGTATTATCTTCAACTTCATCATCAACATTGTTTTTTTTTCTGATGATATCCTCAATTTCTTCTAAGTCTAGACCTCTGAACATGTATCATTTTCATTCGGGTAATCAACATGTTATTGACGTCAATTTATTGCGGTAACTGAGATCATTAATCGTGACCCCAAGTTCATGAATGACATTTTCACAAGTGGGTTCATTCAAATTCTTTGAGATTTCATTCCCTCAACGAATTTTGAAGTGCTGAAAACAATTTGCTATTGTTTCTTGCTGAACATTTGTTGTCCATGTCGGGATTGCAAAATTGACAGCATCCAAAACATTAATCTTTCCTAGATCCGTTTGTCCCACTTTATAGCTTTCTAATATTCTATGATAAAATATATTGCGATAATACATCTTGGAAGTTCTTATTATTCCAGCATCACAAGGTTGAATCTCAAAACATTCTTTAAATTAATAATTATTAATTTATTGATTAAATAATATATTTATAAAATAGTAATATTTTATGATCCCACCTATATTGATTTAGTGAGGTTTTATTGTACCTCCCTCAACTAATATTATAGTGTTATTTACAATTGATAACAAATATGAATAGGATTTAGTTGTATATGTATAATCCGAGCGTGTGAAAGGAAAAATCCCTATTTTAATGCAGCATATTAATTGCCCAAAAATTAGCTATTTTTCCTTTTTGAAGCCTTTTCTTTTTTGGAAACATCTCCTTGACATTCAATATTATAGTGTCATTTATCATTAACATTAATTCCAACGGTATTAAATTTATATTAAAAAAAAAAACCTCTTTTTAATTTTAATAATAAATAGTACTGAAATGAGGTGAACATAGACCAACTATTTGAAAAGGAATATCCCTATTTTAATGCAGCATACTTATTGCCCAAAAATTAGATTTTTCCCTTTTTGAAGCATTTCTATAATTAAAAAAATACAAAACAAAGATATGTTTATTCTAATGCTAATGCCAAATACATGAATTTATATGTGCATTATATACCAAAACAAAACTATTAAAGAAAGTCAAAAACTCGTGAAAATTAAATTGATTTTAAAGGCTTTGAATGTAAATTAATTTTTGAGAGGAATATCCTGATTATTAATTATTTTATTTTATTTTGGGGGGGGGGGGGGGGGGTGGGCGGGAAATATTAATTTTTGAATAAATAGGCACCTCATCGATCCTAATAGTATTATATAGTTAATATATTCTATAACACTAGTAATAAATAGTTAATATATTCCATAACACTAGTATATTTGTTTTATCAAAATTTAAGAAACATCCAAAAGTGTTTTTTCACTCCAAGTTACTCAAAAATTTAGAAACAATTCCAATTTGTATTCACATCTTCAGACAAGAGTTCAATTTTCAAATGACAAAAGTATAAACAAATATATTAAATTGATTTGATCAATTAACTAATTAACATATAGTTGATATAACAAAAGTATTAAATATATTATTGAGAGAATAATTTTTCCTTAAACAAGACTTTGTTTGAAAACTCCATTGTGAATGTGTTACACAATCCGTTTCAATCGTTATGAGTAGATCAATAGTGAAAAAATTTGGGCAATAAATGTTTGTGGATATGACTTAAAAAATTTATGCTAGGCTAGGCTAACCTTAGAAAGAATCTTGGCTAAGTGGAGTGTTGGTCATCTAAGGATGGGTGGGGTGTAATGTCTAGGCTTGGTTGATATTTTCTTGTAGCCAAGACATTAAGGAACCTATAGTGCTTTACGGAATTGAATTCACGTAAGTAGAACTCTCAAAATTGATCTTGGCATGGAAGGGATAGATCGGGACGTCAAGGGAAGTATGTGTGTTGTGAAAAAGGCACTTTTCAGAAATTTTTGAAGCAGCAGTACTTTCGCATAGTCCCTATCGTGAGAGGCTCCCGCTATAGTGAGTGTGTGCAAGCGCTATAGCGCGGTAAGTTCCGCTATAACGGATTTGGCCGTTATAGCGAGGAAAGGGGGATTTTTATACAGAATCAGCCTCAAAACCTCTTAATTTCTACAGTTTGTTCTTGAGATCCAAGAGGGGAGATTTAGGGTAAATTCTACTCAATTTTTTACATAATTCATCGGTAAAGGTAAGTTTGTTACTCCCCAACCTTGTATATTCATTCTTAAGCCTTAGAATCTAAGATATTACTCTTAACGGAGGATTTTGACATGATTCATGGTGGAAAATCCCTGAGTTGAGGAGGACGATCATGAATTGGCCTAGGGATAGGATTTGGTTATAATCCGAGTAATGTTTAGATATTTTTAGATTAATTGTTGTAGTTATTTAATTGTTTAGACCAAGAACAACCCAAGACACTTCAAAAGGGGAAAGTTAGAGTTCTTTAGAGTTTTCAAGAGGCTTAATTCAAGGTAGGTGATGATTGTATGTTTTCCGATTTATGTATGTATGCATGTCTATTGCTTGTAGTATTATTTGTGCAATGTCTGCTAAGAAAAACATAGAGAAGCATATGGAATGACATCATTTTGATAATCTCATACAATAGACCTATTTATGTGACTTGTGGCTTTCAAGTGGTATTTTTCATTGTGTTAGTGATTTGTGCATGATTGTAAGTGATTGTTGATTGGCTTAGGTACAATACCTGATATGACACTAACTCAATTGGCTCGGATACCACGTTGGTACAATAACAATAGTTGGCTCGAATACCACGTTGGTACAATAACAATAGTTGGCTTGGATACCACGCTGATACACTAACAGATCAAGTGTGGATTCCATGAGAGGATCATGTATATGTTTAAGGTGCAATAAGAGGACTGGACATTTGCATTTGTGATCATGTGAGACATGTATCTAAGTATTTGTTGTTTCATGAATGTGACTAGGAGTCTATATTAATTGGTGATTGTTATTATATGTATTGTTATGTGTTACTGCATTTTGGTAAATTGCTTACATTCATATCTTGGACTGATCTTGTGATCCTATCAGTACGTTGTGGTTTGTGTACTAATATTGCACTTGTTCTTTTCTTGTTGTGTACGGGGTATCTTCCAATGGTTGATCTGAGACCTTAGTTAATAGATGTTTGACTTCAAATTCAAGGGTAAGTTATTCTTTCAGACTGTCGTGGATTCCCTTGCTTTTCTTGTCCATCTTTTCGGACTAAGACATTCTTCGACTATTAATTTATTGTTTTTAAACTTTAGGGTTGCATCCCCTTTATTTTAGACATTAAAGTTTTGGTACCACGATTTTGAATTTTTAGGGATTGTTATTTCTGCAAATGTTTTGACTATTGAATTGAGTTTATTGGGACTCAATTCTTTAGTTGTTTTTAAATTGTTTTATGCGATGAACTACTTTTAATAAATGGTGTGTTGGGTTAGTTATTGGTTCTCCCACAGGTGATTTTGCGTGGTTGTGAATTACTATGGTTTAGATCGTGACAGAATGCTATTATTTAATTATTGTATGAGAAGAAAAAGTCTACAATTTATAGAAGTTCAAATTTGTCTCTCTAGAAGAGAGTCAAATATGAAAGATTTATATTGGCCTTTTTCAAAAATAGTAAAAATCAATTATGAGATAGTCAAATATGAAAGATTTATATTATCCTTTTTCAAAAATATCAAAAATCAGTTATTGTAAGTGGTCAAATTCAAATCAGATAATCCCATAAAATGGCTTTTCCAGGATTTGAGTTTAATTTATTGGTTCAAGATATAAATGAG
Organism: Solanum verrucosum; assembly: GCF_900185275.1. Lineage (NCBI taxonomy): Eukaryota > Viridiplantae > Streptophyta > Magnoliopsida > Solanales > Solanaceae > Solanum > Solanum verrucosum. The sequence goes on from NW_026020413.1 coordinate 215,123, forward strand.
CCCATTGAACACTTCAGTTTACTAGGCCTGAAATCTAACATTTGTACATATCTACTAAAATTTTGAATATATATATATAAAACTTTAATCATGCACTATTATTTTATTAACGTCGAATTATATAGAAGATTTACAGCAGACACAACAATGCTACCAAAAATCGCTAGGTTCTTGGTATCCTTTATAAGAGGGGAGTCATAAATATAGCCAACATTTCTTTGAAATGCAATCTCGCATTGATAAGAATGTAATTGGGCTATGTTTCCTGCAGCGCTCACATCAAAATTTGGACCTTCCTTCAAAAAATGCTCCTCCGCATCTTTTAAATTACAAATGATATCTTGATAAAAACTCAAACAGTATTCATATATCTTTTTTAAATTTTCATCGTTTGTCTGGTTGATAAAGGTGTGAATCTTTTCTGTTGTCTCGAAGGCATTAGCCAATGTTAAGTTGATGGCCTCTCGAGTCAACCCATAAGTACTCCTATGAGGATTTAGGCCTAAAACTTGCAAGCAAAACCTTGGACTTTTGGATTTGATGCACACATCAGACAAATGGTTACTTGTACTTGGTGTCACGAAGAAAGCAACAATTAGACATAAGACTAATGTTGAGCCAAATGGAGAAGAAGAAGAAAATGTGAACATTGTCTTGTTTTAATTTGTTCATTTTTCCCTTTTGATTGATGAATTTGAAGTAATTTTATAAGGTTAAAATTCAATGTAAATGTGTAGCTATATATCAAGAAGATTGTGTGCAATAATGTTTGAGAAAATCTTGTTCATTAAGTAGATTATGTAAATTCTGAACTATCATTGATTTAATTAAATTTCTATATATATATATATATATATATATTCATTTTTATGCCATGTTTAGAATTTCCATTTTCCTTTAATTAACCTTCAAAAAATTTTATGTATATTGAGAAATTTATTTATTTCACAACCTTTTAATCTTGAATAATTTCCTTCCATAAAAGTCTTAATATTTTTTAAAATTTGGGGTAAAGTGGGGTGTATCATATCAATATTCAATAGACTTCAAATTAAAACTTACCTCTTTTAATTTTTTTCTGTTTTATTTTGAAACTAAAGAGAAGTTTCTTTATAGAATGGGCATAAACAATTAAATTCCCATTTTTTTTATAAAAAATTTAAAAAAAAATAAGGAAAAGAAGGGAGTAAATGTAGTTTGCCTTTACTTTATATATCAATATTTTACATTTTAGTTTTTTGGTATTTGTCTGTTGTGGTACATTAAAGGGAAAATATAACTCAGGAAGACTTTTGGTACTTGTCCTAATTGACAAACCACTAAGTCAAAAATGATTATTAGCAGTAATTAATTCTTAATTGTCGCTAAATATGTATTTTTAGCGACAATTAGCACTCTTTGTATATGTCCCTAAAGCCTTTAGCGACATTGGATCTAATGACACTTAACTAATGCTGATAAAGACTTTAACATTCTTTATTAATGTCAATATTTAATGCCGCTAAAAGTTGTTTTTGTTATAGTAAATATTTAATTACGTTGCAAATTGTGATAGAACAAAAATATTAATTCTCCATAAAATTGAGATGTAGAGTTGTTCACATCTTTATTTTAGTGACAGTGCTTTGAAAGTCTTGTAGCCCCCTTCCAAGAAAAATATTTTTAAAAAAAACAATTGTTTTCTCATCATTGATATTCTTGATATAACACATGAATTTATCACATACTACATTTTACTGATTAAGGATTATATAGAAGATCAACAGCAGACACAATAATACTACCAAAAATCTCCAAATTCTCATTATCCTTTGTAAGAATGGAGTCATAAGCATAACCTATTTTTCCTTGAAATGCATTCTCACATAGAAAAGCATTTACTTGGGCTCTATTTCCTATAGCGTTCACAACACTATATAACCCGTCCTTCAAAAAGTGTCCAGCCGCGTCTTCTAAACCATCAATGACAGATTGGTAATAGTGCAAACATTGTTTGTATATCAGTTTTAAGTTATGATGTTTTGTCTGATCTAGAAAGATGTGAATCTTATTTTTTGTCTCATAAGCATTTGTCAATGCTAAGTTGATAGCCTCTTGTGTCAACTCATAAGAACTCCTATGAGGATTTAGGCCAAAGACTTGCAAGCAAAAGCTTGGACTCTTTGATTCGATGCACACATCAGACAAGTGGTTACTTCTACTTGGTGTTATTAAGGAAGCAACAATTAGACATAAGACTAATGTTGAGCCAAATGGAGAAGAAGAAGAAAATGTGAACATTGTCTTGTTTTTGCTCATTTTTCCCTTTTGATTGATGATTTTGAAGTAATTTTATAAGGGTGAAATTCAATGTAATCTCAAAATGATTGTGTGCAATAATGTGTAAGAGAATTTTTCATTAAGTTAAATGATGTTAAATATCTAAATTATCATCAATTTGATTAAATTTCTATATATGTAATTTTTATGTCATATTAGACTATCTATTTTTTCGTTTAACATTTTAAAGTTTTATGCATATTTAGAAATTCAATTATTTCACAATCTTTCGAGCTTGAATAATTCTCTTTTATCAAAGTCTTATATTTAAATTTTGAAATAAAACTAGGTAGATAATTTCAATAGACCTCAAAGTTTACCTTATTCCCTTTATCTAGTAAAACTAAAGAGAAATTTTATAGCATGAACCTAAACATTTTTCCTTTTGTTTAAAATATAATTAATTTTAAAAAATATCTTCATCGTATAGTGGAAGGAAGAAAAGGAATTCAACGTAATTTGCCTTTGCCATTAATAAAAAATGATAATTTTAATATTTCAAATTTATGATATCCATTTACTTTGTTATGTCAAAGTATATATATAGTTTTCATGGCTGGTTAGGAAGAAACGACTAAGCATGAGACTAGTGTTGCGCAAAAGAAAAAAGAGGAGGAGGGGGAAGAAGAAGCCATCAATATTATCTTGTTAATTTTCCCATTTGATTGTTGGAATTTGATCTAATTTGATGGCATGATAATTATAATTGCCATAATGGTGAAATGCAATGTGAATGTATTGTGTGCATTTTTTTTTTAATTCAACATTGAGCGTAGCCCATTTATTCCTTAAAATGAAATAATACAGGAATAACCCAGGCCCAAAAGTGACCTGGGACTATCTGCTAACAACAAAAAATAAAAGCTAAAAGGAAAGTAATCAAACGCTGCTGTCCAAGAACATTTTTCCATTCAGAATGCTTATCTATGTTCCTCTGAAATCGCCGCAAATTCTTTAAATTGTTGATGAACCAGTATTGTTATCTATGTTCCGCCGAAATGGCCCCAAATTCTTTAAATTGTTGTTGAACCAGTATTGTTGAGCTTGAGTGAATTCCATATGTACACTTAACATTTCACAAGTGCCATGAAATCGATCTCCTTGAAGACTTCTTCAACTCAAAATGGGTTCCAACAACAGATCTAGGAGCTTGTAGCCTCAACCTAGCAATCTTCGTCAAGAATCAGCCTTGGTGATAAATCCTCTTGAATCTTTCCTTCTACGCAGAATGAGCTCCGAAGAACTGATACCACTGTGAAGAGATCCATCTCCAAGAGGTATTTTCGATTCAACTGACCCCAATTTGTTACCACCAATCGATATGTGAAACCGAGTTCGGTGTTACCGTATCTCTTTTATTTGCATTTGATGTTCATTTCCCACTGACTTGTCATTATAATCCTTAATTCCTTGGTTATGTGCTGAAACCCTTGTTTTGCATTTTCTTAATCCGTATATGTGGGATTTTTCTTTGTTTCGTCAATAAGATTTTCCTTGCTAGTTGTGGTAGTTCACGTGTACTATTAAATTGAATGACATTAGTACCTGCAAAATGAACAATGTGGTTAACTAAATAATTTGTCAATTTGTTTCATTCTTTGTATGTGTGAAAAACCTCCACCTTTCCTTTCTCCATCAATAATTGTATGCATTGTATGTCGACTGAGATTGACCATGGAACTTCCCATACTCCATCCAATACTTTTTTAATAATGAATGAATCAATTTACATGATTATAGGTAGCAAGTTATTCTCTATACAATACTTCAATCCTGCCTTGAATGTCTTCACTTCTGCAACTATAGCATAACATGCTTCAATAACATTAGCTTCTGCAAATATTAAGTTGCCTTCTTCATTTCGAATACAAAAAGTTGTAGAACTAGGCCCAGGATTTCCTTTACTAGTGCCATCAGTATTGCATGTATATCTTCCTACGGGAGGATGTACCCAATACACAACTCTACAACATACTAGTGGTGAATATTCTTCCAATAATTTGACTATCATAGGTCATGTATTAGGGAGATTTTTCAGCCATGGATATCTATTTTTGGCAAAGAGATACAGATGCTTGTTAATCTCCCAAATCATGTTATGAGTCGACATGAATCCTCCATGATTAACGTTATTCCTTCTCTTCCATAACTGCCAAATAATGAAAATGGGAACAACATGTAACATTGGTTTTAACTTGCTTCCACAGTCAACTTCCTACAATAATTGTATCACATGTCTTAGTTGAACCATTGGGCCTTGAATACCTACAGCCTCTGCAAATTGTCTCCATAAACAGTATGTTGTGGGGCAATGAATAAAGAGATGATCACATGTCTCCTCTTCATTGGTGTTGCAGATACAACACTTGACAGAGTTGGCAATTCTCATTCTCACTAGCACCTCTCCTGTTGGAATTCTCATATGCCATAGTCTCTATATCAAAAATGAGATTTTAAAAGGTAACCCTTTCTCCATATAAACATGATTTTATCAACTTTATCAATTTCCTTCTCATTAACTCACAAGAACTACCAACAGAGAATTTACCAGTACTAGTAGGCATCCACCATGGCTTGTCTCTTTCATCAGATCTTTGTATTCTACCCAAATTTGAGGTGATGTGATTACTAACTTCTTCTGGAAAATCCCCATGTAGCAAGGTGTTATTCCATCCCTCCACAAGCATTAACGGTTGCACCTCCTCTAATTGACCATGATCATGGTTAATAGGCAAGTAGTAGTGTAATGCCCCCAACTGTGTCCAATTATCAAACCAAACACTACACTGACCATTTCCTGGTTCCCACCTAATTTCTTGATCAATGAAATCTCTAGCATGTAGCATAAGTTTACATTCCTTCATTCTACTACTTGTGGCATGTGTCTTTTGCAATACTTGTTCCACATGAAGTTAGACCATAATGTGTTAGTTGTTCTAAAATTCCACCATCATTTAGCAAAGAGCGCCTTTGAAACATCAAATGGAGATCTAAAACCAATCCCCCCTTCATTCTTTGGTAAACATATATCATTCCAAGCAATCCAGTGTTTTGCCCTCCCTTCCTCCTTGAAATTCCATAGGAATTTTGCAAAAGTCCTATGTATGTCTTGTGTAACACATTTTGGTGGAAAAATAGCAGATAGCAAGTATATAGGAATGCTTTGCAATACATGATTAATCAACACTGCTTTTCCTCCAAATGATAATAACCTCCCCTTCCACACCTGCAATTTGCTTTGGATCTTCTTGATTAGTTCTGAGTAATGTACCTTCTTCTTCTTAGCATGCTCAATGGGACAACCAAGATAAGTCAATGGAAAGCTTTCTCTCATAAATCCAGTAGTATCCTCCACTTCCTGGACTATGACGTTGTGCAGTCTTGTTGAACATGTAAAATAGACTCTTTCTTTTATTAAAAAGTTGGCCTGATTGAGCTTTATACAATTGAAGAGTTTCCATGATTAATTGCATAGATTTTTTGTCAGCAAATGTGAATATGATGGTATCATCTGCATAAGCAAGATGATTTAGCTGATCACTCTATTTGGGTAAACCAAAGCTCTTAAACTCATTGTTGTAAAACAGATGATTTAGAGCCCTAGTTAATACTTCAGCTGATAATATTAAAAGTGCAGGAGATAAAGGATCTCTTTGTTTTACCCCTCTAGTGGAGTGAAAGAAGCCATGAGCTTGCCCATTAACAAGTACAGAGTACCAATTATTGGCTACCAACCTCCAAATCATATCCAACATCCTATTATCAAAGCCCATTTTCTCCAATACACTAATCAGAAACTTCAATCCACCATCATAAGCTTTAGCCATGTCTAACTTGATGACCACATTAGCAGGCTTCCTTCTTTTTCTGATCTCTGAGATTATTTCTTGTGCCAACAACACATTTTCAGTGATATTTCTCCCTTTAACAAATCTTGATTGGTGAGGAGATATCAGTTTTGGCAGTATCCCTTCCAACATGTCATGTATAAGTCTGGAAATGATTTTGTTAAAAAAAAATTGCTCAAAGTAATTGGCCTAAAATCAGAAAAAGATTGAATAATATCTTTTTTGGGTAATAGGACCAAATTTGTATGAGTAATAGACTTAGGTAGTGAGTAACCCAGAAAGAAAGCATGAACCACTTCACAATAGTTGTACTAACAATATCCAAACAAGTTTGATAAAAGTGACCTATAAACCCATCTGGTCCACAAGCACTCTGAGAATTACGCTCAAATACAACTTTCCTGATCTCCTCTTCATGTGGTTTTGCAATCAAGCTATCATTTTCTTCTTGTTCTACTTGAGGATGTATATACTGTAATAAGGACAACTCAGAATTAGTAGCCCCCCCAGTGAACTAATCTTTAAAAAAACACAGCCTCTTCTGCAATCTCTTTATCACCCTCAGCCCAGGAACCATCTGCTTTCATCATTTTGTTAATTTTCAGCCTCTTCCTTCTTCCCTTTACCAGACCATGAAAGAAACTGGTATTTCTATCTCCATCCTCAAACCATTGCATCCTAGCTTTCTTCCTCCAATACTCCTCTTCATAATGAATGTAGAGCTTTAATTCAGCTTGAGCATGTTGCAATATTACATTATTTTCTGGAGATGGACACTCTTCAAAAAAAACTCTTCTTTAATCCTCAAAATTTCCTCCCTAATAGCCAATTGATTGAAAATGTCTCCAAACTTCTCCTTACTCCACTTTGACAGTGCCTACTTAATTATTTTTTGCTTCAACTGTCATTCCTAGTTCACGTGTTATGGAATTGTCGAAAATAAAATTAAAAACTTAAATATTATATTAAGTGTTATGGTTCATTTTTCATCTGAGTTATCCAAAGTGTTGTGCTCATCATGTAATGTTCATTAGTTATGATTCAGACGAAGTAAGTACTAAGTGTTGTGTTCATCATGTAATGTTCACCGGTAATTTTAATTATATATGTTATGTTATTAGTCCATTGTCATGTTGATTTTATCCTTTGAATTGCATAACATAATTTCTTTTTTATTAAGATATTACAAACTTGTAGAAAAAACGTGGTATGCATGTATTATCATAAATCGCATTATGGAATCTCCTCCTTGCATATGATAATCGGAATTCCTTGAGATTAGGAAGGAAAATATCCCTAGAGAAAATCATGATTGTTTTCTTTCTACATGTAGAAGAGTACTTTTAGATTGGGAATTCTTCTTATGATTTCCACAGCAAGAGAATTAAATATATATAGTGGCGATCCAATATCAAAATGTCTTATCTCTGACATTTTTCAAATATCTACTGCTCGATTCAACAAACTTTTCTATTCAAAAAATTGTTATGGTCGGTAGATTTCTCAATTCTTGCAGAAATATATCACAAATATACAAACTGAGGTATTACACAACAGAAATCATATTCAATTGAAAATACGTCCAATACCTTAAGCAATTTGAACTGTAAAACAACTGTTTTGGAATATCTACTTGCATTGAAATAAAGGTGGAAAATCAGGACATCAAGACTTATAAAAGACTTTCTATGAGGTGGAAAATCAGGACATCTAACATAATCAGCAGCATACTTGAGCCGAGTGATTAATAGAATTCAGCTTCTATTGTCATCATTTGGAATTATTCTTTGCATTTAGTCCCATGCCTCAATACTCCATATATCATCTTTGACAATTAGAAATTCCCTACCCTTCAGACCTCTATACACAATCTTTATTAGTTGATCACCACTCATTTCTTGATTTCTTCTTGTAATTGAAGAGACAACTTCAAGAAACACTCGTCTCTCATTGTATATCTAATCCTCTTGCTACGGAAATCATAAGAAGAACTCTCAATCTAAAAGAGTTCTTCTACATGTAGAAGCAAAACAATCATGATTTTCTCTAGGGATATTTTCCTTGCTAATCTCAAGGAATTCTGATTACCATGAGAAGTCATGACTTTGCTCGCTAATTTATCCAATCTCCAAGGGTTCCCCCAAACAGATTGGACACTAAATGAAGATGTTATGATTCACAAATTAAAATATCTACGAATTGTACAAACACATCTGCAATGAGGAGATTCCGCAACGCGATATATGATAATACAGGCATATCACATTTTTCTACAAGTTCGTAATATCTTGATAAAGAAGAGATTATGCTATGAATTCAGAGGATAAAATCAACATGACAATAGACTATTAACATAACATATATAATTAAAATTACCGGTGAACATTACATGATGAACACAACACTTAGTATTGACTTCGACTAAATCATAACTGATGAACATTACATGATGAACACAACATATAGGATAACTCAAATGACAAAATGATCCATAACACTTAATATAATATTTAAGTTTTTAATTTTACTTTCGACAATTCTATAACACGCGCACTAGGAATTCCATAACTCATTTATTTTATGTTTTTATGATATACAGATATAGATTGATATAGTGCGTGTGTTATGGAATTGTCGAAAATAAAATTAAAAACTTAAATATTATATTAAGTGTTATGGTTCATTTTTCATTTGAGTTATCCTAAATGTTGTGTTCATCATGTAATATTCATCGATTATAATTCAATCGAAGTAAGTACTAAGTGTTTTGTTCATCATGTAATGTTCACCGGTAATTTTAATTATATATGTTATGTTATTAGTCCATTGTCATGTTGATTTTATCCTTTGAATTGCATAACATAATCTCTTTTTTATCAAGATATTACAAACTTGTAGTAAAATTGTGGTATGCCTGTATTATCATATATCGCGCTGGGAATCTCCTCCTTGCATATGTGTTTGTATAATTCGTAGATATTTTAATTTGTGAAACTCAACAACTTCATTTGGTGTCCAATCTGTTCGAGGGAACTCTTGGAAATTCAGTAAATTAGCCAGCAAAGGCATGACTTCCCATGATAATCGGAATTTCTTGAGATTAGGAAGGAAAATATCCCTAGAGAAAATCATGATTGTTTTCTTTCTACATGTAGAAGAGTTCTTTCAGATTGGAAGTTCTTCTTATGTTTTCCGCAGCAAGAGAATTAAATATATATAGTGGCGATCCAATATCAAAATATCTTATCTCTGACATTTTTCAGATATCTACTGCTCGATTCAACAAAAATTTCTCTTCAAAAAATTGTTATGGTCGGTAGATTCCTCAATTCTAGCAGAAATATATTACAAATATACAAACTAAGGTATTACACAAGAGAAATCATATTCAATTGAAAATACGTCAAATACCTTAAGCAATTTGAACTGTAAAACAATTGTTTTGGAATATCTACTTGCGTTGATATAAAGGTGGAAAATCAGGACATCAAGACTTATAAAAGACTTTCTATGAGGTGGAAAATCAGGACATCTGACATAATCAGCAGCATACTTGAGCCGAGTGATTAATAGAATTCGGTTTCTATTGTCATCATTTGGAAATATTCTTTGCATTTAGTCTCATGCCTCAGTACTCCATATATCATCTTTGACAATTAGAAATCTCCTACCCTTCAGAACCTTTATACACAATCTCCATTAGGTGATCACCACTCATTTCTTGATTGCTTCCTGTAATTGAAGAGACACCTTCAAGAAACATTTGTCTCTCATTGTATATCTAATCCTCTTGTTGCGGAAATCATAAGAAGAACTCTCAATCTAAAAGAGTTCTTCTACATGTAGAAGCAAAACAATCATGATTTTCTCTAGGGATGTTTTCCTTTCTAATTTCAAGGAATTCCGATTACCATGAGAAGTCATGACTTTGCTGGCTAATTTATCCAATCTCCAAGGGCTCCCTCAAACAGATTCGACACTAAATGTAGATGTTGTGTTTCACAAATTAAAATATCTACGAATTGTACAAACACATCTGCAAGGAGGAGATTCCTCAACGCGATATATGATAATACATGCATATCACATTTTTATACAAGTTTGTAATATCTTGATAAAGAAGAGATTATGTCATGCAATTCAGAGGATAAAATCAACATGACAAAAGACTAATAACATATATAATTAAAATTATTGGTGAACATTACATGATGAACACAACACTTAGTACTGACTTCGACTGAATCATAACTGATAAACACAAAATATAGGATAACTCAAATGACAAAATGAACCATAACACCTAATATAATATTTAAGTTTTTAATTTTACTTTCGACAATTTCATAACACGCGCACTAGGAATTCCATAACTCATTTATTTTATGTTTTTATGATATACAGATATAGATTGATATAAGTCGAAATTGACTAAACCTCTTTTTTTTTCATTAAATGTAACGATCCCAACGCCACCAATTTCGCATCAATCCAATTTCTGAGTAAAAAATTATGACCATTTCAATAACTAATATAGTGCAGAGCCAGTGAGAAACATTAAAAGGGATCTTTTTGTCTTTTTACCTTCAAGAAAATTCTAAACGAATTTCTTGACTAATATAAGGCTCAAAACTAGGGTTGTTCAAACCAGAACCGAAAATGACAACTCGAATCGAAAAAAAATTATTCATTTATCAGTACTGCGTTATTGGTTTATCGGTTTTAATTTTTTTGTTATCAGGTTATCGGTTCTTAACGGTTTGAGGTTTTTTCTTAACGGGTTAACTGATAACCAGATAGTAAAATAAATGATTAAATTTATACCACTTTGTATATAAAGACCTTGACTTAAATATTGGTTTCCTACTTTTATTCCTGGTTGTCTCAAACACTTGATTATTCTACAATGTAAAAGTGTTTGCTTTTGAGCAAGATGTAACTTGTGAACTCATTTGCATGGTTCATTTGGTTTGTCATCTTATTTCTAAGTGATTTTCAAAATTTTTTTGTCAAATCTTAACGGTTAAATCGATAATCGAACGGATAAGGATCAATAACCGATAATTCAATATCTTAATGGTTTTGAAACGGTTTAGCATCTCTATAAACCAATAACCAATAAGCCAAACCGATAAATTTCAAAATCGAACCGAACCGACCGATACGCAGCCCTGCTCAAAACAATCAGATTTTCATCTCTTAATCCATCATTTTCTTCTCTCTCGAGTCCTAAGGAAAAATCAAAGTAGAAAACTTCATTCAAGATTCTTCTTCAAGGTAAGTCCTTCTTCAAAAATTTCATTCTTCCAACCTAAATTCCTCCATACAATTATGAATCACAAATGAAAATCATAATTCTAGGTCATAGAGTTTAAAGAAACTAATTCAAGAAATCTCAAGAAAGATTTTCTTCATTTTTCTCCTTCAAGCTAGGATTTCAAGGCTTCTCATCAAGTGTTTCTTCAAGATTCTTTAAGTTTCTTCAAGAACATTATTTTTTCAGGTATGTAAGGCTATCATAGTGGTGGACTAGTTCGTCCTCACGCCTTACATCTACTTTCAGATCAATAAAAGAGTAATCTAGGTTTTTTTCCCTATATTTGAGTATTCTTGAGATAAATTGATTTTGAGTTCTTGAATTCCTGATTCTTTTGAAATTCTATTCCTAAGTATTACGTTTCTATATTTTTATTGAGATCCTTTAGTTGATTTGTTAATATCTATAATTTAGCATGAACCCTATTTTGAGTTATAAATCTTGAGAAGTTTTTCAAAGCCAAAACTTGAGTATTAAACTGAGTTTTTGAGGAAGTAAAGATAAATTTTGAGTGAAAGTTTGAAGGTTCTATTTCATAAAGACTTAAGAGGTTCTAATGTTATTTTATTCATATATATACATATACATATGTACCTATGTTAATTATTGGACTTCAAAGATAAGTTCATAAGTGCATATTTTCAAGAAGGTAAACATGTCTCATGTTTTGAAAAGTAATTCAAGTAATGTAAGAAGTCCATTCTTTGTAATGAGTTAATTGAGCACAAAGTTAAATCAATAATTTTGGGAGTATCGAGCACTGAGTTGGGTTAGACTCTTTCATGATTCAAAAGTCCCAAAAAACTACGTAGCCAGCGTAGGATAGGATAGTGTTGTTTCTTCATGCGATTCCTCACTGCCTCTTAGAAGGCTAATTAGATGGATCCATTGTCACGATATCATCCTAAACACGACAAAGTATAGGATGGCCCAAGCAACGTGAGGCGAAACGTTGTATCATTGCTAGTTCAATTGTCATTCCTAGTGCGTGTGTTATGGAATTGTCGGAAAAAAAACTAAAAACTTAAATATTATATTAAGTGTTATGGTTCATTTTTCATTTGAGTTATCCAAAGTGTTGTGTTCATCACGTAATGTTCATCGATTATTATTCAGTCGAAGTAACTACTAAGTGTTGTGTTCATCCTGTAATGTTCACCAGTAATTTTAATTATATATGTTATGTTATTAGTCCATTGTCATGTTGATTTTATCCTTTCAATTGCATAACATAATCTTTTTTTTATCAAGATATTACAAACTTGTAGAAAAAATGTGGTATGCAAGTATTATTATATATTGCGCTGGGGAATCTCCTCCTTGCATAAGTGTTTGTACAATTCGTATATATTTTAATTTGTGAAACTCAACATCTTCATTTAGTGTCCAATCTGTTCGAGCGAACTCTTGGAAATTGAGTAAATTAGCCAGCAAAGTCTTTACTTCCCATGATAATCGAAATTCCTTGAGATTAGGAAGGAAAATATCCCTAGAGAAAATCATGATTGTTTTCTTTCTACATGTAGAAAAGTTCTTTTAGATTGACAGTTCTTCTTATGATTTCCACAACAAGAGAATTAAATATATATAGTGTCGATCCAATATCAAAATGTCTTATCTCTGACATTTTTCAGATATCTACTGCTCGATTCTACAAACATTTCTCTTCAAAAAGTTGTTATGGTCGGTAGATTTATCAATTCTTGGAAAATATATAACAAATATATAAACTGAGGTATTACACAAGAGAAATCATATTCAATTGGAATTACGTCCATTACCTTAAGCAATTTGAACTGTAAAACAATTGTTTTGGAAAATCTACTTGCGTTGAAATAAAGGTGGAAAATCAGGACATCAAAACTTATAGAAGACTTTTTATGAGGTGGAAAATCAAGACATCAAGACTTATAAAAGACTTTCTATGAGGTGGAAAATCAGTACATCTGACATAATCAGCAGCATACTTAAGACGAGTGATTAATAGAATTCGGCTTTTATTGTCATCATTTGGAAATATTCTTTGCATTTAGTCCCATGCCTCAGTACTCCATATATCATCTTTGACAATTAGATATCTCCTACCCTTCAGACCTCTATACACAATCTCCATTAGTTGATCACCACTCATTTCTTGATTAATTCATGTAATTAAAGAGACAACTTCATGAAACATTTGTCCCTCATTGTATATCTAATCCTCTTGCTGCGAAAATCATAAGAACTACTTTCAATCTAAAAGAGTTCTTTTACAAGAAGAAACAAAATAATCATGATTTTCTCTAGGGATATTTTCCTTTCTAATCTCAAGCAAATTCTGATTACCATGAAAACTCATGACTTTGCTAGCTAATTTACCCAATCTCCAAGGCTCCCTCAAACATATTGGACACTAAATGAAGATGTTGTGTTTCACAAATTAAAATATCTACGAATTGTACAAACGCATCAGCAAGGAAGAGATTCCACAACGCGATATATGATAATACAGGCATATCACATTTTTCTACAAGTTTGTGATATCTAGATAAAGAACAGATTATGTTACGCAATTCAGAGGATAAAATTAACATGACAACAGACTAATAACATAACATATATAATTAAAATTACAGGTGAACATTATATGATGAACACAACACTTAGTATTGTCTTCGACTGAATCATAATTGATGAACATTACATGATGAAAACAACATATAGGATAACTCAAATGACAAAATGAACCATAACACTTAATATAATATTTAAGTTTTTAATTTTACTTTTGACAATTCCATAACAGGCGCACTAGGAATTTCATAACTCATTTATTTTATGTTTTTATGATATACAGATATAGATTGATATAAGTAGAAATTGACTAAACCTCATTCTTTCATTAAATGTTACGATCTATCTCAACGCCACCAATTTCACATCAATCCAATTTTTGAGTAAAAAATTATGACCATTTCAATAACTAATACAATGCAGTGACGAATTAGCCAGTGAGAAACATTAAAAGGGGTCTTTTTATCTTTTAACCTTGAAGAAAATTCTAAACGAATTTCTTGACTAATATAAGGCTCAAAACTTGGGTTGTTCAAAACTGAACCGAAACCGTTAACTCGAACCGAAAAAAAGTTATTGATTTATCCATACTGCATTATTGGTTTATCGGTTTTGATTTTTTTAATTATCGGGTTATCGATTCTTAATGGTTTGAGGTTTTTTCTTAACGGGTTAACTGATAAACGGATAGTAAATTAAATGATTAAATTTATACCATTTTGTATATAAACTCCTTGACTTAAATTTTGGTTTCCTACTTTTATTTCTGGTTGTCTCAAACACTTGATTATTCTACAATGTAAAAGTGTTTGCTTTTGAGCAAGATATAACTTGTGAACTCATGTGCATGGTTCATTTGGTTTGTCACCTTCTTTCTAAGTGATTTTCAATTTCTTTGTGTCAAATCTTATCGGTTAAATCGATAACTGAACCGTTAAATGATCAATAACAGATAAACCAATACCCGATAAGTCAATATCTTAATGGTTCTGTAACGGTTTAGCATCTCTATAAACCGATAACCAATAAGCCAAACCGATAAACTTCAAAATCGAACCGAACCGACCAATACGCAACCCTACTCAAAACAATCAGATTTTCATCTCTTAATCCATCATTTTCTTCTCTCTCAAACCCTAGACAAAACCCTCAGGAAAAATCAAAGTAGAAAACTTCATTCAAGATTCTTCTTCAAAGTAAGTCCTTCTACAAGAATTTCATTCTTTCCAACCTAAATTCCTCCATACAATTATGAATCACAAATGAAAATCATAATTCTTGGTCATAGAGTTTCAAGAAACAAATTCAAGAAATCTCAAGATAGGTTTTCTTCATTTTTCTCCTTCAAGCTATTATCTCAAGGCTTCTCATCAAGTGCTTCTTCAAGATTCTTTAAGTTTCTTCAAGAACATTGTTCTTCCAGGTATGTAAGGTTATCACAGTATTGGACTAGTTCGTCCTCACGCCCTACATCTAGTTTCAGATCAGTAAAAGATTAATCTAGGATTCTTTCCCTATATTTGAGTATTCTTGAGATAAGTTGATTTTGAGTTCTTGAATTCCTAATTCTTTTGAAATTCTATTCCTAAGTATTGAGTTTCTATATTTTTATTGAGATCCTTGAATTGATTTGTTCATGTCTATAATTCAGCATTAACCCTATTTTGAGTTGTAAATCTTGAGAAGTTTTTCAAAGACAAAACTTGAGTTTTAAACTGAGTTTTTGAGGAAGTAAAGATAAATTTTGAGTGAAAGTTTAAAGGTTCTATTTCATAAAGACTTAAGAGGTTATAATGTTATTTTATTCATATATATACATATACATATGTACCTATGTTAATTATTGGACTTGAAAGATAAGTTCATAAGTGCATGTTTTCAAGAAGGTAAACATGTCTCATGTTTTGAAAAGTATTTCAAATAATGTAAGAAGTCCATTCTTTGTAATGAGTGAATTGAGCACAGAGTTATATCAATTATTTTGGAAGTATCAAGCACCGAGTTGGGTTAGAGTCCTTCATGATTCAGAAGTCCCATAGAACTACGTAGCCAGCGTAGGATAGGATAACATTGATTCTTCATGCGACTCCTCACTGCCTGTTAGAAGGTTAATTATATGGATCCATAGTCACAATATTATCCTAAACCCGAGAAAGTATAGGATGGCCCTAGCAAAGTGAGGCGAAACGTTGTATAATTGTTAGTTCAATTGTCATTCCTAGAGCGCGTGTTAGGGAATTGTCGAAAATGAAATTAAGAACTTAAATATTATATTAAGTGTTATGGTTCATTTTTCATTTGAGTTATCCTAAGTGTTGTGTTCATCATGTAATGTTCATCGATTATAATTCAGTCGAAGTAAGTACTAAGTGTTGTGTTCATCATGTAATGTTCCCCAGTAATTTTAATTATATATGTTATGTTATTAGTCTATTGTCATGTTGATTTTATCCTTTGAATTGCATAACATAATCTCTTTTTTATCAAGATATTACAAACTTGTAGAAAAAATGTGGTATGCCTGTGTTATCATATATCGCGCTAAGGAATCTCCTCCTTGCATATGTATTTGTACAATTCGTAGATATTTTAATTTGTTAAATTCAACATCTTCATTTGGTGTCCAATATGTTCGAGGGAACTCTTGGAAATTCAGTAAATTAGCCAGCAAAGTCATGACTTCCTATGATAATCGAAATTCCATGAGATTAGGAAGGAAAATATCCCTAGAGAAAATCATGATTGTTTTCTTTCTACATGTAGAAGAGTTCTTTTTTATTGGGAGTTCTTTTTATGATTTCCGCAGCAAGAGAATTAAATATATATAGTGGCGATCCAATATCAAAATGTCTTATCTCTGACATTTTTCAGATATCTACTGCTCGATTCAACAAACATTTCTCTTCAAAAAATTGTTATGGTCGGTAGATTTCTCAAATGACAAAATGATCCATAACACTTAATATAATATTTAAGTTTTTAATTTTACTTTCGACAATTCCATAACATGCGCACTAGTAATTCCATAACTCATTTATTTTATGTTTTTTATGATATGCAGATATAGATTGATATAAGTCGAAATTGACTAAACCTATCTTTTTTCATTAAATGTAACGATCTATCCCAACGCCACCAATTTTGCGTCAATCCAATTTATGAGTAAAAAGTTATGACCATATCAGTAACTAATACAGTGCAGTGACGATTTAGCCAGTGAGAAAAATTAAAAGAGGTCTTTTTGTCTCTTTACCTTCAAGAAAATCCTAAACGAATTTCTTGATTAATATAAGGCTCAAAACTAGGGTTGTTCAAAACTGAACCGAAATCGATGACTCGAACCGAAAAAAAATTATTGATTTATCTGTACTGCATTTTTGGTTTATCGATTTTGATTTTTTTGTTATCGGATTATCGGTTCTTAACGGTTTGAGGTTTTTTCTTAACGGGTTAACTGATAACCAGATAGTAAATTAAATGATTAAATTTATACCATTTTGTATATAAAGTCCTTGGCTTAAAGTTTGGTTTCCTACTTTTATTTCTAGTTGTCTCAAACACTTGGCTATTCTACAATGTAAAAGTGTTTGCTTTTGAGCAAGATGTAACTTGTGAACTCACGTGCATGGTTCATTTGGTTTGTCATCTTGTTTCTAAGGAATTTTCAATTTTTTTGTGTCAAATCTTAACGGTTAAATCAATAACTGAACCGTTAAATGATCAATAACAGATAAACCAATAACTGATAAGTCAATATCTTAATGGTTCTGTAACGGTTTAGCATCTCTACAAACCGATAACCAATAAGCCAAACCGATAAACTTCAAAATCGAACCGAATCGACCAATACGCAGCCGTACTCAAAAGAATCAAATTTTCATCTCTTAATCCATCATTTTCTTCTCTCTCAAACCCTAAGACAAAATCCTAAGGAAAAATCAAATTAGAAAACTTCATTCAAGATTCTTCTTCAAGGTAAGTCCTTCCCCAAGAATTTCATTCTTTCCAACCTAAATTCCCCCATACAATTATTAATCACTAATGAAAATCATAATCCTTGGCCAAAGAGTTTCAAGAAACTAATTCAATAAATCTCAAGAAAGGTTTTCTTCATTTTTCTCCTTCAAGGTAGGATTTCAAGGCTTCCCATCAAGTGCTTCTTCAAGATTCTTTAAGTTTCTTCAAGAACATTGTTCTTCCAGGTATGTTAGGCTATCATAGTGTTGGACTAGTTCGTCCTCACGCCCTACATCTACTTTCAGATCAGTAAAAGAGTTATCTAGTATTTTTTTTCCCTATATTTGAGTATTCTTCAGATAAGTTCATTTTGAGTTCTTGAATTCCTACTTCTTTTGAAATTCTATTCCTAAGTATTGAGTTTCAATATTTTTATTAATTATTTTGGGGGTATCGAGCACCGAGTTGGGTTAGAGTCTTTCATGATTTGGAAGTCACATAGAACTACGTAGCCAACGTAGGATAGGATAGCATAGCATTGATTCTTCATGCGACTCTTCACTGCCTCTTAGAAGGCTAATTAGTTGGATCCATAGTCACGATATCATCCTAAACCCAACAAAGTATAGGATGGCCTTGGCAACGTGAGGCGAAACGTTGTATCATTGCTAGTTCAACTATCATTCTTATTGCACGTGTTATGAAATTGTCGAAAATAAAATTAAAAACTTAAATATTATATTAAGTGTTATGGTTCATTTTTCATTTGAGTTATCCTAAGTGTTGTGTTCATCATGTAATGTTCATCGATTATGATTCAGTCGAAGTAAGTACTAAGTGTTGTGTTCATCATGTAATGTTCACCAGTAATTTTAATTATATATGTTATGTTATTAGTCCATTGTCATTTTGATTTTATCCTTTGAATTGCATAACATAATCTCTTTTTTATCAAGATATTACAAACTTGTAGAAAAAACGTGCTATGCATGTATTAGCATATATCGCGCTGGGGAATCTCCTCTTTGTAGATGTGCATGTACAATTCGTAGATATTTTAATTTGTGAAACTCAACATCTTCATTTACTGTCCAATCAGTTCGAGGGAACCCTAGATTTGAGTATTCTTGAGATAAGTTGATTTTTGAGTTCTTGAATTTCTGATTATTTTGAAATTCTATTCCTAAGTATTGAGTTTCTATATTTTTATCATGGAATCGTCATTCTCCTTAGATTTTTTCGTTGATTGACATCCTTGAGTTGATTTGTTCATTTCTATAATGAAGCATCTATTTTGAGTTATAAATCTTGACAAGTGTTTCAAAGCCAATACTTAGTTTTAAACTGAGTTTTTGAGGAAGTAAAAATGAGTTTTGAGAAAAAGTTGAAAGGTTCTATTTCATAAAGACTTAAGAGTTTCTAATGTTATTTTATTCATATATATACATATACATATGTACCTATGTCAATTATTGGATTTGAAAGATAAGTTCATAAGTGTATGTTTTCAAGAAGGTAAACATGTCTTATGTTTTGAAAAGTATTTCAAGTAATGTAAGAAGCTCATTCTTTGTAATGAGGGAATTGAACACAAAGTTATATTAATTATTTTGAAAGTAGTATCGAGCACTGAGTTGGGTTAGAGTTTTTTATGATTCGGAAGTCCAATAGAACTACGTAGCCAGCGTAGGATAGGATAGCACTGATTCTTCATGTGACTCATCACTGCCTCTGAGAAGGCTGATTAGATCGATCCAAAGTCACGATATCATCCTATACCCCGGCAAAGTATAGGATGGCCTTGGCAACGTTTGCTAGGCTCATGGTAATGGTTGTCGGTTAGAGAAACTTCTCACAAGTAAAGCATATTATTTATGTTGCTTCCATTGTATATTTTATTGTAAAGCTTAAATGGTTTTCACTACATGTCCATGTAATGATTCAGTTGAGTTGTTTTCAGTCATTCAGTTCAGTTATTTGTTTACTCAACCATATTACATACTCGTACATTCCATGTACTGATGTTATTCGACCTGCATTCTTTTATGATGCAGATATAGGTGTTCATGATTATCAACAGGCGCTTCGTTGAGATCACGCTACACTCCAGTTAGCTTTGGTGAGCCTCATTGTATTCTAGAGGACTTCACATTACTTTCCAGTAAGTAGTTTTAGGTGTCGTGGGTCTTGTAGCAACATCTTTCCTTAATAGTAGAGGCTTCATGGATAGACAGTTTTGGAGAGTCTTTCAGTTTCAGATATTTTATTTAAAACTTATGTTTCATACTAAGTATATTCAACAAAGTTTTGTGATTCAATAAATTGTTTTTAAACGTTTCTTTCAATTTGATGCTTATGTATGCTCAAGTTAGTCTGCTTGGGAACCAGCAATAGTTCTTGAATGTTGGTCACGTCCAGGGTATAAGCTCGAATCGTGACAGCTATAGTCGGGTAAGTTGGAATTTTATGCTAAAAAAGAAGACCTAAAACCTCCTGTTTTATGCATCATTCTTCTTACGTTTGAGAGGAGCGCATAAGGGGAGGTCTTATCAAATTTTCACCAAATTCAACGGTAAAGGTTAATTCATTACTTTCCTATCTTGTAAATAGATTCTTAAGCTTTAGAATCTAGGATATTACTTTTGGGGAAGGATTTTGACTTGATTTAATAGTGGGAAAAGTCATGAATTGGTTAGGATTTGATTATGATCCATGTATAATTAGACCAGTTTTGATTGATTGTTGTGTTTTTCATTATTGTTAGACCAAGAACAAGTCAATGCACTTCAAAAAGGAAAGCTCGAGTTCTTAAGAGCATTCAAGCTTGATTCGAGGTAGGTGATTGGTGTATGTATGTATGTATACATGTCTACTACTTTATAGTACCACTGATACAATGCATGTTGGGGAAAACATATGAAATGACATCATATTAATAATCTCATGTAATAGAACTTTTAATTTAACTTGTGGTTTCAAGTGTTATTCTTCATTGTGATTGTAATTATGATTGTACATGTCGTTTGTGATTGTTGATTGGCTCAGGTACCACGCCGGTATAGAAATACTAACAGTTGGCTTGGATATCACGTCTAATATAAATACTACCCCTGATTGGCTCGGATGCCACGCTGATACACTAATAATTTATGTGTGGATTCTATGAGAGAACAGAGTATGTGTAGTTACGATTCCATGAGTGGACCATGTATTTGTAATTGTGATCATGTGGGACATGTTTCTGATTTAGGATATTGTGATTAGGAGCCGATGTATTTGTGATTGTTTTATATGTGTTGTCAAGTGTTTATTGTGTTGCGGCTATCTGTTTACATTCATGATTTAGACTTGGTCGTGTGATCCTACCAATACAATGTGATTGTGTATTGATACTACACTTTATTTTTTCTTGTGGAGTACATGACATCTTCCAACGGTTGATACGAGACCTCAGTTAAGGGACGCTTGACTTCGAATTCAAAGGTGAGCTACTCTTCCAGGAAGTCATTGGTTCCTCTACATCTTCTCGTCCATCTTTTCAGAAAGAGACATTTTAGATTGTTAGGTTTATGTTTTAGTTTCGAGATTGCAGTTTTGAATATTTATAGATTTAATATGATGACTTTCAGATTCTAGAGGTTAAATTTCATAATTGTTAGGATGATTTATTTGACTTTATGGGAACTCAATCTTTTATTTGCGTTAGACTATTTTTCCTAGTGTTTTATGTAGTAAGTTGTTTCTTATAATATGTTTGAAGGTAGTTGAGTTGGGTTAGTAATTGGTTCTCCCATTGGAGGGTTAGTGTGGGTGTTACCACGACAGGTCAGGGTCTTGACATTAAGACAAAGACATTTGAATCTGAATGCACATATGTATGATTAAGATGTTATTCTAGATTTGAACACTGAATAATTAAGATTGTTTGTTTTTCAACATACGAATGTGTATAATTTTTTGTTTGTAAACATGATAAATATATAATTCAAATAGAAAAGTAATTCACTATTATAAATATAAAATATAATAAAATAAAATCATAAAATCATAATTTGATTTATATATATATATATATATATTCGCTAGTGATGATAGAGATGGTTTGTAATGATAGTGGTGGTGGTGGTTGGTATTAATGGCTAGTAATGATGGTAGTGATAATTATGATGATAGAGATGGATAATATTGTAGTGACTAGCCCGATGGTGATGGTTGGTAGTGATGGTGGCAGCAATTGTGATTGTGAAGTTGATTGAGGTTAGTAGTTAGTGGTATTGGTGTTGGTGTTGATGGCTGAAGAAAGTGTGGTGATTGATGATAATGATGGAGGTTGGCAACAATTATAATTATAATGACAAAGGTGGTTAATAGTGATGGCTAATTAACAGTTGGTGAAGATATGGTGTGATTATTATGATGGCAGATGTAATTAATGGTGATCATTGGTGATTGTGCATAAAGTGGTGGTGAAAATTATTCATACAAAAATAATTATTACTGATAGTAAAACTTTGTTAAAAAACTTAATGATTAAGATCTTCTCAAACCAAATAAGTGGTTTGATCCTCATATAAACAAATACACTTAATGACGTATGTTGGATTCTATGCAGTTTGATGATTGACAAAGTAATATGAAATGTGTAAGTCAACCTGATTCATAAATACACCGTGTCAAGGAGCTGAATATGTAGCAAGATCACTAAATAATAAAGACAAGTGTGCAATAATCAAAGGAATGGATGATAGTTTCGTGATAAACTTAAGGAAACAAACATGTGTTGAATTGAAGAGTTGGAGTTCGATACGACACAAAAGAATCAATGACTTTGATTTGAAGAGAGATTCTAAAGAGGCAAGGAGTTTGATTTGAAGTAGAACTTTAAGTCAAGAGAGTTTGCGTGAATATGGAGTTTGAATTGATGAACAACTCTCTAAAAGTTGTTCTTAAATAGAAGTGAAGTCATTCATAATACTAGTGCACTTGCCGAGAAAAAAAGGCAATTAAAAAATTAACTTCGCAAGTGCTACCAAAAGATTGAAGGAATACATTGAAGAACCAAGCCCTATTATATAGTTTATGTATTAGAAGTTTTTCTTTGAGTGGTAATGTTGATGTAATCCTAGTTTAGTGAGTTCTAAACTAAATTAGGGGTGTTGTCTTTAAGTTGGAATAACTTGAACACTTGGGAACACATACCATGATAGGTTTGTGTAGAATTTCAGAAATTATAGTTAGTTTCTAGGATTGCAAGAGTTTTAATTTGAACTCATAACTTAAAGTTTAGGAATTAGAGTTAGTTCGTAAGATTGCAAGAGTTGTAATCTGAATTATGTTGATGCTCATTGATTCAGTGAAGTTGGGGTTAAATCTGGTAAGGTACAGGTTGTGATTTCTTACATCTTTTGGAGTTGGGTGTTCCCCACGAAAAAGTATTGTGTTCTTTACTTATTGTTCTTAATGCTTCGTTGGAACATATTAGGCAACTTGTTTCACTCGTAGGCTAATCAAGAGTAAATCACTAAGTCGTGTGAAATATATGCGTAAGATTTGAATCATACAGATTCAGACCTTTATTAAGTGCAAAGAAATAAGGTTTTATACAACAACATACCCAATGTTGAAACCGACTTATATTGCTCCATTAAAGCAACTGACTTACTGTAACTTGCCATTGGCAGCTCGAAATTGATGGCGTAGAACTATGAAGAATGAACATCACCAGTTTGAAAACGAAACGAAAAAAACAAATAAACCTACCTACCTACCTATGTTAAACTACACTAATAGAAAGAAAAGAAAAAGATGTTCTATATATCACTTAATCCATCTCCTCAATCTTGGGACCTGCCCCACCACCACCACCAGCCATAGGTGCACCTCAAGCACCTTGGTACATCTTGGCAATTAGTGGATTGCATATGCCTTCAACCTCCATCTTATCCTCAAACTCATCAGCTTCTGCAAGTTGGTTGCTTTCAAGCCAACTTTCCCTCTATTTTTTTCTTGTGTTCTTCATCATCTGCCTTGTACTTCTCAGTATCCTGGACCATCTTCTCAATCTCATCCTTCGACAGCCTACCTTTGTCATTCGTAATTGTAATTTTTTTCCTCTGTCCGGTGGTATTGTCCTCGGCGGAAACATTTAAGATGCCATTGGCATCAATGTCAAAGCAGACAGTTATCTGAAGAATACCCCTTGGTGCAGGAGGTATACCAGAGAGCTCAAATTTACCCAACAAGTTGTTGTCTTTTGTCCTTGCTCTCTCTCCCTCGTAAACCTGAATTAACTCTCCAGATTGGTTATCAGAATAAGTTGAGAATATCTTCTTTCTCTTTGCAGGAATGGTGGTGTTCCTTGGAATCAGGACAGTCATAAGTCCTCCAGCAGTTTCGAGTCCTAGCGATAAAGGGGTGACATCCAAAAGGCGCAAATCTTTAACTTTCTCATTACCCTCTCCACTAAGAATGGCAGCTTGCACAGCAGCGCCGTAAGCAATAGCTTCGTCGGGGTTGATGCTCTTGCAAAGCTCCTTCCCGTTAAAGAAGTTCTGCAACAGCTCCTGCACCTTGGGAATTCTAGTTGATCCACCAACAAGAACGATTTCATGGACACTGTCCTTGTCCACTCTAGCATCCCTCAAACATTTCTCAATTGGATCCACACACTTCTTGAAGAGTTCCATGTTCAACTCCTCAAATTTGGCACGCGTGATGCTGGATTTGAAGTCAATTCCCTCATATAGTGAATCAATTTCAACAGTTGCCTGTTCGGTTGAAGAAAGAGTTCTCTTCGCCCTCTCGCAAGCTGTCCTCAATTTTCTTAAGGATCTAGGATTACTTGTTAAGTCCTTCCTATGCTTTCTCTTGAAATCCAGGACAAACTGACCGACCAATTTCTGGTCAAAATCTTCTCCTCCAAGATGAGTATCTCCTGTTGTAGATTTGACCTCAAAAATTCCCTCTTCAATAGTGAGGAGGGAGACATCAAAAGTACCACCACCAAGATCAAAGATAAGCACATTCTTCTCACCTACACTGCTAGCTTTTTTATCCAGACCATAAGCAATGGCAGCAGCCGTAGGCTCATTGATAATACGTGTGACATTTAGACCAGCAATGACACCAGCATCCTTAGTAGCCTGACGTTGCGAGTCATTGAAGTATGCAGGTACAGTTACCACAGCATTCTTTACAGTTGATCCAAGGAAAGCCTCAGCAATTTCCTTCATCTTTGTAAGCACCATAGATGAGATTTCTTCAGGAGAAAAGTTCTTCTCTTCACCCTTGAAGTTTACACCAATCATTGGCTTGTCATCAGGTCCAGTAATAACTTTAAATGGCCACAATTTCATGTCACTCTGTACAGTAGGATCAGTAATCCTCCTCCCGATAAGGCGCTTCACATCTGCCAATGTGCCAGGTGCAATTAGCTATATTTTATCCACAAACTAATCTCTTTCCAATTTCACTCATCAAGAATCATATTGACTAAATTTTTTTGTAATGTTTCTTTTATTCGGCTTTAATAAAATTATGATATTCGAAAAGTAGGCAAAAAAAAGCCCTATAACAACACAAAATCTCTCTATAAACGATCTAAAACGGAAACTGATGTTATACTAATATATGAACTGCAAGATTAGCAGAACAGACTTAACTGATCTCATATTCATACTGCACGCAGTATTGCTATATATCATTCCAAACTTGTTCAGCACATTTAGCTTATTGAGAACAGTTTGGATGAAATTTGAGAGTTAAATCAACTAATTTACTAATTTTAGACATTCAAAAATTACACGAAAAACTAGTATTGAAGAAACGATCCAAGACAAAACTGATTTCATTCTCATACTGCATGCTATGTATACAAACTAATCTCTCTGTTGAAAGTTGCTACACACTTTCCGTTTTACCGAAAATCAATTTGATTAATTTTCGAAGCTAAATTTAACAAGATAATTCATTTTTGGTCTATATGAAATGATCTAATGTCAAAACTGATACACACACTCGTCTTGCATGAGCAGTAATTTCAGCACAAAAATCAACCTGATTCTGCAAACATATATAAATCATTCGACAAATACATCATAAAAATTGAGATTGATAGGTGAGAGCTTACTGAAAACAGTGTTTGTAGCGTTTTCGCCGGCCTGATTCATAGCGGAGTCACCAATGAGACGCTCGGTGTCAGTGAAAGCAACGAAAGACGGCGTCGTACGATTGCCTTGGTCATTTGCGATGATCTCTACATGATCATCCTGCCAAATGCCGACGCAGGAGTACGTCGTTCCGAGATCGATCCCGATCGCC
The DNA here is from genome assembly GCF_900185275.1 of Solanum verrucosum. Classification (NCBI taxonomy): domain Eukaryota; kingdom Viridiplantae; phylum Streptophyta; class Magnoliopsida; order Solanales; family Solanaceae; genus Solanum; species Solanum verrucosum. Next base: position 241,436 of record NW_026020413.1, read on the forward strand.
GGACCTTCTCCTTTTCCGGCCATTACTGAAACAGAAACAGAAAGCTACGTTAACGTTTTCGCTAATTGGGCTCAATATATAATGGGTTTGGGCCTAAGCTAAAATACCCGTGTTTATTGGATCTTTGGTCTGGACCAAACTTCCTTAGTTATCGGTGACTTGGTCTAATAGTTGATTCCAGTGACGAATTTATGTGTAAAAAAACGATTAAATTCGATAAAGGAAAAATCCTTTTGGTCAGAAAATTTGGTCAGAATGATATTTTATCTATGTTATTTTATCTTTTTAAATATTTTTACCCTTTTAATTTTAATGCATTTTAACTAAAAAATGAAAAAAAAATCAGTTTATTTTAAAATTAAAAAAATATTATAATTTTTTAAATTTTCTGGCCAAATTTTCTGGTCATTTAGCACTTCCCTTTATAAAATATACTCCCTTTTTCTCAATTTACGTAGCATTTTTCATTTTTGCAAGAGTCAAAACAATTTAAGTTTGACCGGCGATTTATGCATTGAATATTCAATCTTTTTTAAATAAAATTTATATATTTGTAAACTACATAAAAAGTACTATAAGTCACAATAATTGGCAATTCAAAATAATTAAAAGATATATGAAAAATTTACGGTCAAAGATAGACTTGTTTGAATCTCGAAATTCGAAATGTGCAACATAAATTGGGACGAAGGGAGTACCTAGTATCATCTTAAGGTATTTTTTTTTTTGTTTTTCATTCGGTGTCCAGTATCGATATTGGAGCTCGACTAAATTAGAACTCGCGTCGAAAAAGTCCTACATTAGGGATAAAACGCTTCTTAACAAACTCGACTCTATATCTGGAGGATTTAAACCCAAGACTCTGATTAAGAATGAAGGAGACAAGGAGTAGTACACAAGTTTGAGCATTAGTCTCTGAGGGATGAAACCCCAATCGTTTCACATTCATCTTCTTTTTCTTTTTGTAATAAAAATATAGATAAATAAATAATACGCAGTACAATGAGTATATTTTTTGTTTTTCACTGTAAAATTTTACATCTAACAATAATGGTGCACTCGCCTTTTTGAAATTTTAGATTTGTCATTGGTTGATTTACGCAAATATTGATATTTTAGGTCACTATTTAGATTTTATTCATAATTTTACAAATTGTGCAAATATAATATAATCCTTACAAAATTACTCTCCTATAGACTAATGTTTGTTCATATGTTTTTTAACTTTTCAGATTAAACATTAGATTAGAATAACTTGCCAAATTCTAGATTCATGTAATTTCACATTTTTTTTAATAATTTTTTTTGTTAGTTCGAAAAAATATCTCCAAGGGTTAAAGATTCATAAGTTATGAAAAAAAGTTTTAAGAAGATCATTTATCAAATAGCTTTCTCAAAAAGGAATAACCGGTGAAAATTGCTATGGTCTAAATTCTAATGAATGGAATGTAATGATTTTGTGCTCAAATGGTAAGCACTCATATATGTTTTTACGAGGAAATGATTATTTATGGCTAGTTACAAATTAAATAGATGAAAAGATTTTTTTTATCTTTTATGTATAAAAATAAAAATCGCTTATAAAAAAGACATAAAACTAAAATAAATTCGTGAGGAATTACAAAATCAAATATGTGTTCTAAATCGTTCTCTGGTATCTAAAAGTAACGGATGCATTAGTATTAATATTGGACTATTGGTATACATAGTAGAAAATGCTTCGTAAATTAATGTTCTACTTCGGAAAATCATTTTTCATTTGTTTGGTTTTCTAAATTTATTGTTCCAATTAATACTCACTGATATAAACAAAAAATATTATTTTAATCTTTTAGAATCGAGGTTGGATTCAGGAGGTGGGAATCAAATCTTGGGTTGGAAGTCGAGTCTTGGAATTGGTCAAGGTCATAAATTTAAGTGTGGCAATGATACCGGGATTGGCACTACCGGACCGCACCTACTGAAACCGAATCAAAACCGACGTCATTCGCAAAGAAAACAGAAAACAGCCGGAATCGAAACGGGACCGATACCGGAACTACCGACAATTTTGGTCCTTACCGTCCCGGACCCAACCAGTAATCCGGGATAACAACTACTTTTTTATTTTAAAAAATTAATTAATTATTAATTAAAGTCTAATTTAAAATTAAAATTTTTGAAATATTTCTTTTTAAAAGTCTAACTTAAAATTAATATATTTCAAAATATATAACTTATTATTTTTTATAAAAAATAAGGTTTAAACTCTTAAAGTTTAAATTTCAAACTTTAAAAATTTAAATTTTAAACTTTAAAAGCTTAAAAGTTTAAAATTCAAACTTAAAAATTTAAATGATTAAAAGTTTAAATTTTATATCAAACTTTCAATTTTCAATTTTTTTGACTTTCAAATTATAACTTAAGTTAGAATTTTGAAACATTTGAAAATTGAAATATAATTTTAAAAAATGACTTGTGTTAAATTGAAGACAATAATTTTTTTTTTAAAAAAGGCGAATAACCTATAATTTTATTAATAAAAATTAAATAGTACAATTTGAGTTACAAACATTAGTAGATGACCTAATCTACGCAGCCACTTTCACTACTAAAGAAACAGTGAATACCGACCTCCGGAGGTCGGTATTCCCTGAAATATCGAGCTAAAACCGACATCCCAGCTTAGGTTGGAAAAAGCTTGGTCGCTATTCAATACCGACCTCTGGAGGTCAGTATTTATTGACCTCTCGAGGTCGGTTTTTATTTTATGTTGAAATATTCATTTTTTTAAATTTCGACCTTTGGAGGTTGGTATTTTTATTTTTATAATGTTGAAATTCTGACCTCCGGAGGTCGGTATTTTTACTTTTGTAATGTTGAAATTCTGACCTCCGGAGGTCGGTATTTTTATTTTAGTAATGTTGAAATTCTGACCTCCGGAGGTCGATATTTTTATTTTTGTAATGTTGAAATTCTGACCTTCGGAGGTCGGTATTTTTATTTTTGTAATGTTGAAAATCTGACCTCCGAAGGTCGGTATTTTTATTTTTGTAATGTTGAAATTCTGACCTCCGGAGGTCGGTATTTTTATTTTTGTAATGTTGAAATTTTGACCTCCGGAGGTTAGTATTTTTATTTTTGTAATGTTGAAATTCTGACCTCCGGAGGTCGGTATTTTTATTTTTTAAATTTTGAAATTCTGACCTCCGGAGGTCGATATTTTTATTTTTGTAATGTTGAAATTCTAACCTCTGGAGGTCAGTATTTTTATTTTTTATTTTTGAAATTCCGACCTCCGAAGGTTGGTTTTCTGCTGCAAAACAGGCAGCAAATTGCTGCAATTTTTAATTGCCCACCTGCATATTTATACCAAAACAACCAAAGCCAAATAAAATTCATTCAACCAAAACAACCCAAAGCAAAATAAAATTCATCCAACCAAAACAACCCAAAGCCAAATAAACTTCATCCAACCAAAACAACACAATATTTTCAACATATACATTAAACTATTTCAAAATAAACTTCATCCAACTTCAAAATAAACTAAAATACGATCAAATTAAACAATTCCAAAATTATAGAAGTCTAAAATGTCAAATAGATACAACTACTCCTCATCACCCTCACTCTCCTTATCAGCCTTACCATTCTCATCACCCTCACTTTCCTTATCAAACTTATCATTCTCATCACCCTCCTGATCAGATCCATCACTGCTGGCCGGACATGGAGGAAGAATATTTCCTGATTCAAAAAGAAAAGTTAGTTGGGCCTGAAGCGCTGCATACCTCTTGTTCTCTACCTCCTTTGCTGCCGCAATTTCCTCCTCTCTCTTCTTCTCTCTTTCTTCTCTCTTCTTCTCTCTTTCGGCTACAACAGCAAGCTCGGCATTGAGATAAGCTATCTTACTCTCCATTGCAGATATTGTCTCTCTATCCCCGCCATAAAAGTTTGAGGATGATGAACCACAATACTAAGACTTCTTCTTCTGATACACCTTTTCTGGATAGCCGTAGACTAAACCTCTAATCGGTTCATCAGACACGGACACCTAATCAATCTTGAAGTTAAAAAATCATCAAGTGTCTTTGCATGATTTATAAATCTAGTGACACCTTTTGCGAATTTTGGAATCATACCCGCTCGACCAGGATTGTTTCTATTATACATCCAACTACGATCAGGATCCATCTACACAAACAATAATGATAATTTTAATTCCAACAACTAAATTCACCAACTAAACGACATTATTTATTTTAACTTTTTTAAACAACATTAACTAGTTTAGTTTTGACTTAATTCCAACAACTAAATCCACCAACTAAACGACATTATTTATATTAACTTATTTAAACAACTTAACAACTTTAACTAGTTTAGTTTTGACTTAATTCCAACAACTAAATTCACTAACTAACCCACATTATTTATTTTAACTTATTTAAACAACTTAACAACCTTTTAACGTTAACTAGTTTAGTTTTGACTTAATTCCAACAACTAAATTCACCAACTAAACGACATTATTTATTTTAACTTATTTAAACAACTTAACAACTTTAACTAGTTTAGTTTCGACTTAATTCCAACAACTAAATTCACTAACTAACCCCACATTATTTATTTTAACTTATTTAAACAACTTAACAACTTTTTAACTTTAACTAGTTTAGTTTTGACTTAATTCCAACAACTAAATTCACTAACTAAACGGCATTATTTATTTTAACTTATTTAAACAACTTAACAACTTTTTAACTTTAACTACAATAGTTTTGACTTAATTCCAACAACTAAATTCACTAACTAAACGACATTATTTATTTTAACTTATTTAAACAACTAAACAACTTTAACTAGTTTAGTTTTGACTTAATTCCAACAACTAAATTCACTAACTAACCCACATTATTTATTTTAACTTATTTAAACAACTTTAACTAGTTTAGTTTTGACTTAATTCCAATAACTAAATTCACTAACTAACCCACATTATTTATTTTAAATTATTTAAACAACTTAACAACTTTACCTAGTTTAGTTTTGACTTAATTTCAACAACTAAATTCACTAACTAACCCACATTATTTATTTTAACTTATTTAAACAACATAACAACTTTAACTAGTTTAGTTTTTACTTAATTCCAACAACTAAATTCACTAACTAACCCACATTATTTATTTTAACTTATTTAAACAACTTAACAACTTTTTAACTTTAACTAGTTTAGTTTTGACTTAATTCCAACAACTAAATTCACTAACTAACCCACATTATTTATTTTAACTTATTTAAACAACTTAACAACTTTTTAACTTTAACTAGTTTAGTTTTGACTTAATTCCAACAACTAAATTCACTAACTAACCCACATTATTTATTTTAATGTATTTAAACAACTTAACAACTTTACCTAGTTTAGTTTTGACTTAATTCCAACAACTAAATTCACTAACTAACCCACATTATTTATTTTAACGTATTTAAACAACTTAACAACTTTACCTAGTTTAGTTTTGACTTAATTCCAACAACTAAATTCACTAACTAACCCACATTATTTATTTTAACGTATTTAAACAACTTAACAACTTTACCTAGTTTAGTTTTGACTTAATTCCAACAATTAAATTCACTAACTAACCCACATTATTTATTTTAACTTATTTAAACAACTTAACAACTTTTTAACGTTAACTAGTTTAGTTTTGACTTAATTCCAACAACTAAATTCACTAACTAACCCACATTATTTATATTAACTTATTTAAACAACTTAACAACTTTTTAACGTTAACTAGTTTAGTTTTGACTTAATTCCAACAACTAAATTCACTAACTAAACCACATTATTTATTTTAACTTATTTAAACAACATAACAACTTTTTAACTTTACCTAGAGTTGGTACTTATGCTTAACAAACACATTATTCCTAAATTAAAGCTTAATATCAACACTAGATGGATACAAATCGATCTTGCAAGAAAATCAATTTTGTCATCAATAGGATCAACCAGTGTTGGTACTTATGCTCAACAAATATATTATTTCTAAATTTAAAGCTAAGTGTCAACACTAGATGGACACAAATCGATCTTGCAAGAAAATCAATTTTGTCATCAATAGGATCAACTAGTGTTGGTACTTATGCTCAACAAATATATTATTTCTAAATTTAAAGCTAAGTGTCAACACTAGATGGACACAAATCGATCTTGCAAGAAAATCAATTTTGTCATCAATAGGATCAACTAGTGTTGGTACTTATGCTCAATAAATATATTATTTCTAAATTTAAAGCTAAGTGTCAACACTAGATGGACACAAATTGATCTTGCAAGAAAATCAATTTTGTCATCAATAGGATCAACTAGTGTTGGTACTTATGCTTACCAAATATATTATTTCAAATTAACACTTTACTAACTAGTCCTAAAATCAAATCCCAAAAAATCCCAATTCAACCTCAAATTACATATTCTCAAGTTTAAACTAGTCCTAAAATATAAAAATGTTAATTCTTCACTAACTAACAATGCCTAATTTCTTTTTTAAAAAAACCTTCAAATAAAAATCTTCAATTATTTATACCTAACTAACAATAATCAAATCAAATTAACAATTGAATAACACAACCAACAAACAAAAACAATAATATACTAACAAACAATCAATTATAATCACTAGAATTAAAGTTAAGTATCAATACTAGATGGACACAAAGACATTATTGAAAACAATTGTACTTGAACTTAAGAAATTTAGAAGCACCAACCTTATCTCCAACTTTGATGAAAGAATCAATATAGTCTTGTATCAACCTTTTTACATGTTGAATTTCCTCAGTTGCCTAGCACGAAAAGTTCTTAAATTAGATAAACATAAACTTCATATCCAAGAATATTAGTTATATATATATATATTCAAGTTTTAATAAGTTCAAGTTTCAATTCAAGTTCATATCTAATTTCTAAACTTAATTAGTTATATATTCAAGCTAATTAGTTTCAAGTTCAAGTTCTAATTTCAAGTTGATATTCCTAATTAAGTTCAATTTAAAGTAAATTCAAATTATAATTAATTATAAGTTCTAATTAAGTTGTAATTCAAATTCCTAAAATTCTAAATTCAAACTAGCTAGCTAGTGTCCCACCTTCAACTATTAATTAGTCCTAAAATATCAAATATAATTCAAACTATTAGTCCTAAATTCCAAATTCAAACTAGCCTTAAAATCACAAATTGAAAGTACTCCTAGTATTCAAAAATCAAACTATAGTGCTAAAATCCTAAATTCAAACTATTAGTAGTCCTAAAATCTCAATAATAATTCAAACTAGTTCTACATTCAAAATTCAAACTTGTCTTAAAATAACAAATTAAAACTACCCCTAAAATCCCAAAATCTAACTAGTGCTAAAATCCTAAAAATCCTAAATTAAAATTAGCTAGCTATTCCTAATCCCAAATTCAAACTATTAGTCCTAAAATCTCAATAATAATTCAAACTAACTCAAATAATACCCAAATTCAAACAACTCCTTAATACCCTAATTCAATCTAATCTTACAATTCCAAAATCAAACTAATTAACTCAAGAAATACCGAATTTCAAACAAATCCTAAGATACCCTAATTCAAACTAACCCTAACATTAAAATTTTCAATTCACAATCAACAAACACAAACTAACAATCAAATAATCCCTAATTCAAACTAACAATCAAAAACCCTAAACCATTCACTTACTAACTAACAATCAATAAAACTAAGTATACTAGTACTGTAATTTTGAGATACTTCAACTAAATAGAAACAAAAGTAATATTTTATGGAGGTTCTAAAAATTCACCTTGAGTAAGAAGGTCGGGGATTGTGGCGCGAACTGAGAAAACTGATATGGAGGCGGCACCGGTCGGGATGGAGGCGGCGCCGGTCGGGATGGAGGCAGCGTGACCTTCCTCTGCAGTTGGGTGCGACCAGCAGCTGCGCGCGACCTTCCTCTGTTGCTGCGGTGGTGGCGCCGGTCGGGGATGGTGGTGTGGCGCCGGTCGGGGATGGGCGCCAATGGGGGTGGGTCGGGGGTGGGGAGTGAGACTTCACTTAGGTTTTGAGACTTCACTTAGGAGTGAGACTTGATATTATCATTCTTTTCTTAAGAGAATTGTTTAATTTACCGACCACGGGATGTCGGTATTTTTTAAAATAATTATCTATATTTAAAAATATTGAATAAATACTGACATCGTGAAGTCGATATTATTTAAATAAAATAATAATTTAAATATACCGACCTCTTTAGGTCTGTATTTATTAATTTATTTTAATACAAACTCAGCTCTTGTGGTTGATTTATTAATTAAACATACATACATACATATATATATATATGAAATACATTAAATTTAATTTTATTGATCAACAAAAGTTTATCAATATCAAATTTAATATATAAATCTCCTTGAATTGATCATCGGTATTTCTTTAATTGATAATGTATTTCATATCTAAACCACTAGTATATAAGACTTGATTTGTTGAACTACTCGAGGAGTATATATATATATATATATAATTAAACTACACATCAACAGAAGTTTAATTTAATAAATTTAATTTATCGATCAAGTTAATTTTATAAATTTAATTTTATTGATCAACAAAAGTTTATCAATATCAAATATATATATATATATATAAAATTTAACTACACATCAACAGAAGTTTAATTTAATAAATTTAATTTAACGATCAAGTTAATTTTATAAATTTAATTTTATTGATCAACAAAAGTTTATCAATATATATATATATATATATAATTTAACTACACATCAACAGAAGTTTAATTTAATAAATTTAATTTATCGATCAAGTTAATTTTATAAATTTAAATTATATAACTCCTAATTATATAAATTTAATTTTATTGATCAACAAAAGTTTATCAATATCAAATTTAATATATAAATCTCCTTGAATTGATTATCGGTATTTCTTTAATTGATAATGTATTTCATATCTAAACCACTAGTATATAAGACTTGATTTGTTGAACTACTCGAGGAGTATATATATATATATATATATATAAAATTAAACTACACATCAACAGAAGTTTAATTTAATAAATTTAATTTATTGATCAAGTTAATTTTATAAATTTAATTTTATTGATCAACAAAAGTTTATCAATATCAAATATATATATATAAAATTTAACTACACATCAACAGAAGTTTAATTTAATAAATTTAATTTAACGATCAAGTTAATTTTATAAATTTAATTTTATTGATCAACAAAAGTTTATCAATATATATATATATAATTTAACTACACATCAACAGAAGTTTAATTTAATAAATTTAATTTATCGATCAAGTTAATTTTATAAATTTAAATTATATAACTCCTAATTATATAAATTTAATTTTATTGATCAACAAAAGTTTATCAATATCAAATTTAATATATAAATCTCCTTGAATTGATCATCGGTATTTCTTTAATTGATAATGTATTTCATATCTAAACCACTAGTATATAAGACTTGAATTGTTAAACTACTCGAGGAGTATATAATTAATCACCGTATTTCATACTCCGATAAAGTATCGTTTACATGTCATCATAATTAGAAGGTGATCACTACACTTAACATCCATTCAATTAGATCGAACGTATATAATAATATTATCTCGCACGCATTTCATACTCGAATGGATTATATGTTAGCTCTTCACCTCTACATCATGACATCAGATATTAAGTTCATGATTAGACGACAGACTAATATAATTTGTACATTACTCTAGAAATATAAGTATAATTATCTCCTAATTCATATCAACGTAGTTTCATACTCTAAATATGGATTATAGATATTTTTTTATTTATTCCACGAATTCTAACTTTTTATTTATAAAAGTATACAAAATTGTTACACTTTTTGAACAATTAATTGTAGGTGTAAAATGAAATTTTAGTATTATATACAATAGCAAAATTATGATTATTAATAGGAATATTTTAAACAAACCGACCTCCAGATGTCGCTTTTATTAAAAGTAATTAGATTTAATAAAAAATACCGACGTCATGAGGTCGGTATCACATTAAAAAGTAATCATGTTAATTCAATAATATTGACATCAGAAGGTCGGTATTTTATATTAAATTATATTTTAACTTGTATAAAACCGTCATTCGGAAGACGATTTATTTAAAGTTAATTGAAAATATTAAATTATTACATACTATTTAATTTTACCGACTTCCGAAAGTCGGTATTATAATTTTTTTGTTTTTTATGTTACACAAAATCGTCGTCCGGAAGACGATTTAAATAAAATTAAATCAAAATATTTCTCAATTTTATTTTTTATATTTAATTGAGAAAATAATACCAACATCAAGAGGTCGGTTTTTATTGTAAGTCATTTTTTGGGAAAAATTCCGACCTCCTGAGGCGGAATTTGGTTTTCCCGCTTTATTTTGCATAAAAACCGACTACTTGTTGTTGGTTTTCATATCAATATAATTTCATAGTATACAAAATGAACAACAAACCGACCTCCGGATGTCGCTTTTAAAAGTAATAGATGAAATAAAAATACCGACCTCCGAATGTCGCTTTTAAAAGTAATAGATGAAATAAAAATACCAACCTCCGGATGTTGCTTTTAAAAGTAATAGATGAAATAAAAATATCGACTTCCGGATGTCACTTTAATTAACAGTAATTAGAAATTTAATTACATACTATTTAATTTTACCGACATTCGGAAGTCGGTATTATAACCGACATCAAGAAGTCGATTTTTATGCAAAATAACCAAATTCCGACCTATGGAGGTCGGAATTTTTCCCAGAAATAAAAACCGACCTCTTGATGTCGGTATTATTTTCTCAATTAAATATAAAAAATACCGACCTCATGAGGTCGGTATTGTATATTAATTTATTTTTACATACTATTTAATTTTACCGACATACGGAAGTCGGTATTATTTGTTTTTTATATTTAATAGAGATTTATTTGTTTAATACCGACATCAAGAGGTCGGTTTTTATTGTAATTCATTTTTTCCGGAAAAAATTTCGACCTCCAGAGGTCGGAATTTGGTTTTCCCGATTTATTTTGCATAAAAATCGACTACTTGTAAATACCGACCTCCGGAGGTCGGAAATTTTTAGGTCGGTATTCACTGTTTTGTTAGTAGTGTTTCTAGAAAGGTTCTGTTTTTTTAGTAGCGTTTCTAGAAAGGGTTCTGTTTTTTTAGTAGCGTTTCTAGAAAGGGTTCAAAATATATAACTTATTATTTAAAAAAAAAAAAAGATTTAAACTCTTAAAGTTTAAATTTCAAACTTTAAAAATTTAAATTTTAAACTTTAAAAGCTTAAAAGTTTAAATTTCAAACTTAAAAAGTTTAAATTTTATATCAAATTTTCAATTTTTTTACCTTCAAATTATAACTTAAAGTTAGAACTTTGAAACATTTGAAAATTGAAATATAATTTTAAAAAATGACGTGTTAAATTGAAGACAATAATTTTTTTTAAAAAGGCGAATAACCTATAATTTTATTAATAAAAATTAAATAGTACAATTTGAGTTACAAATATTAATAGATGACCTAATCTACGCAGCCACTTTCTAGAAAGGATTCTGTTTGAATTATACCTCGAATTATCATACTAATATTTCAAGCTCCCAAGGAAGTCTTCTCTTAGATCATTTAACATTTCTCTAGTAACATGATCTGAAATTGGTTGATCGGCTAGTTCCTCCAATGTATCAATATTGTCGTTACTAAAATCTTGCAACATTTCATCAATATCACTTTGAAATTGGGTAGGTAAAGCTAGACGTTCATAATTCCTTCTCTCAGCATTAATTCAATCTCTAAATAATATTGATATCTCCAAGTTGTCTGATGCTAATGAATACATATGCTCTCTAATTTAAAATCTTGTTGGACTAAAAGCGTCCTCCGAAGCTACTGAAGATGCTTGAATAGCTAGTACATCTCGAGCCACCGATTGAAGTTTTGGAAATCCCTTGCCATGGTTATTCCACCAATCTAAAAGGTCAGGTTTACCTTGTGGATCCTTAATAGTTTCGGTTCACCGAATAAGATATGCATCAAAATCATTATTTTCATCAATAGCAAGACCAAGATAACTTTCTAGCATATCATTAATATTATCTTCATCATATTTACACCTACAAGTTTTAGGTTCTTCATTATGTACTACTTCATTTATTCTACGAGAATTATACAAGTCATACTATCTAAATTTAAATATATTTTTTCAACCATTCAGCAAAAATATATCTTCTTTTTTTTTGAAAAAATAAATGTTGTGAGTAGTCGAACAATACCATATAAAACAAAATGAAATAAAGAACCCAGAAAGTTCACCAGCAAAGTTTATATTTTCTACCTCAACTAAAGTTAATACAAAAGTAGATTTTTCTAACTCTTGGCTATAGATAAAAGATGTAAGACAGAAATCTAAACCTTTAGCTGAACTAGGTGCAGGAGCAAGAAGGATGAATTTTAGTACAAGTGACTATTTTCATGACTCGAACCTATGACCTGGTTGTCACACAGAGACAACTATTGAATTTGATGATTTTTTTCTTTTCTCAGCTTCTTCAATTAATCTCCTTATAAGTTTCTCCTCAGCATCTCTCAAGAACTTAAACTTTGGTGGAGGTGAAGATTTCATACTCTTAATTTCAGATTCAAATAAAGGATTGAAACTGAATTCTTGAGATTTAATAGGTGGTGAAGACAGAGGAGTAAGAATTAGTGCAATATCACTAAAACTTTTACTTTTCGAACATTTTCTACTTCCATCATCAGATTCCAAATCCTCTTTCGTTTCCTCTTTAATTGTAGAGAGGAATCGAAGGTTATATAGCCTCGTAAGTTCCGATTCTTCGTTATCTTCTCTGTATCCTTCCAATTTTATCAATGACGATGATGATGATGCACCTAACTCCAAATCTTGATCTTCTTGATTTCTTGTAACTTCTTGAGTGCCAATTTTGGTTAAACAATTAGTTTTTGAAAATCTTTTTCTTACCCATAACAAGTAGTACAATTCTGCAGCAAATACCATCACCATGCAACCAAAAAGGAAACTCAAACCAATGCCTAAACCACCAAAATATGTCATTTTGTTTTTAGATCTAAAATCAACAAAACTTTAATCAACACTTAAAACTACTAAAAAAAATGTAAAACTAAGAAACCCATTGAAGATTTTCATCAAATTAGCCAAAAAGAGCAAGCAATTATGATAAAATTGACAGCAAATTTATTTGTCTAAGGTTTTGGAGACATTTGAAGAAAACGAAAGGATGGATAATTAATACTTTAGTTGGGCTGTTCTACTTTTTACATAGATATTATCGATATTTAATGAGTTAAGAAAAAAGAAAAAATATTAAAGATGGTTCCTTAAAGATATACTCCTCTCCGTCCATTATTGTTTGTCAGGTATGCTAAAACTAGTTGTCCAAAATTAATTGTCAATTTAAACAATCAAGAAATAATTAGTCACTTTTTTTCAATTCTGCCCTTAATAATTAGATAACTATTGATGTCAAAAAATAGTCATTTTGAAGTTACAAGACTATTTTAATGTGAAAAAAGTTGTTTTTACAGTTTTCAAAAGTACAAATCATTTTAATAATGATTGATAGTAGGATTATATTAGTCAAATTGCACCTTATATTATTTTTTTTCTTTAGGGTTGTGCATGATTCTATCCTGACAAACAATAGTGGACGGAGGGAGTATATTTTTTTTTTTGAAAAAATAATTTTGAATTATTAAAGGCTTGTTTGGTCATGTATTTGGATTTCAAATTTGAAGTTTTGATTTGAGATTTGTGCTTGCTTATGACATTTGAACAAACTTTAACTTTAATTTGAAATTTTTTAATTTTAAATTTTAAATTCATATAAAAGGTGGAAATTCAATTTCAAGTTTGTGATTTCAATTTAAAAATAAAATTTGAAATCATAATATTCTTTTTTGCAGAAAAAAAAAAAACACGTAATTTGAAATTTTATAACCAAAAAATAATAATAATTTATGTTTGTTGTGAAGAAATTGTCTGTACGTACATGGGATAGGATTATGTTTTTTTTTAAAATAGCTAATTACTGCTATTTGATTTATTTGATTAGTTAATTGTTATAGATTATGTGTATTTGAAAGTGTATAATAATATATAATTGTAAATATTTATTTAAAAATGAATATGAGATATATAATCTGCTAATTAATAGAATATCTTAAAATATTCAAATATTTTATTATGAATGTGATTTGCTTATTTGGTAAAACTATATAAGAATTTGGAGAAATTTTAATAATTCTTACAAGTTGTGAGGTTTTCATTTTTTAAGAAAAAAAGATCTTACACCTTTTAAAATTTAAACTACGTGTTCAAATGAAATTTCAATCACAAGTTACCTTCTTCTCAATTCAATGATTATAAATCATGATTTCAAATAAAAGTCATTTTTGAATCATTTCAAATTCATATTTGACAACCTACTTAAGTATCGTAATTCATAGTATATTTAAATATGTAAAAAAAAAAAATTAAATTGAAAAATTTAAATAATTTAACACTTGTATTTCGAATTGTATCACATAAAATAAAACATATTGCAACATCTCATCCCTCCCTCCTTACCTGTCTTTTCTTCTTCTTCTTTAAAAAAATAATAATAACTTGCCTTTTTTATTATTTATTATACATAAATGTTATATCTTTTGTGTCAGTTTACCATTTGAATAGAAGAAACGGAAAAGGGTCAAAATTGCTCCTGAACTATGTGAAAGAGACCACTTATATCCTTCGTTACATTTTGGGATAAAAAATGCCCCTGCTGTTATCCTAAGATACCACAAATACCCTCAAGAGTTAACATCCCAAATTTTTATTGACATGGCAAGCCATGTGGGACTAATCCTTCCACCTAGTGTTGCCAATTAGGATTCACTACAAAGGAACTAGACCTATAGCGGCGACAACAATCGCCACAAAAGCCAAGAAAATCGTCACTAAAAGTTTTTAACTTTAAATTTTAATTTTGTGTTTTTCTTCTTCATTGTTTTTAAAAAAACAAAAAATGATATCGATTAAGTAGGAGTTTGAAGACACTGTATGTTTTATTTTTATGTCATATGTAAATTTATAAAATGTACAATGATGCATTATATAGTAGGAGATTTGAATCGAGAAGTAATTTTGATGATTTTTCGTAATAATATTGGATGTTTTTAATACTGATATTGCAAGTTATTTATTTTAGAAAATTAGGTTGCAATCGAAAATTAATTATCATATTTTTTTGTTGAAAAAATAGGTTTTACTAGCGAATGGTTGTTGGAGCGTTAGTCGCCACTAAAAATCACTCATAACCTTTAGTGGCAATATTTTGAGAATTTGTGGCGACAAGGTCAAGTTCTTTTGTAGTGAATCTTAGTTGGCAATGCTTAGGTGGAGGGATTAGTCCAATGTGGCTTGCCATGTCACTAAAAATTTAGGGTGTTAACTCTTGAGGGTATTTGTGGTCTCCTGGGATAACGGCGGGGGTATTTTTTATCCCAAAATGTAATGGAGGGTATAAGTGGTCTATTTCGCATAGTTCAGGGGCAATTTTGACCCTTTTCCGTAGAAGAAATAAAGATCTCTTGTATTATTATTACAAATTTCATGTGTTATTTTTTTTATTAATCTCATGTTTAAAAGTCATAAAACTAAAATATAACAAATTGTAAAATCAAATCTTAAGAGAAATTATATTTTTACGAAACAAATTTCTTAAAAAGGAGAAAAACAATTATTTATTTAATAAAAAAAAATTAAAAAAAATTCCATAAATATTACTTTTCATTTATCATATCCTATCTATCTTCTCCCCACCTCATCCCCACCACCTCATGCCCCTAGAGAAAACGGAATAAATTAAAGGAGAGGGAAGACTCCAGCCACTTCCTAATTTGTCCAAATTAGCTTCTTTTGGGACCCATGAATGCCAGAGTTTAATGTTGTTAGAGTATCATGATCATGAAATTGATATCAAAGAGTGATAAGGATAATATAGTCAAATTGTTAAAAGAAATATGAAAAGATTTTATAACGTCTTAAAGCTATTTTTTTTTAAAACAAATAAATGAATCTTCAAACAGAAAGAGTATATTTTTATTGATATTTTGTCAAATAAATGAAATTTAATATGAATAAAAAATATATTTGTTAAATAAAAAAAGCCATATAAATTAAGATAAAAAGAATAATATTTTGTGAAAATCATGAAAAATAATAAAAATACGACAAGCAAAATAATTCTTAGAAAATAAAATGATAGTAGAAAGTATATATTGCTTTTAAGATTTGAACTCTTAAATTCACTTTATGTAACTAATTATTGTTGGACATCCCTATAACGACCTGTTGCCGTCGTTATGGAAAAGCCAATGGGGAAAGAATTTGGGCTGGAAAATTTTTGAGTAGAAATTTGGAAATTTCTAGCCTAGGCGAGACTCGGACGAAATCTGAGTCAGGTGAGGTCTAGGGAAATCCGATAATGGATGGGGGATTTAATAATGAGTTTGATCACGTGAGTGGATAGCCAAGACGTTAAGGAGCATGTACGGCTTTACGGAATCGAATTCGAGCGAGTAGAACTCCCGAAACTAATCTTGGCGTGAAAGGGTAGTTTTAGAACATCAAGGGTTGAAAGTGTGTTGCGAAATGAGAGTTTGGAACTCAAATTCCGAGTTTCTGTCTTCTTTCAAACCGCCGGGGTGGGGTTAATTCCTCCAGGGAGGGGACGCTGTAGCAGGATGGGGCCCGTTGTGGCAGGCCAATCGCGATTTAAATCGGAGAAAAACCCTAAAAACATTATTTTCTGTAAAACTTCGTTCTTAAGAGCTAAGGGACGACCCAGGGCAGTTTCTTATCAAATTCTCGCGCTAAAGGTAAGTTAATTACTCCCTTAATTCGTATTTCGATTCTTAGAACTTAGAATCCTTGTTAATTATCATTGGGGTAGGGTTTTGGCCTAAGTTAATATAGAAAAATCCCTAGTTGAGCATTGGGATCGTGGGTTTTGCCTTGGGTTGATATTTTGATATAATGTGGGTAAATTAGGCCTTGTTTATTAATCCTTGCATTAATTACTTATTTTAGACCAAGAACAAGCTGAAAGACTCCGAAAAGGGAAGGCTTAAATTTCTTAGGAGTATTCAGGCTTGGTTTTGAGGTAGGTGATGGTTCTACTTCTTGCCGTGTTATATATGCTTGTTAATTGCTCCATTGTATGCATGCATGTGAATATGGAAACATGAATCAAACTTAAGGAAATGATTAAGTATGAACAATTACATGCCTTGAACTTGTTACTTGACTGTGTGACTATGTGCACTGTTCATTATGGGTGTGATTGTGACTGTGGTTGTGCTGACTGGACCGGGTGTCATGTTCTGACACATATATTGGACCGGGTGTCACATTCCAACATATATATTGGATTGGATGTCATGTTCCGACACACACACACACACACACACACACACATATATATATATATATATATATATATATATATATATATATATTGAATCGGGTATCACGTTCCGACACACTAACAGTTTGGGTGTGGGTTCCACGAGAGAACCACTTGTGATTATTACATTTATATTTACCGTCATTATTATTGGGAAATTGTATGTTGCTCCTAAAATGATAATTGAATTATGCATTATGTATATGTGTGTCTACTGTGTTGTAATTACTTGCTTATATTTCGTTGACTGGAGTAGTCGCATGATCCTACCAGTACACCGTAGTTTCATGTACTGATATTGCACTTACTCTTTCTTTGTTGAGTACAGGGCATCTTCAGGAGACTACTGACAGACCTTAGTTAGGAGATCATTGACCGAGACCGGATTCAAGGGTGAGCCAATTCTTCCAGGCTGCCATTGACCCATCATTAGTTTAGTCCATTCTTTTCGGACTCAGACTATATGTTCAGATTTTGTTTAGGTTTAGTTTTCGGGGTTGCACCCCTTTTCTTAGACTTGTTGATTAGTAGAGTTTTGGTAAAATGACTTTCAGGTTCTAGGGGTTGAATTTCTGCGAGGGTTATGCGTAGTTGTTTTTGTTAAACTTTCGGAGCTTATGTTTAGTTTTCGGGGTTGCACCCCTTTTCTTAGACTTGTTGATTAGTAGAGTTTTGGTACAATGACTTTCAGGTTCTAGGGGTTGAATTTTTGCGAGGGTTATGCGTAGTTGTTTTTGTTAAACTTTCGGAGTTTATGGAAACTCCATATTTAATTTGTCATTTAAACCTACTTCTGTATCTTTAAATGATTTAGTTTTCCTTAAGTTGCTTAGTCGGGTTGTATTATTGGTTCTCCCATTGGAGGGTTAGTGTGGGTGTCAATCACGACGGTCTGGGTCGTAACAATCCCAAAATAATATATTGTTGGACGGGGAGTATTATAGTTCAACTATTTATAAAAAAGAATGACATATAAAAAAGAACGAAAAAAGTATATTTAATTTAAAAATATTCTTAACTAAATAATATTGTACTAAAAAATGGAACCACTAACTAGAATTAAATCCCTTGCTCCCTTTTTCTGTTCCGCCGAACTAATTTAGATCAAGAATTGAAAATAATTAAAGTGAGCTTATTAATTTTGGTCAAAGTTGGTGCTTCAATTTGTACTCTTTGAGTCTTTATGATGGAAGGGAGACTACTCAATTATTTATGCCTGTTTTCTTAGGTTGCTTCATTTATTGATATTGCAAGGAAATTAAAGTTAGGAATATAAAGGATATTAAATTTAGGACAAAGAATTGGCATGTTTTAATTACATTAACAATTTTGAATTTTTGAGTATTACTCCATCTGTTTACTTTTATTTGTCACATTTTGACTTGGTACACCCATTAAGAAGATAATTATTGATATACGTATTTTACCAAACTATCCTCTATTAAATGATGTCTTGAAAAATGATTTGAAAAATAAGTATTTAATGCTAAGGACAAAACATGAAAAAAATTATTGTTGTTTCTTGATTTGTCAAAAGTGACAAGTAAAAATGAAAATCCATTTAGAAATAAGTGATAAAAAAAAGTGAACGGAGAAAGTATATTGAACTTTTCCTATTAGAAAGAAGAACAAGTGCCCGATGATTATATATTACTCCCTCCATCCAATAATAGTTGTCCACTATACTATTTTGGAATGTCCAACAATAATTGTCCACTTTATGAAATCAATTGATAGTTTTACACTTAGGGGTCCTTTGGTCTGATGGATAAGGATAACTAATCCAGGATAACCTGTTCCCAACCAAACGGTTTGATTGGTTGCAAAGATTGGAATAACTTATCTCACTAATAATATTAAGTACTTGAATAAGTTATCTCCCCCCCCCCCCCACCCCACCCCCACCCCCACCCCCATCAAGTGGTATAGTAATTCCGAAATTAGATATATAAATGACGAATATATCTCTTTATACTCTATTTATACCTGACTTTTCACATTTATGTATAACTATTTTTTTAAGTCTTCAATCTCCTTAATCTTAAATAATTCTTTAACAAAAAAAACTCATTACTAAAAAAAATATTATGTAATACAAAATTATAGTACATATCTTATTATAAATTTGTTTTTTCACTAAGTAAATATATTAGCACATGTCCTCCCAATCCCCCCCCCCCACCCCCCATTCTATATTATTTTTTAATACCATGTATAATAATATTCACTACTCTTTATTTTTATGATAATTCTTCATATTTTTCCATTAAAAACTACACTTTATAAATATAGTTTTAATTTATGAATTTATTTGATTAATTCGTATCTTTATTTATATTTTGATTTCTCACAATCCTCTTTTACTTTAACAAACTTAAGAGGAAAAAAATATTTTTAAGCTAAATAAAAAAAAAGTTTTATTTTTAAATACATACGGTACCATCGTGGGAATGCACACACAAAATAGTTAAGCTAAATAAGATGAAAGTTTTATTTTTAAAAAAATGGATAATTAAAGCTTGCAAAGAAACTATAAAAAAAAAAAAACTAAATAAAGTGAAGGGTAATTTTGTAAACAAACAACTTGTTCTTAAAATTTATGCAATGCAATATTATTTTAAGTAAAACAAACCAAACACTCAATAAAAAAATAATCTCAGCATAACTTATTCCATCATAACTAATCCCAACACAACTTATCACGTCATAACTAATCTCATCATAGCTTGTTTTCAAACCAAATGACTCATTAATTAGTTCCTAATTTATCCTTATTATTAATTATAGTCATTTTTTTATTACTTTTTTCAAGACATTATATTTATTATATTCAAAGGGTGATATAGTAAAATTACCCTTCTATTTATATTTTTTTTTCAAATTAAAATTTCTATCAAAATATTCTTTTGTGTACTTTGCCTTTGATTTTTTCAAACTAGCATGGATTGTATCTATAAAAATGGAAATTCTCTCTCCTAGCTTAAATGGGATAATTTTTGCTTGGTCTGGACATGATTTCAGCCTCTGTAATTGATCAGGAGTCACTTGAAATAACGTCGGCGATTCTTTCTTTGACATCGCCATCACCTTCCAGCGTTTCTCACCACCGCCGGTCAAGAAGGAGGGGAAGATTTCTAATGGCTAAGGAGGAGAAGATTTCTCCAATCATTTCTATTTTTTATGTGGAGACACGATATAATAAAAGATTAACAAGTAAAAAGACATTAAGAAAAACAAATTGATACAACTAAAAGACATATGTATTTGAATTGTTCATGCTTATTCTTTAACTTTCTCTTTGGACTTGTACTAAAGAGTAATAAATATGTTGATATATGACCTTCATTAAGTAAATAATTTGGTATTCAAGAAATATCGAATACCAAATGGTACTAATGTCTCATATTAAACTCAAACCCAAATACCAAAATTCTAAAATTTTACTTTCAAATACCATATCAAATATCGAATTATCAATTATCAAATTACCAAAATATTTAATTCAATTCAATAGTTTAATTTTTGATATTTTATTATATATTAGAAGCGTTAATAATCACATTTGATGTAACGCGTCAAGTTTTGAATAGATAATAATGTAGTCAATGCTTGCCCCATATCAGATGTGCATAAAGCTGAAAATAATAATGTTACAATAGCTGCATTGATAGCAACTCTTTTAGTTACATGCATACTTGTGCATTTTCAATTAGATAGCTCCAAGAAAAGGACTAATATAATTAATAGTATAATAATGTTACAATAGCTGAAAATAATAATGTTACAATAGCTGCATTGATAGCAACTCTTTTAGTTACATGCATACTTGTGCATTTTCAATTAGATAGCTCCAAGAAAAGGACTAAAATAATAAATAGTATAGACGAGAAAAATATCTTTAAACTTGAGATGCTATGTATCAAATATTTATATACATCAAATAAATAAATGCATACTATGTATTTATTAATAATTAATAAATAAATAAGAAAAACATAATTAATTAGCTATATATAATACGTGTGTGTAAGCAGAGAGAGAATCAAATTTAATTCTTCGCTTTTACAGAGACTTAAAAAAAAAACAGAAACAAGTTTGAGGAAAAAAAATCCTTTAATAGTCAATCATTCGTGAATTGTCTAATATTTATGAATTTTGAATGAATAATATGGTGAATTCACCATATATCTCTCTCTAAATATATAAAACTATATAAAATAAAAAGGAGCAAGTTTGTGATACGTTTACTAGGTGGGGGTGGGGTGGGGGAATCCCTTAGTAGCCAATCATTTATCTTATATTTATAAATTATCAAATGAACAACGAAAATTGAATCCATGTGTTGTGGATTCACGGTGTATATATACTCACTTCATTAAATTATTTAATCATTGATAAATTGATAGAGTATGGTTTAATGTAAACATTGGATTTATCACATCGATATTGTCAATTTAGTTGGTTATTTTTTTAAAAAGATTACCTAAACGATCAATTTAGAATCCATTTGGATTGACTGAAAAAAAGTAGTTTTTATGTTTTAAAAAAAATAAAATTGTAAAGGTACCTTTTAACGATACTTTTTTTACCATTTATAGCAATACTATAATAAATATGATATATGTATTAAAAGTGAATTATGTATACAATATATTTGTATTATAACTGTTTTACAATATATTATGTTTGTTTGGTAAGAAATGGACACATTGTGTTAAAATGTGTGATAAATGTATTATCCATCAATAAAACTTTTATTATATGTGTTTTATAAATTATTCTCTGTAATATGTATTAAAACTGTCTTATAAATGTATTAAAATTGATCAAGTGAAAAAAAAGTGTTATTGCTATAAATGATAATATTTTCTTAATATAGTATATTTATGTAAGTTTCCCAAAAAAAGTCAAACTTAAAATAATTTTTAAGTCAAAAAATAAAAAAATAAGGAGAGTCTTACTTTATCACTCAGAAATAAGCTACAATAATTAATAACGTATCATACATCTTTTCTTGATTAGAATTCTTACATTCAAATTAATACCATGTGAATCTGATATACACTAATGACTAATCTATATTATGATACATTCATACAAATCACTGATAAATATTCATTTGTTGATAATTATACATTCATACAAAAATAACACTACATATATCTAATATTTAATAATGACCACAAGATACATTACAGAGGCGAGCATGAACCTTGATTTGTAATATATCCACTGTGAATTGATACGATAGAGAAAAAGAATGGAGAAATATATTGTTTTTGATACTACGTCTGGTGTCATTTTATGTGTCGAAGGTTTAGAAAAGGATGCACAAACTCTTGCTATGGTTGAATCAATAATTGGTGATTCATGTTATATATATCATAATTGAAAGTAACAAATTACATAACTAATTCAAACAATACAAAGGTGAAGGAAAGACAATTGTATAGGGATAAAACAACGCTTGTCTCTGTAATGTATCGAATCTCCAGATTTTCCTCAACTCATCGATCTCCAAGCTGCAATGGTTGATTCAACATTCACAAAAGAAATATTTTGTCCAACAACTATTTCATCACTTATGTATCGTTCATAACTCACCTCACTTTTTCAAATTCTTGAATGTCTCAACAAAATAGAGATATTCATGATGTATCAACTCAATTTTTCAATGATTTTGAATCGAAGTTAAAAAGTTTTTGACAATTTGAGTGAAGAAATTTGAAATTTGAATTGTTTGAAGTTGTTATGTGTTGAGAGAGATTGATTAACAGTGACAACAATTGCGTGATTTATGAATTTGATATTTAATGTTACGTTTCTTTTTTTTTAAGCGCAACATAAACGATTTTGTTCCTTGTTTTAGAGTAATAGACATATATTTATTATATCAGAATTAATGTATCCGGAGTGTGACTCATATATCTGGAAGGTACAAATTTTAAGAAATTATTGTAATTACTAAAAGAGTAGAGATAAAATATAATTTGTTCCTTTTTTTTTAGGGAAAATTAACAATTAAGTCATAATACCTAATATAATTAGTTAAAATAACAATACTTTAAAATATTTATTTAAAATGACAGAATGACAATATTTTTATAAAATAATATGTATTCAGATTTTAGTATTTAAAATTAATTTTATTTATGAAAAGAGTTCTATATTGGGCCAAATTATATACCAATAACCGTTTAAAAAGAAATTTTTTTAAAACCAATACCCATTAACCTTCTTCTTCACCATTCACGTTTCTTCCCCACCTTTCACGTTTCTTCCCCTCCTTCCACGTTTCAAGATTATCTTTCTTCAAGGTGCTCAATTATTGTTCATCAAGAAATTTTCTCTATTGTTAAACGACATCTCTTTATTAATTCAAGCAGATTTCTCGATTTGCAAGGTAATTTCCATTATCTATTTTGATTTATTTTGATTTGATGTTTAAATCACCGATTCTATATATTACGAATTTACAATCGAATTTTCCAATTTTTATGTGATTGTGTTTAGATATTCATCAAATAGTTATGATATTCTACATATTACAGAGTTATTGCTCTGTGTATTTGTGGCTACTTGTTGCTAGTGACCCGTGAATATTTTGCATGAGTTGACAGAGAGCTTGAGGCATAAGTTCTTATAATATATATTTCAAACGTAGCTTTGGGCTTCCATAATAGTCTATATGGACCTAATATATTAGTTGGGTTGTAACAATTTTTTGGATAAATTGTACATTTCATCAAACATGTTGAGATATAAGAGTGGGAATTACGGCAAGAGAATACAACATGACTCACAAAAAGTTTTACTTTATTCGGGAAAAAAGAGTTTGAATTACAACTTGTGTTATGGAGAATTTAGCTGAAAAAAATAGTTTAAATTAAGTAGTTTGTTGGACTGACTGTATTCATTCTATCTATATATTAAAAAGTTTCACATTTTTTGTTTTTACATTGTATTTCAATCTCAATTAGTATACCAACATGTTTGTATTTCCTTCTTAATTTGTATTCATTCTAACTGTATGCTCACAATTTTGTATTTTATTTGGGTATTTTTTCTGTATTTCAATCTCAATTTATATGTGAACAAGTTTGTATTTCTCTTTTGTTTTGTATTCAACCTAATTGTATACCAACAAGTTTTGTATTTTATGTGCCTACTTTACCTTTCAAAGTCACTTTGTATTTCAAATGAAGAGAGTATTTCTTTTGTATTCACAACTTTATATTCAATCTCACTTTGTATTTTTATCTCACTTTTGTATTCATATATTGTTGTATTCAACATACAGTTCATGATCGATTAGTTTGTATTTTACCTTTCAAAGTCACTTTGTATTTCAAATGAAGAAAGTATTTCTTTTGTATTCATAACTTTATGTTCAATCTCACTTTGTATTTATAACTTTGTATTTTCATCTCACTTTTGTATTCATATATTGTTGTATTCAACATATAGTTCATGATCGATTAGTTACATTAACTTAATGGGATACAAATTATTGTATGCATTCAAGCAGAAAAAAATAGCTACTAAAGTAAAAAATAATAATTTCATTTGTTATACATCATAATTTGGATACAAAATGTCCGAAAAAAACTATAAATCCCAATACATACAAAGATTTCACTGGTTCAATAAAAAAAAATACTCTTGTACTCGACATATACAAATATACCTGATTGTTTTTCGATTGTTCATTGGATGTGACAAATTTATAGTCGTCAATTTTGAAAAATTCTGTTTCAAAAATATGCCATATTCGACTTGAAGAAGCTTTGAAAGTTATCAGATGAATGATTCGGAAGACAAACTAAATTATTTTAATTTTTTTTTTTGATCTTCTTAAGAAGAAAGCAAAAAGAATGCTCGACAAAAAGATGACTATTTATGCTCTTTTCAAAACGTAACTAATTTGTATTTAAAATCTTTTTAACCTTTTTTGAATTTTTTTGTTCCATGATTTTCTTTATTCTGTTATTAATTATTTGTATTCTTTCAAATTAATCAAAATAAAATAAATACATAACTAATCCCAGAACAAACTAAAATAATGACATTTTTAATAAATAATGAAAATGTTGCTAAGGAGTCCCACTTAAAGCTAAAATATTGTTGTTTTGAAAATTTTCCCTGGAAAATTAGCAATTAAGTCATAATATCTAACATAATTAGTCAAAACAACAACACTTTAAAATATTTATTTTAAATGGCAGAATGACAATATTTTTATAAAATAATATGTATTCAGATTTTAGTATTTAAAATTAATTTTATTTATGGAAAGAATCCTATATTGGACCAAATTATATATTAATAACCGTTTAAAGAAAAAAATTAAACCAATACACATTAACCTTTTTTCAACTCCATTCACGTTTCTTTCCCACTTTTCACGTTTCTTCCCCACCTTTCACGTTTCAAGTTTATCTTTCTTCAAGGTGCTAAATTGTTGTTCATCAAGAAATCTTCTTTATTGTTAAATGAAATCTATTTATTAATTCAAGCAGATTTCTCGATTGGCAAGGTAATTTCCATTATCCATTTTGATTTATTTTGATTTGATGTTTAAATCACCGATTCTATATATTACGGATTTTCAGTCGAATTTTTCAATTTTTATGTGATTTTGTTTAGTTATTCATCAAATAGTTATGATTTTCAATTTTTTCAATTTGTTTTGTGATTTTCTTTTAATTTTTCAGATTTTGGAGAATCTAGAAATTCATATGTATGTTTATTTTGTTTGATATTTAATACATTCTAATTTTTGATAATTTCGAAATTCAAATTATCAAAAATTTTATTTTCATATTTGAGATTTAGTAGATTGTAGTAACTGCATTAGCACACATACATCATTTATTGTTTGATTTTTTTATACATTCATATTTAATAATTTCGAATTTTGCTTATAGGGTTACTAATGCACAAGTGAATACGGATTCAGATTCGGTTTTGATGGAAAATAATCGGAAAAAAAACATAGTAGATGAAGAAGAAGAAGAAAGACAAAGTCAAATAAGAAGGTTACAAAATTATATTCATACCACAATTGTATTCATATTAATTTTTGTTTGTCAATTGTTTTTCTTTTACTCATCATTTGTATTTTTATTTTAAAATATTGTATTTCTTTTTTAGTTTGTAGTAATTTAAAGAGTTATATAATGTATTCGTCACAATTCTATATATTATGATTGAATACATAATTTATAGAATTGTGACGAATACATTATAAGAAGGGAAATGAAAACTTATTGGTATTCATTTTTTCGTTTGAAATACAAAATCATATTGAAATACAACCTGATATTTGAAATACAAACTTAGTAAGACATATTTTGTATTTTATTTGGCTAAAGCAATATCATTTTATGAATACATAATATATAAAATAGTGCGACGAATACATCACAAGAAGGGGAGTACAAAATTATTGGTATTCATTCTGCGTTTGATATACAAAATGATATTGAAATACAACCTGATATTTCAAACAAAAACTAAGCTAGAAAATACTTTCTGCAAATTTAAAGTGAAATAATAATATAACAAAATTGAATATTGAAATATAAATACAATTTATTTTTGAATAAACTTATTCTATGTATTATATATGTATTCATCGCAACTGTATTTTTCAATATCATTTCGATCTACAACTAATTTGTATTTATATTTTGGTATATACTACACAACTACCTTTATTTTGTACTTGAACTAGAATGTCAAAGAGTTGTATTTATCATAAATCAATACCAACATTTTTTGTATTTTAAATTAGTTATACATATCATTAGGTATTCGAATACATAAGAAGTTCAAACATTTAAATATCCAAAACAGAGGGCATTAGATATTTTCCAACACTTCCACTCATATAAGATATAAAATACAAACTACTGCTTTCAAAAAAAAAATTGAAATTCTTAAGAACAAAGAAAAAAACGCTAAAAAGAAAAATGACAACATATACTCTTTCAAAAACGTAACTGATGTTAAATTTTTTTTTAAAAAACCTTTTTTGAAATTTTTTGTTCCATGATTTTCTCTATTCATTTATTAATTATTTGTATTCTTTCAAATTAAAAATAAATACATAACTCAATCCTTAACAAATTAAAATTTTGACATTTTAAATAAATAGTGAAACTATTGCTAAGGAGTCCCATTAAAAGCTAAAATATTGTTGTTTTGAAAAATTTTCCTTTAATAATCAAATCTTAGGTCCTCAGGTGGACCTATTTTATTAATAATCCGCAAAAAACAAACGGAAAACAGGCCCAAACCGCCTGATCCAAAAAACAATGTTTCCTAATTATCTAAAAAACCACTAGACATAGTTAAAGAGTACTCTGTACTTTCCTTCTTATGTGATGTTTCTTTTGAGCTGGAATCGGCATCTTCAAGCAAGCTCCATCCTTGATTGTTGTTAGAATGTCTCTATCTATCGTCTTCCTTAGCCTCTGGTGAGTCCAGAATTTTCATTTCCTTCTCGCCCTGTTTTGTCAGATTTAGGGTGTGTTTGGTATGAAGGAAAACATTTTTCGGAAAATGTTTTCCAATTTTCTCATGTTTGGTTGGGCTAAATGTTTTGGAAAATGTTTTCCAAATCAACTCATTTTCCTCAAATTTAAGGAAAATGACTTCCCTTCTAAACTTAAGGAAAACATTTTCCAAAACTCTCTTCCAACTTCAAATTACAATTATATTTTTGTTGAAAAAATTAATTTATTTTGTCCCTTCCCTCAAACCACCCCCAACCAACCCTCCCCCCCCCAAAAAAAATAAAAAAAAATAAAATTTTAAAGCTTGTTTTTAAATTCAATTTTTTTACCCAAAGCTTGTTTTTAAATTCAATTTTTTTACCCCACCCTCACCCCTACCCCCACCCCCTCCCAAAAAAATATTAAAATTTTTTTTTAAAAGATATTTCTAATTTCAATTTTTTATTATTTTACCCCCTACCCACCTCCTACCCAGCCCCCCACCCACCCACCCCTAACACTCCCCCCCCCCAAAAAAAAAATAAAATTAAGTTTGTTTTTAAAAAATATTCTCAACTTCAAAAATTCATTTTTTTATCCTACCTTTGACCCCCACCCCCACCAGCCCCCCTCCCCCCCACAAAAAATTTAAGTTTTTTTTAAAAAAATATTTTTAATTTCAAAATTTCATTTTTTCACCCCTAGAACCCCCACCCACCCACCCCCTACCAAGCCCCCACCCCCCCTCCCCAAAAAAAAAATAAAAAAATTTCAAGTTTGTTTTTTAAAAATATTTTCAATTTCAAAATTTCATTTTTTCACCCCTACCCTTGACCCCCACCCACCCACCCCCTTACCAGCCCCCCCCCCCCCCCCCCCCCAAAAAAAAAAATTTAAGTTTGTTTTTCAAAAATATTTTTTCAACTTCAAAATTTCAATTTTTCACCCCTACCCTCGACCCCCCCCCCTCACCCACTCCCTACCACCCCCACCCCCACCCCCCAAAAAAAATTTAAGTTTGTTTTTAAAAACTATTTTCAATTTCAAAAATTATTTTCTACTCTAGTAAAAATAAAAAATATTTCTCAAAAATATTTTTCATTCATAAATCAAACACTAAAAATTTTTTCCGGAAAATTTTTTCTACTCACCAACCAAACATGAGAAAATAAGTCAAAAATCAACTTGTTTTCCAGGAAAACATTTTCTAGGAAAACATTTTCCTTCATACCAAACACACCCTTAATATCTTGTTGTCTCCAGGTGATGGATTGAAATTGAAGCTCACTGTTGACTCTGGACTGTGGTGGTGGGACGCAAGACCCCTCTTTCTGGTGAAGCTTTTGGTAGCTATGGGAACTAGCTAGGTTAGGATCTTGTCCTGATAGATCAAAGTGTTCTTTTTTTCTCTCGGCATATAACTATTGGGGTCCCTTTTATGATTCTCTACATATGTATCTTTTTCCTTCCCCTGCTTTTGCTTTTCTGTTTCATTGGCTGTTTATTCTTCGTGTCCTAATCCTAAGGTTAGGAATTTGAGCCTTGTCCATGTTTATGTGTTTCCTTATATGTGCTGGTAGCTCATAAAAACTGTGATATTCCTTTGTGTCTTGTGTGTCGTCTACAACTTCATTAGCTAATGAATCTGCCACTGTGTTTCCTTCTCTATAGATATGCTTTATGTTTGCTTGTATTAGTTGCATTTGGATCCTTATTCATTCTATCATCTCTATAAGGTCCCATGGCACCTTCCATTCCCTCTCAATCATCATTTTCAATGTGAGGGAATCTGTTTCAATCGTTACATCCTTTAGATTAATGGACTGACAAAACCCCAAAGCTTCCTTAATAGCTATAGATTCTGCTTCTGTATTTGTGGCTATACCTATTCCTCTTGCTGCACCATATATCAGATCTCCAAAGTCCAAACTCATCCCTTACACAGAAAGCAAGTGCACTCATCCCTGGATTTCCCCTACACGCCCCATCAGTGTTGCATTTCACCCTATCCCTTGCTGGAAATTTCCAAGTAACACAATAATAGTGTAATCTTGGTTTGTATTTCTTCAATAAGTTAACCATGTGAGGCCAATCCTCCTTTCCTATCTTCATCCAAGGGTATAAGCTTTTGAGTAGTTCCTAATCATGTCTTGTACTTGCCATATCATGTTATTCAAAGTCACATTTCCTCCATGCTTGATACTGTTTCTCCTTTTCCATATAATCCACATTATGAATGCTGGCATTGCTCTGTATACTGCCTCCAGCTTTGGTGTTGAGTGAATATTCTACCATGTGTTTATGAGCTGTTTTAAATTCATATAATTTGTTCCTTACACTATGAGATTCTTAAAATTTTTATAATTATTTTCCCTAAAAAAAAGCCCAAAATGAAAATGTGAAGGAACATAAAAAATAATGATTTGAATTTGTGTGGCTGCTGGGATTCGAGCCCAGGTCTCCACGGCCACAACGTGGAATTCTCACCACTAAACTACAGCCACAATGATGAGCCATACTGTACGGTAATTACATAACTCAATAAAGTTGGGAGTGTAGCTCAGATCATAGAACATATGTTAAGAATATACCAATTTCAAAATAAATTATATTTGAAACTCATAATTTCTAAATTATACTCAATAAATTTTGTAATAAAAACCTAAACTATACAAATTAAATTAACTTCTGAACCCGCCTTCGATGTGGAAAAAAATTTCACTTAATTTCTTTCTAGGAAACTGAAATTTATGAGTAAGAACTCTTGTTCCACTTGTAATGTTCCTCACATTAATATTCAAAACTTTTAAAAAATATTTAAAGTCAAACAATTTGTGTTGATAGAACCATATAATAGTATTTTTCGTTTGCTGTTATGCTTTTAGTTTTAGGATGCTAGCTTTTTTTTCTTTTTCTTTTTAGCTTGATAATGAAATTGTTCGTTACTTCAGATTATACGATTTTTGTAACAATGTTAAATCGTTCTCATGTGATCTACAACTTACGAGGTTAAGTTGTGAAAGTAGTCATCCTTACTTGCATTAGAATAGACTGTCTACATCATATCTCTTTATGTACAACTCTTCTTCAAATCCTGCATAAACGCGAGATTCTTTATGCACTAAATTGTCCAATATTTTGAAATACTAATAACCAAAATAATGTGTTATAAATATTAAACCATAATATAATATTTCAAAAAATACGTAATAATTTAATGCCTGAATAGGCCAACACAAATTATAAGAGGCTTTAAAAAATATTTAGAAATAGATTCCCTATTTCCCTGGACAAAACCAAAAAAACACAATCCGCACCCATCACAAAACAATCACTCTCTACCGTAGATCTCCATATAATCAACGGTTCAAATACAGATTCGCCTCTCTCACGGATCGATACTAATATCCGTCCGATCATCACTTTAAGCTCCAACACACCAACGGCCACGATTTAAATCATCAGCTATATATATACACAGAACCCTCAAAGCCCAGTCATCATAATCCAAATCAAGAGCATTTCTTCTCAAAAATTTCTTCAGAAAAATGTCAGGCAGAGGTAAAGGAGGCAAAGGATTGGGCAAAGGAGGAGCCAAGAGGCACAGGAAAGTGTTGAGAGATAATATTCAGGGAATAACAAAGCCAGCTATTCGAAGACTCGCTCGTAGAGGTGGTGTGAAGCGTATTTCTGGGTTGATTTACGAAGAGACTCGTGGGGTTTTGAAGATCTTTTTGGAAAATGTGATTCGTGATTCTGTAACTTACACAGAACACGCTAGGAGAAAGACGGTTACTGCTATGGATGTTGTTTATGCACTTAAGAGGCAAGGAAGGACCCTTTACGGATTTGGGGGTTAGGGTTTGTTGGGTTTTTTTTTTTATTTGTGCTTTGATGGTGTAATTCTCTGTTACATATTCATGGAATAGAAATGTGCTTTAGTTATTAATTCTGATTCTCTTCGTCTTCTTCACTCTTTGAATGACAATTTAAGCTATTCAGATCTGGATATTTCATTACATGAAGGATTGTTTGAGTAGTACTTGTTGCTTTTATAGCAAGTTCTGCATAAACTGTATTATATGAGAAATTAACAATGTTGAAATTATGAAAAGGATTAACAATGTTAAAAGAAAATAAACTAATAATGACAATGGTCTTAAGTTTTAATTCAAAAAAGGTAATGTTCTTTTTGGAACAAAAAAATCAATTAGATTTTAAGCACACTGTTAATGTTTTGATATATTAGAAAGTATTTACGAATATTAAAATCTATACTAAAAAATATTAAGCTTCTATTTATATTAATTGAACTTTTTTGAGTTTTTTTTATTGCTCAAAATAATTGAATTATTTATAGTTCAACATGAATCTGTTTTAAGTTCTTTTTCATATTTGTTTTTTTTTCTTTAATGAAGCTTCATGTAATTTTTAAAAGATAAATTATTATAAATATTTATAACTTTACAAAGAGCCATACAAGAAAATAAGATTTAGATTACGTATTTTTAATATGTATTGTCTCATTAATTTAATTAACATAAAATAAGTTAAAAATTAATCCAAACATGCTTTAAAAAAATGTCTTACATAAATTAAGAGAAAATATTTGGAAAAGAAAATGGAAGAGGGGATCATAATGAAGATTTAAATAGCAAGCCAACTAAAAGCCACTAACAAATACAGTATACCCATGTATTTCCTTTTGTTTCTATTTATTGGTTTATTTTTTATTTGGACATATTTATTACGAAAATAATAATTAACGTAATGAATTTATTAATTAATTCTTATTAATTAGGAATGATACTGGAGTGGGGTGATTTTAAGACTATGCGGAGCGGGATGAATTTAATATTGTACATGGTGGATTCAAGTGGATTTTTTAAATTAATGCGGGGGGACAAGTTGTGGTATATATAATTTTATGTGAGTTCAAACTTAATTTCAATTTTTTATATGTTATAAGTGCCCGTTTGGATTGACTTATTTTAGGTGTTTTTAAGCCAAAATAGTTTTAAAACAGTTTTGAACTGTTTGAGTAAAGTTAAAAAGTGCTTATAAACACTTATTTTGAAGCCAAAATAACAAAAATAAGCCAAAAGCCATAAGTTAGAAATCCGAACTTATGGCTTTTGGCTTATAAGTCATAATTCAAAAGCCAATCCAAACAGGCCCTAAGAGTGATAGAGTATTATTTATTAAAATAATTTCTTTAAAAACTATTAAAATATTTAGGATAATAAATGAAAAATGGTTCGATAAAAAATTCTTCCTATATTTTAAAAAGAATCACCTACTTTCCTTTTAATATGTTTTAAAAAGAATGACTTCTTTTTGTTTTTTTTTTTGTAATATTTTAATTTCAGCTTTCTACGTGACATGTTTAAGGCCACAAGATTATATGACTATTTTATATATTCGATATAACTTTAATTTAGGACAATAAGATTCAAAAGTTTTTTTATTTTCTTAAACTCTGTACCAAATCAAACTACGTCACTCTTTTTGAAACAGAAGGAGTAATACAATTTCTTACGTGTTTTCCAAGTGGACTACTAAATAATACTTAACTTTTTAAGTCACTATCCTATTAAATAATAATACTTAATGAAAAAATCAATTTATTTTATGAATTTTATTTTTAATATCAAACTTAAAAAAGAAAATATTGGAAAAATTATACGGGGAATGTGGGAGTTGGGAAGAGTTGAAAATGAAAAAAAATTGTTATGTAGGACGGGGAGGAATATTTTGCCGGTTGAGCTAAAATCGTCCCCCCTCCCCCCATTGCCATCCCTACTATTAATTGATAGAATCTCAAAATCAATTTATTCATTAAAGAGATTCTATCTTTTTCAAAAATATTAACTCTCTAAATAAATTAAGGGTGTAATAGGTAAAAAAAATATTGTTTTTTCTTGATTTGTCAAAATTGACAAGTAAAAAGAGATTCAAAAATGTTAAAATTGAACAAGTAAAAAGAGACGGAAGAAATAATTCACATAGTGATATTTTCAATACTTGTTCTCAAAAATTAAAATAATTTAAGTGTTGTGAAAACAAATTTTATTCCTTTTGTTCAATTAGAGTTGTCAAAAAGGGTCGGTCCAGTCCTATCCGGTCCAAGCTTCGCAGACCAAAGAATTTAAAGGGCTAGGGCGGGCCGGCCCTTCATTTGTAAGGGCCTAAAAATGTTCAATCCAATCCAACCCTAGAAGGGCCGAGGGCTAGGGCGGGCTAACCTTTTTTTTTCAATTTTTTCTTTACAAACTTATATTCTATAATATCAAGAAAATGAGAAGATTTTCAAATTAACTATGACAAATAATGGTGTTGTTTCAATAACACTAACAAAAAAATAGTGTAATTAACATGTATCTCGCATACAGATACACGAGCGAGATAAAAGAGTGACAAGCAAGATGGGAGGGGGGAGAAGGTGCGAGATTTGTCTATGTATTCTAGATACATACGAATCTACTTGAATATAGTGTATCTAAAACAAATTAACCTAATTTTAGTCCATATAGTCCAAGATACATGTATATGAACGTACAAAAATCTGGTAAGATTCATAATATTACAACATAGCGTGTATTTAAGTAATTATATTATATACTAGTGAGATTATTGTAAGTTACTCTTAAATAAAATGTTTTGGTCCATGGGCTGACTCCGATCAAGCCTCAAGGGCGAAAGACTTAAATGGGCCGAGCTTATAAGCCAGTTTTAAATGAGCTTGAAAAATTCTAGGGGTGTACAAAATCGAACCGAAAACCAAACCAAATCGCAAACCGAGAAAAAAAACCCGACTAGTGGTTGGTTTGACTTGGTTTGGTATTAAAAAAAAACCCAACTATATTTGGGTTGATTTGATTTTAACTAGAGGTGAATCCAGGATTTCAAGAAGACGGGTGCACTATTACTTTAAAGATAATATCTAAAATTGTAGGAAAAATGGCCTAATATAGCCCTCAACTTTGTGATTTAGAGTTGACATGCACCTTGTTATGAAAGTGGCTTATATATATCCCTAATGTCACACAAATGACTCACCTATACTCTTTTCCTCTAATGAATGCAAAAATTAATATTAAAAAAATTAATTAATATAGGGGTATATTTGATCCTTGTCATATATTTTTTTTAGATTTTTTTATTCAACGGCTAATTTGAATTTATTATTTTAATGATCACATTTATTTTTTTCACTAATTTTATTGTAAAATTTATTATAGATTCCCCAAAAAATTATAGATATAAAAACTAAATTTCAATATAGCCACAAAAATAATAACATTTAAATTCCAATATAGCCCAAAAAAAAATTGTTCTAAATTTTTTTCTTAATTTTTTCACTTTTTCCATTCACAGTTCTTTCTTTTAATTTAGGTTTTACACTAAAGTGAACGAAAAAACAAAGAAATAAGAATAAGAAACTCAAAAAATGTTAATTAAATAAGTCAAAAAATATGTGAAAAAGATCAAATATACCCCTACATAGATTTTTAATAATTAAAATAAAAATAATAAATTTAAAATTTTTATTTTTATTTCCGCTATATTTCCAATATTTTATAAAGACAATAAATTAGCAAGCTAAAGAGAAGACGTTTAATATATATTTTTCTTCTATTTTTTGCCTTGGCTAATTAAAGTTGTAAATGCCATTTCTTTTATTAATTAATATAATAAAATAGACCTTACAAAAAAATGGGCAAATTGAGCGCTGACTGAATTCGAATCAGCGACTACCAGCTCAATAATAAGCCCTCAGACCAGTGAGCCATCTGGTCATTTTAGACATGGGTTCCTTTAGGTAATATTTAATATATTTTAAAGAATTGTACAAATGATATATCGAGTTTAGCCGGATGACCACTGTCACGCCCCGAGCTATCCCCGAGATGCGGACACGGGACCTAGGACCACAAGTGATCCCAAGCTAACCCTGCTGGCATGATCATGAGCATACTAAAGAAAATAAACTGATGCGGAAGCTAAATCATAAATCTGAAAAGATGGGGAATACCCATATACTGTAACTGAATATATGAAATCTGAGAGTTTAATACAAAAGAAATATCAAACTCAAGATACTAAGCTGAATCTATGTATGTCTGAAATAAACCTCTAAACTGACTAGAAATGTTGGGACATGCCCCAACTAGATCTAGCAAAACTGAAACTAAAGACTAAAAGCGATAAAGATAAGCATGTCACTAGTCCTCGAAGAATGAGGACTCACCACTGATGCTGCTGAACTGAAGATCGAGAACCGATCTAAGCGTGATCTGGATACTGAGAACCTGAACCTACATCACGAGAAGATGTAGCGCACGTATGCGTCAGTACTTGAAAGGTACTGAGCATGCAGGATAGAGTAAAGCTGAAATAACATATAACTGAACAAAGCATACTGAGCAATGATATAACCTGAACATGATATAGATACTGAAAATACTGAATACTGAGCTAACTGATGCAATGACCAAATTTATAACATGCTGAGACTGAATACTGACTGTACTGAAATATGGTCAATGCAATAGAGTCTGACTGAACTGTGGGAGCTACTAATAACCGACATAAAACCACATGAGCTAAATGTGGAGTCCGATGTATACGCCCCATTGAGAGGACCCAATATACCCTGCCAGAGGTATAGAGGCATGCTGGCGTGATCACTAAACTGATGTTGCCCACAGAGGGGACTTACACCTACGTGGCTCGTAGTTCTGGGACTATATGGGTACGCTGAAACCCTAGTCCAACTCGGTATTATGCTACTCCCAATGAATTAAGTAGTTAACTGGTTATGACTGAATTTCTGTAAATACTGGATAGCTCGAACTGAACATGCAAACTGAGAATGCAACAATTAATTTGATAATTATGCATTCATAAACTGAGGCATGTAAAACTGAATAACTGAAATATCTGACCTAGCATGTGTAATTCAAGAACTAAAGAAATACATAGCTAGGGTTCTGAAATTCATGCGATAAACTGAGTAATAACATGATAATTTGATTTGGAACATTTAAATAACTAATTCATGATGATCTGCTATAATTCTAGAAACCCTAGGTCTGTTCATAATCATGGAATCAAGAATCTGACTGAATTCTAGGGACCTAATGGGCGAAAGGAACCCACTAGTGAAATCCCACATACCTGGTGACGAATTCCACGGAGAAATCTTTCGATTTCGGGGTTGGAACTGAAGGAAACTTGCTGCGTTCTTGAACTAGGGTTCTTGACCTTTTTCTCCTCTTTTGCTTCTAATTTTCTAAGTTTTGATTAATGATTTTGACTAAGGTAAGTTCTAATTATGTTTCTAGGTTTAAACTGATTAAAACCTCATGATTTAGGGTCTAAACGACGTATCTTAGGGGTTAAACGAAATAGGAAAAGACCAAAAGACCCCTGAATTAACTGATGTCGGAGTGATCGACGGAATGGACTGACGGTCCGTCAATTGGGTCCGTAGATCGAGTCTGCCGACAGGGCTTCACTAAAACGGGCATAACTTTTTACTCGAAGGTCGGAATTTAGAAAAATCGGTGGCGTTGGAAAGATAATTCAATTATCTATCTAACCATAGGTCATGGGGCACCTAATTCATTTTGTGCTAAAGGTTATGACCATCTGAAGTTGACCCATCAGAATTTTCAGCTAACTGGTTGCTAACCTTCGATCTACGGTCAGACCTACGGACCGTGGATCAAATGACGGTCCGTGCTGGTCAACCGTAGTTCGGGACTGAAGCTGGACTTTTGGGGCATCGATCAATGGACACGAACTACGATCCGTGACTTGACTTACGGACCGTAAGTCCGGCCGTGGGTCAACACTTAGCCAAATTTTCTGACTGAGTTCTGGGGAAGTTTTCTGTCACGAACCACGGACCTGCAGGACGGACCGTGAGTCCATCTACGGTCCGTGGATGGTGTCCGTGAGTGCCACCTGTAACACCAGAAATCTTAAATCTCCATTTTCGGATACGGGGTGTTACAACCACGAGTTTCGGTGACCCAAATTTGACACTTAAATTCGCCCCTGGTTTTAACTAAAAAAAATCAACCCGAGACCAAACCAATCCGACATTATATATATATTTTTAAAATTTTATTTTATACATAAAAATGTTTACTTTGATATAATTTTTAAATATTTCTTATACTTTTTCATAGTTTTTATCTTTTAATATATTATTTCAAGTTTGAAACTTAGAATTCTGAATGGTTCAATAAAGATTATAGTCCACAGATATTGGTAATTATAATAAAGCTTAAATCAAAATCAAATTAATACTAATGCAAAAAGAAAATCAATTCAACACTAAGAATGACAATAATATTGAATATTTGTTCTTTGGTTTTACATTGGATAAGACAATTCTAATACATAATCTAATTTTAATTTCCTTTAATATTTAGTCATGTAATTAATACTTATTAAACTTATATTATCATGATTTAATACTTTTAAATTATGATCATTTTCATTATGACTTGTTAATTTGCATTTTGCAATATTTGTTTTACGAAATTTCATTATTATTATTATTTTGGATATTTTAGTGTCATTACTCATATCATATTATGTGTTATTTTCTTAAGAAACACCTTAGATAGTTGTATTTTGGTAGGATTAAAGAAATATTTGAAATACAAGTAAATTATATGTTTGTATGAATACTTTACCCAAAAAACCCGAAAATCCAAAAAAACCCAAGGTTGAAAAATTTGAGTTTTATTGGTTTGGTTTGGTTTGGTTTATAGATATAAAAATCCGACACAAATGGTTTGGTTTGATATTCGAAAAACCAGAACCAACCTGGACATGTACACCCCTAAACAATCCTATCCCAACCCTACCCCAATAATGGGTTGGGTTGGTCAGCTCCATGTGCTAAGCCCATTTTGA
Source organism: Solanum verrucosum (assembly GCF_900185275.1). Taxonomy (NCBI): domain Eukaryota; kingdom Viridiplantae; phylum Streptophyta; class Magnoliopsida; order Solanales; family Solanaceae; genus Solanum; species Solanum verrucosum. The sequence continues at coordinate 280,468 of NW_026020413.1, forward strand.
CGGTTCTATGTTAAACAATAGTTGTCCAGTAGTGACTTGATACACGTCTTAAGAAGCAATAAATAATAGGGATATTATTATTATTTTATCCTTTGACTTTATTAAATTTAATGTTTTAAAAAATGTGTTAAATGATAAATAATATTCTCTCTGTCCATTTTTAATTGTTATATTGCGTTTTTCGAAATTAATTTGACTAATTTTCAAAGTTAAATTAGATGACATTAATTTGATAGTTTAAACAAAAAAATTAGATATTCAAAAACTATAGGAAGAGTACTATAAATTTCAAGCTTTTACATATTAATATGATGAAAGAATACATTGTAAAATATTAGTCAACATTATTATCGTTTGACTCTAAAAAAGGAAACTATGACAATTAAACGAAGATAATATTTAATAGAAATGATAAAATAAAAACATCAGATAAATTATCTTTTAATTTAAATATTGTTGAATAATTATTTTTAATATATTTGACCATTATTATTGAAAAGAGGAAATTATAAGGCTTAGTATTTTTTTAGGAATAAGAAATGATAGATAATGTGACCAAGCCAACAAGGTACTTATTCTCTCACCAAAAAAGCACAATCCGCACACTATCACTAAACAATCACTCCTCACCATAGATCTCCATTAAATCAACGGTTCACATACACTCTCCGCCTCTCACGCGGATCGACTCTCATATCCGTCCGATCATCACCTTTATCTCCAACACACCAGCGGCCACGATTTAAACCCCCAAACAAACATCAGCTATATATAACCACCAAAATCACAAACCCCCAATCATCAAAATCCAAATCAAGAACATTTCTTCTCTAAAATTTCATCAGAAAAATGTCAGGCAGAGGTAAAGGAGGCAAAGGATTGGGCAAAGGAGGAGCCAAGAGGCACAGGAAAGTATTGAGAGACAATATCCAGGGAATTACAAAGCCGGCTATTCGAAGACTCGCTCGTAGAGGTGGTGTGAAGCGTATTTCTGGGTTGATTTACGAAGAGACTCGTGGGGTTCTGAAGATCTTTTTGGAAAATGTGATTCGTGATTCTGTGACTTACACAGAGCACGCTAGGAGAAAGACGGTTACTGCTATGGATGTTGTTTATGCACTTAAGAGGCAAGGAAGGACCCTTTACGGATTTGGGGGTTAGGGTTTGGTAGTTTTTTTTTTTTTGATTTGAGCTTTGATGGTGTAATTCTCTGTTACTAATTCAAGGAATAGAAATTTGCTTATTCTCTCCGTCATCTACACTCTTTGCTTATTCAATTTAATTTCCTATTATTATCATCTGGGTATGTTACGAAAGTTATTTTAACTTGAAAAAAAATGATTTTTGATAGGATTATTTGAACATTTCCTTGTTGCTGCATAAGGATTTGTTCGAGTGTTCATTGCTTTTGTCAATTTATTTGTTGTGGCAATGTTGAATGTGTCTAAAAATGGGCTATTTTTCTTCTCTTCTGTAAGTTGTGATTGCTGGCAAAATGGGTAGGAATCTTTACCGTTTTGGAGGTTAGATTTGTGAAATTAGAGTTCTAGATCGGTATATTTTGTTTGCACAGTGTTTGAGGATTAACAGTTCTCTAATTGAACTTTGGTCATGAAAATAGTAAATTCTTCATCTCATCTGCTTTATGTAATGATTTTGTTCTTTTGCCTTTTCAAGATATTGTGGTTGTTAACAAACATCCCCTTCACTCGATTGACTAGTGAAAGTCAAAGCGGACAGCTTGTTTTGATTGGTTCACCAATATATCAGTCGGCTCATCAGAATCATAGACGTGATATACACCATGGGTCATATACATTTACAAATAATTCAGTATTCTAGTTTGCCTGACCATGTTTGCTTCTCACCAGATTTTGGTCTAGAAAAGATGTTCTGTGCCTTTTTAATTGTCCAATTTTGTATTTTATTTGTAGTTTTCAACCATGGAGCAAAAACAATAGAGTATTTTTTTGTACCTATTTATTTAGAGCGTTAATATTTTTGAAAAAGCTATATGTAAATTGAGAGTAAATGGCTAAAAATATCCCTTAACTATAACTCAAACTACATTTTTGTGTCATTACATTGAACAAAAAACATCCTTCGACTATTTGTTACATTCTTCTGTTAACTTTCTATAAAAAAATTAACCACTTTAACTAGAAGCACACGATTTTCTAATAAATGCAAACAATTTTGCCCACTCACTGATCTTCTCTATCAAGTAGTAAACTAGTAATTAGGTATTCTATGGCTAGCATTATTGTAGGAATATTAATTAAGGCCTAAAAATTTATAACTTGGCTTGTTCAACTTTAGTTTGTCCCTTTTTATTTTTATTTTACTGAGATTATTATTATGTTGTTAGCTTTTCTATCAAGAATCTTATTGATCCCATGCTACTCTGAGTTTGCTTTATTTTCTCATTTTTTATTTGGTACGTTACTCCTCCAACAACTTCCATCAAATTTCCTATACTCTCAACTTATTAAATGAAAACTTTAAACATAAAAATCAGATATAAATCTTGTAGATTTGTCTTTGGATTTGTGTATTAAGGAAAAATGGTCAAAAATGCCCCTTAATTTTCATTTATTTGTTGATTTTATTCTTTACTCCTATTATTATTATTATTATTATTATTATTATTATTATTATACTTGTCATTTGCATTTCTCAATTGGATGAAAAGCCTCAAATCATCTAAAATTATCCAATTTTGATTGAATTGACTTAATTTTCTCTTTTAATCCTAATCCATCTACTAAATCAAATGCAAATTAAGGGTGTGTTTGGTATGAAGGAAAACATTTTCTGTTTTCCAATTTTCTCATGTTTGGTTGGGTTAAATGTTTTCCAATCAACTCATTTTCCTCAAATTTAAGGAAAATGACTTCCCTTCAAAACCTAAGGAAAACATTTTCCAAAACTCTCTTTCAACTTTCAATTAAAAAAAAAATTGTTGAAAAAATCAATTTATTTTGTCCCTACCCTCAAACCAGCCCCCAACCAACCCACCCACCCCTACCGCCCCCCTCCCCCCCCAAAAAAATTTTTTTAAGTATGTTTTTAAAAAATATTTTCAACTTCAAAATTTCATTTGTTCACCTTACCTTGACCCCCCCCCCCCCCCCCCCCCCAAATAAATTTTAAGTATGTTTTTAAAAAATATTTTCAACTTCAAAATTTCATTTGTTCACCTTACCTTGACCCCCCCTCACGCACCTCCGACCCAGCCCCCCACCCACCCCACCCCTACCACCACCACCCCAAATAAAATAAAATTTAAGTTTGTTTTTAAAAAATATTTTCAACTTCAAAATTTCATTTTTTCACCCTACCATTGACCCCCCCACCCCCAAAAAAAAAAATTAAGTTTGTTTTTAAAAATATTTTCAATTTCAAAATTTCATTTTTTCGCCCCTACCCTCGACCCCCCCCCCCACCCACGCCCTACCAGGCCCCCCGCCCCCCCCCCCCAAAATAAAATAAAATATAAGTTTGTTTTTAAAAATATTTTCAATTTCAAAATTTCATTTTTTCACCCCTACCAGCCCCCATCCCCCCCAAAAAAAATTTAAGTTTGTTTTTAAAAAATATTTTGAACTTCAAAAATTCAATTTTTCACCCCTACCCTCAACCCACCCCCTACAACCCCCCACCCCACCCCCAAAAAAATTTAAGTTTGTTTTTAAAAAATATTTTCAATTTCAAAAATTATTTTCTACCCTAGTAAAAATAAAAGATATTTCTCAAAAAAAAAAATCATTCATAAATCAAACACTAAAAATTTTTTCCGGAAAATATTTTCTACTCACCAACCAAACATGAGAAAATAAGTTAAAAATCAACTTGTTTTCCAGGAAAACATTTTCCTTCATACCAAACACACCCTAAAACTCAAATCCATCTTTCTAATCATATTCATTTCCTCCTCCGTTGAAACACTATGCTACTTTCAGCAGTTACCAAATCACTACTACTGACAGCTTCCTTCACTTCCCCTTTCCAAGAGATAGCAAAATTTAATTTGTGAAGCTTATGTGAATATACGGAAGAGGCATATGGGTCGATGTATTGTGATTTGTGAACGTTGTATTGTTGGATGGCTGAGTTTGTATTATTGTAAGTATTGTTGGGTTGCAAGCAGACACGAGAGAGTTTGGAAATAAGCACAAGGTTAAAAGATGAGATTAACAAAAGTGAGTTATTGGGTTGAATTGAGTTAAAATTTGGGTAATTTAAGTAAATTCAGGTTATTTTGTTGATTTAGGGTTTTTCATACAATTGATGGGTACGAGTAATAAGTTTGTAGACGGCGAGGGTAAGCATAACTTTATTTTAACAGTAAGGGTAAAGTCAACTAACATACCTTATTTGGTACTACATTTTTTATGCTACACTCTCTTGTATATTAAAATGTGTTACTAATATCGTTGAGATTAATCATTTTATTATATTAAATATGGATCAAATATAATACTTTACTCCCTGTTTAATAATAGTTGTCCTATTGATTTTGCACGTTCTTAAAAAACTATGAATATAATGATAATTTTACTAATGACCTTTGAATATAATAAATTCAATGTTGTGAAAAATATAATCGAGAAATGACTATAATTAATGATAGTAAAAAATTATGAACTAAGTGTAAAATTATACATTGATCTGATAAAGTTGATAAATATTATTGAACATCTAAAATAATATAGTAAACAACTATTATTGAACGGAGGGTAAATATTTGGAAAAATTAGCTATATAGTCATAATACCTAACATATTTAGTCAAAACAACAACACTTTAAAATGTTTATTTAAAATGACAGAATGTCAATATTTTCAAAAATAATTTGTATTCACATTTTATTATTTATATTTCCTTTTATTAATCAAAAGAGTCCATAATTGGATCAAATTCTAACCAATAACAGATTAAAAATAAAAAAAAATACAAAACTATCCATTAATATCTTCCCACATCTTAGACGTTTCCCACCTTTCACGTTTCGCAATTAAAGTTTTTGTTTTCCCCCAATTTTCACGTTCTTAGATTCTTTTTCTTCAAGTTTTTTGCTCACATTGAAACACAAGGTATTCAAAGCTCGATTCTTCAACAAAATTGGTGGATTAATTCAAGGGATTAGTCAGTTGGCAAACAAAATCTAGAGATTAATTCAAGAAATTTTGAATTTGGTAAAGGTAATATCGATTAGTTATTTAGATTTCTTTTGATTTGTTTTCAATATCACCATCTATGATTTTATTTAGAATTGTACATATTACGGATTTTCAGTTAATTTTTTTGATTTTTATTCAAGTTTGTTTACATATTCATCTAATATTTATGTATTTCAGATTTTTAGTCGTTTAAACAATTTTTTTCTAATTTCGTTTTAATATTTCAGAAATTCCTCCAAGACGTGATTACTAGCATATGAATGGTGGTTAGAATCTCTTCATGGTATTGGCACTAAGGAATCTGGGATCAATTTCAATGGCCCTATTAAAGGTGCCACCAGTTTCCCCCAAGTTATTCTTATTGCAGTTGCTTTCAATAGAACTTTGTGGCATTGGATTGAATCGGCTATTGCAGTTGAGGCAAAGGCTATGCACAATACGAGATTCATTTCAATATGGATGCTAAATTGTATGTCAAATTGATCTGTAGTTCTTGAAGAATCATATTTGTATTCATTTAGTTTTTTCACAGCGTAATGTATTTTTTTTAGAATTTTATATCCTTTCCTAAATTGTATTCATTCCAATATATATGTGTATTTGTATTCATTATGATTTTCATGTTTGGGTTTGTCTAATGGCATTTGTATTTCTTTATTAGTTTGTATTCATTCTAATAAGTATGCCAAATGAAATACAAATTATTAAAATTTCGTTGACAAACAACTTTGGAAGAAGAATTCCCAACTCAAACTTTGATATAATCGGTGTTCTCCAAAACTGAAACTTTCTTTTTTTATTATGTTTTCATCATAATTGTATACCAACAACTTTTGCATTTTATGTGCTCACTTTACCATTCAAATTAAAACTGATATTTTACTTTCATAGTGAAAACTAAAAATTGTATCCAAGTGATCAAAATTGTATTACATAACTGCCAAATATATTTTTCTTTTATTTATTACAAAAATGTTACTGATTGTATCCCAATATAATCTAATCATTACATATAAATACGAATTAAGAAAGGATACAAACTTATTTGTATTCATTTTGCGTTTGAAATACAAAATGATATTGAAATACATAATTATTTTTGGAATACAAACTGAGCTAGAAAAATAGTTGCTACAATTTTAAAGTGAAATACTAATAAAATAACAAAACTGGATATTGTAATATAAATACAATTATTTTAATACAACTTATTCTATGTTTTTCGAAAATAATATTTTCAGTGAAATAATAATAATATAACAAACTGGGATATAAATACATTTTAGTTTGAATACAACTTAATTGTATCCAACAATCACTACAAGTCAACAAAAATTTGTATACAACCACTAATTAGTTGATGTTTTTTACTCCATAGTTGTACGTTGTTCAGAATTGTTATGCTTGTATCCCTATATTACAAAACATCCGTAAAAAGCTATAAATCCCAATACATACAAAGATTTCACTGATTTAATCAGAAAAAAAAATAACAATTTATACTCGACATATGCGAATATTTCATCCAAACAAGAAAAAAAATCGAAAAAAATACCTGATTGTTTTTCGATTGTTCACTGGATGCGACAAATTTATAGTCCTCAATTTTGAAAATTTTCATTTAAAAAAATATGCCATATTCAACTTGAAGAATCTTTGAAAGTTATAAGATGAATGATTCGGAAGACAAATTAAATTATTTTTTTTAAAAAATTGATGTTCTTAAGAAGAAAGAAAAAAAAAGCCTCGACAGAAAGAAAGAGATTTACAATTTTTTCAAAAGGTAACTGATTTGTATTTAAAACCTTTTTTTACCTTTTTTGAATTTTTTCATTCCATGATTTTCTCTTTTCTGTTATTAATTTTTGTATTCTTTCAAATTAATCAAAATAAAATAAATACATAACTAATCCATTAACAAACTAAAATAATGACATTTTTAATAAATAATGAAACTGTTGCTAAGGAGTCCCACTAAAAGATAAAGGGAAAATTTTCAAAACAACAATATTTTAGCTTTTAATGGGACTCCTTAGCAATAGTTTCACTATTTATTTAAAATGTCAATATTTTAGTTTGTTAAGGATTGAGTTATGCATTTATTTTATTTTGATTAATTTGAAAGAATACAAATAATTAATAACTGAATAGAGAAAATCATGGAACAAAAAATTTCAAAAAAGGTAATTTTTTTAAAAAAATTAACATCAGTTACATTTTTAAAAGAGTATATGTTGCCATTTTTCTTTCTAGTGTTTTTTTCTTTGTTCTTAAGAATTTCATTTTTTTTTTTTTGGAAACAGTAGTTTGTATTTTATATCTTATATGAGTGGAAGTGTTGGAAAATTTCTAATGCCCTCTGTTTTGGATATTTAAATGTTTGAACTTCTTTGAATATGTGTTCATCCGAAATGTATTCGAATACCTAATGATATGTATAAGTAATTTAAAATACAAAAAATGTTGGTATTGATTTATTATGAATACAACTCTTTGGCATTCTAGTTCAAGTACAAAAATAAAGGCAGTTGTGTCGCATATACCAAAATATAAATACAAATTAATTGTAGATCGAAATGATATTGAAAAATACAGTTGCGATGAATACATATATAATACATAGAATAAGTTTATTCAAAATAAATTGTATTTATATTTCAATACCCAATTTTGTTATATTATTATTTCACTTTAAATTTGCAGAAAGTATTTTCTAGCTTAGTTTTTATTTCAAATATCATGTTGTATTTCAATATAATTTTGTATATCAAACGCAGAATGAGTACCAATAATTTTGTATTCCCCTTCTTGTGATGTATTCGTCGCACAATTTTATATATTATGTATTCATAAAATTATATTGCTTTAGCCAAAAAAAATACAAAATATGTCTTACTAAGTTTGTATTTCAAATATCAGGTTGTATTTCAGTATGATTTTGTATTTTAAACGAAAAAATGAATACCAATTAGTTTCCATTTCCCTTCTTATAATGTATTCGTCACAATTCTATAAATTATGTATTCAATCATAAGTTATAGAATTGTGACGAATACATTATATACCTATTTAAATTACTACAAACTAAAAAAGAAATACAATATTTTAAAATAAAAAAACAAATGATGAGTAAAAGAAAAACAATTGACAAACAAAAATTAATAGGAATACAGTTGTGGTATGAATACAATTTTGTAACCTTCTTCTTTGACTGTCTTTCTTCTTCTTCTTCATCGACTATGTTCTTTTTTCCGATTTTTTTCCATCAAAATCGAATCTGAATCTGTATTCACTTGTGTATTAGTAACCCTATAAGCAAAATTCGAAATTATTAAATATGTATGTATAAAAAAATCAAACAATATATGATGTATGTGTGCTAATGTAGTTACTACAATCTACTAAATCTCAAATATGAAGACAAAATTTTTGATAATTTGAATTTCGAAATTATCAAAAATTAGAATGTATTAAATATCAAACAAAATAAACATACATATGAATTTCTAGATTCTCCAAAATCTGAAAAATTAAAATAAAATCACAAAAAAAACTGAAAAAATTGAAAATCATAACTATTTGATGAATAACTAAACAAAATCACATAAAAATTAAAAAATTCGCTGAAAATCCGTAATATATAGAATCGGTGATTTAAACATCAAATCAAAATGGATAATGGAAATTACCTTGTCAATCGATAAATCTTCTTGAATTAATAAATAGATTTCATTTAACAATAAAGAAGATTTCTTGATGAACAACAATTTAGCACCTTGAAGAAAGATAAACTTGAAACGTGAAAGGTGGGGAAGAAACGTGAATGGAGTTGAAAAAAGGTTAATGTGTATTGGTTTAATTTTTTTTTCTTTAAACGGTTATTGGTATATAATTTGGTCCAATATAGGACTCTTTCCATAAATAAAATTAATTTTAAATACTAAAATCTGAATACATATTATTTTATAAAAATATTGTCATTCTGCCATTTTAAATAAATATTTTAAGTGTTATTATTTTGACTAATTATGTTAGGTATTATGACTTAATTACTAATTTTCCCAAAGATAAAATATTATTGTTTTGAAAATTTTTCCCATAATATTTTCACCTGACTCATATCCTATTGGACTGTCCATTTATCAGCCCTGCTAAAAGTATTTGAGAGTTTGGACCTCCAAAATGGCAAGCCCAAAAAGATATACTCATAAATAAGAAGAAATGGAAAATGTGACTACAAATGAAGCATTGGACCGACTTCTCCAAAGAAAAAATCCTTTGTGGTTTATCCTTTTTCCTAAGAAAACCTACATTCCTATTCTCCCCCCCTCCTCCTTTTTTTTTTCTTTTACCAAATTGACTAAAAATCATCCAACATCCTTTCATTCAATCTTGGATTTAATCACATCTTTGATACATGTATAAAAATCTATTTTATTGAAGAAGAAACATGTAGATCTGAAGCAATTGAAGAGTCAAGGGTTTCCATGGTCTTTTTCAAGTTAAAATTGTTGAATCCAAACACAAGTTATAGCAGATCGATTTGCTTATATTCTAGGATGTTCATCTTTCTTAACTATTGTGAAAGCAAATGGGTCTTTCTTTTGGTGAAGCTTTAGCTATACACAAGGAACCATTATTTGGGGCTCACAAGTGTACAACTCCAAATTTATCTCCAAATGTTGAAGCTGATGGGTATGATTCCCTTCTTTCTAATATCTACTTTGTTAACCCAACTCATAAACTGTTCTTATTGTTTAACTTTTTCTAGTTACTTAGTTTATTATTGTTAATGTAGGCATGCATCTAAATTTGTAGAGAATATTATAAAACAAGTCCTACAAGAGCTCAACCAGACACCTCTAGATGTTGGAGATACTCGTGTCGAAGATATAAAGTTGTTATTAAGTTGTTATTGCGAGATGATATTGATCAACTTCACATGGTTGGCATTGGTGGAATAGGAAAAACAAATTTGGCATAAAGGTATCTACAACCGAATATTTTGAGAATAATTACTTCCTTTCTGACATTAGATCAGAAGCGGAAGCCTATAATGCTCTAGTCAAGCTACAAGAGAAACTTCTTCATCAAATTCTCAAAACGAAGGATTATTTAATTGTTCTTGATGACGTGGATCATATAAGCCAATTAGAATCCTTAACAAGAGAAAGAAGTTGGTTTGGTTCGGATTGTTTAATTATCATTACAATCCAACACAAACATTTGATCTGTAGGCTCAGAGCAAAGACTAATTGGTTGTTGGATATTTTAAAATTTTTAAAAAATCTTGGATTTCAAGGAGAGAAGAGTTGATATTGGGAGAAGTAGTGATGAAGCAGAATGAAAACTCCCACAACAAAGAGACGATTGCAACTTCTTCCCATAGCTATAAGAGGCAAGTTCTCCATTTCTCTTCTTGGCTAAAACATGAAAGTATGAGGCATATACATTTTGTTAGTTATTGATCAATTTATATCACATTATTTTTTAAAAGATTTGATAGAGCAGGTTAGGGGGGCTTTGAACATCCGTTGCTGGCCATCCCTACAAGAAATGCTAAGCTAGTTATAAAGTATGTCATATAAAGACGGGTGCAGCAAGTTGTTATTGTTATACTAACTGAAATCACAAGACTTTTGGTGTAAAAGTTGATGCTAATGCCTTTTAAATAAATCATGCTTCTGATTGATATACTTGCTGCGTTTTAAAATAGTTACTAATGTTTAGCTGCCCAGTTTGTGTTGAGAGAGAATCGCGAAAAGGCTCATTCCAAAGAGTGAAAGAGAACCCGCCTTGCTTAGCAACCAAAGGATTAAAAATAACTTTTTGCAAAGTTAACCATATATAATAAAAGTATAGCAGTGTAGCCAAGCCCAAAAAGACATAAATGAAAAATGTGACTACAAATGAGGAGATATGTAGCATTGACTTGAGAAATATCTTGGTGTAGGATTGCAAATTACTTGTCACAAAATGAAGTTTCCTTGAAGAAGTCACAATTCACTGTGTTCATTTATTCAAGGAGAATCATCTAAATCCTAGTTCTCTTTCGGTTAACAAATTGACTTAAAATCATCCAACCTTCATTAATTTTTGCATCCATGGACACTATTTTTTTAAGGAGAATCATCTACATCTTCTCACTTCTCTTAGGATGTATTTCTGAGTTTCAGGGGTAAGGCAAAGTGGGAAAGCAAAGTTGACTTCGGGTGAGGCCTCCCAACACACTTGCAGCCAATGGTAGACCTTGACACATTTCAACCGTTCTATTCCCCATGCTTACTAATCCCTCTGGAACCTGCCCATCAACAAATGCTCTTTGTTTGAAAATGGACCAACAATGATCTTCTCCTAATTTTCCCAACATATGAAGATCTACTGCTACTAGGGATGCTATCCATTTCATACGAGTTGTCACGAGAATGCAGTTTCCTATGGATGGATGTATTTATTCCTTTCAATGATCAGTTCAACAAAGCTCTTAGTCTTCGACATTTCAGGTAGACACAAAAAAACTCTCTTTTCAAAGTGTTTCTTGATATGTTCATCATTGAAAATTCTCTTAGCTATGAGAATGGAGAAGCGGATAACTACACTTAGAGAACCTCCAAATTTATTTGGATGGGATTTGCGAAATGTTGCTAATAGGTATGATTTCTCAGTCTTTTCTACTTTGTGAAGCAAACTCATAAAAAAATACTCTGAATGAATATTCTATAGCTTCAATGTGCATTTTTAAACTATTAAAATGCTAATTCAATCACAACAAGCCTAATAAACTAAAGTGTTGGCTTTTATTGTTACGATTTTTGTTTTTGTTTTTAATTATTATTCCTTTTTTCCCTAACAATAGGTGTGAATTTAAATTTATGGAGAATATCATAAAACAAGTCCTACAAGAGGCCAACCAAACACCTCTAGATGTTGCTTGAAATCCAGTTGGAGTAGATACTCGTATCAATGACATGGTTGGTATATATGGCATTGGTGGAATAGGAAAAACAACTTTGACAAAAGGTATCTACAAGACTACAACCAAATATTTTAGTAATTTGGTTGTTGTTTGCTTCCTTTCAAATATTGGATCCTGAAGCATTTAATGGACAAATTTTCAAAAGTTAAGACTTCAAAGTTAACAGTGTTACTGAAGGCATCAAACTAATCAAAGCAAGACTCGGGTTAAAGAAGGTTCTATTGTTCTTGATCAGCTTTTGTGATATTGGAGTCACATTTGCAAGGAAGATTGGTAACTAAATGAAGACATCCAAATTAAGAGCAATTCCTTGTAGTGATATCCAAATATGAGCTTTTGATGGACTTGATGATGATACTCACTTTTGAAGTTGTATTTAATATAATATGAATATTATTCTGAATATTTTCTTGAAAAATAAAACATAACTCTATTTTCAACTCTAACTCCATATATTTCAAATATAGTAAAAAAATATGATTCTATAGTCAAATGCCTAATGATAATGATAATCATAACCATGCTTTCTATGTTTATAACTTTTAAATATTTAATGTGTAATTTAATAACAAGGGTTTTAATTATATATATACACACACATTCAATTGTATTTTAACTATTTTCATTTATTCAAACTTAGAGTAATTGAATTGATTTTTACTATTTTCATTTATTCAAACTCGGAGTAATTGAATTGATTTCAAATTAGATTTGAGAGAAAACAAAAAATGAGAAAAAGGGGAAAGAGAAAAATAAGAAAGAGAAACAATGGCCAAGAAGGAAAATAAAACATAGTTTGGCACAGGTCAGAATATTATATCAATAAAATAATATATCCTCATACAACTAGTACAAGTTATACCTTGCACATAGTAAATATTTTCATAAATCATGATCGACTTATTGAATTTACTACACAATTATCAATGTTGTTGATGTGTACGTATTTGTCACGATACTCATGTCACAAAATTAGAGACATAAAGGCAACTACCCTAACCCTCATAGAAGGTAAGCCTATGCAAAGACAAACAACATAGAATATATGTAAAAGTAATTCAAATTAGAACAATATTCTAAATCTCAGAATATTTTGTAAATAAAGCAATAGTACATAAACAAAATCACAAGGCTCAATGTTACGTGCACAAACGTTTTATTACAAAGAAAAATGACAAGTCTAGTACATCAGTTGTCAAAAAGCTAGTAAGACAAAAGTAAAAGTAAAAAGGGAATCGGGCAGGGTCTCCGAATGTAAGGAGGTCACTTCAAATACGTATCAACAACAACCACAAACGAATCAAGAATTATTTGAATCTTTGGTGTTAGGATCGACATAAAAAAACATGCACCAATATTAGTTTGAGAACAACATCAAATCATTTAATTTAGTACTTTTACCTAAAATTTCTTCCAACCCCTATCATACTTTACACGATAAGTTACCACCCAAGCCAAGTTTGAAAAAAGTACTCAATAACCTACCTCAAAGCTTAACTGCTAAGCCAAAAACTATAAATTGGACTTCAAAACCCCAATTTACAATCATACTAGGAGAAAAATCTAAGTTGCATTTTTCATTCGCTATAAAGTAACAAAATAAACGATTAATCAACTTGAAAAAGTCATATGGAAGGTTAAAAACTTACCCCTATGAAGAAGTCTCGAAAAGCCCTCTAAAATCGCCTCAATCCATGGTCAAAATCTCCAAAATGAAATTTAGAACAAATGGTGTCGATCGGGGAAGAGTCACAAAAGCCACTAATGTAACTCGGCTTCGCGGAAGCTAAAGGTTTCTGTAAGCACGACATTCTCATGACATGCCTTTCTCTATGAAGAGGGGTCGTAAAAGCGACCAAGTCAATCTAAAGTGACCTATTAGAATGTTCAAATAACCATTTCGGGGTCATCTTGACCAAATATTGATTGTGGTCAACTTTAAACATTGGAAACTCAAGAAATCCCTCCCAAGGGTTCAAAATGTCTTTGAATGACTCGAGAATTGTGTCGACGTCGAACAAGGCCATTAATCATCCTCTAGACTTGGTGGAAATATCAAAACTCAAATTCGACCTCGCCAACCCCAGATGTTAACTTTGGTCAGACCTTTCTAGTTTCCAACTTGCAAAACTGAAATGCTACTCGAAATGCATTTGATCACCTCAGGCATTGTTCCATCGATCCTCGCAAGTCATATATAGCTAACCACAACTATTGGGAGGTTTAAAAGGAGGGTAAATCAAAGAAGAACGACCTTGATGGTCGTGACAATATCTTTAAAGCACCTTTAAGAGGCTGACTTGTTATTCCAAGTATCTTTTAAAGCAAAAAACATATGCCTAAATTTTAATTTCATCTAGTTTTTGTATTGATTCAAATATCATTATATTTTCCCTAATTTGTTGATGTATTTTGTTCAAATTACCCTAAATCGATTGGCCATATCCAATAAACATCTGAAACCCACATCCACAACCATGTCGTGTTAACACGAGTATAAAATCCGAAGTGAAGAATCTGTGAAACATAGCTTTCATCTAATGAAATGTTAAAAGTATCCAAAAACTTACACAGGTAAGGGAGAACACTTTTTTTTATCCATATAGTCCAGTTCTCTCATCCTACTCATTTTTCTTTCTATTTTTTTCTTGTCCTTTCTCTTTCTTCTTTAAAATATTTTTTTAAGCTTAATTAGAAAAAACTTTCCGCCAAACTCAATCAGGTTGAAGCTCCTTTTTGAGAGAAATATTTTTAAAATTCATCAAAATTGAAATAAATCCTAATACAAAATGGAACACAAAGAATAATCTTTTAGTGGTGAACTAGTGGTCAATCCCTCAACTGAGAAGTGCAATAAGTGAAATTTGACAACAATTGACATTACTTTTATTATTACATACTAGTATACGTGCCCGCATGTTGCGCGGATGATTTAAAATGTAATAATTTTATAATTAAAAATAATTATTATGCACTTAATAATATATTTAGCTTATAATAATAATAATAATAATAATAATAATAATAATAATAATAATAATATAATTTAATGCCTTCTATGTTTATGATAGTGACATATATTATCATTTTATAATTTTTGCTCTAATAATTTCTCATTTATCTTGTGCTAAGGTTGAAAATCTGAAGAAGAAAAAAAATAAGAGATATGAATTAATATAGTGCTTAAATTGCAAATAAGAAAAAAATATGATATGAAACTTAATATATTAAATAATATTTAAATGATTTAAATGATAAATTTAAAAAGAAACTTTCTTATGTGAGTATTTTTTAAATAAATAATTTAAATTGAAAAGTTTTTCAATTTGTTTAGAAATAAGAGTGTAATGAGAAGTTTTAGAACTCTTTATTTAGTTGGATAATTATTATATTTTCAAAATAAAGATTAAAACGCCATATTTTTTCTTAAAAAAAATCATTTTAATAATTTTAATTTAAAAGTTTTTCGATTTGCTTAGAAATAGGAGTGTAATGGGATGTTTTGAAACTCTCTATTTAATTGGATAGCTATTTGTTTTTCAGAAAATAAATATAATATTATTATTATTATTATCATTATCATTATTATTAGTTCGATTTTTTAATCAGATAAAACATATAGATTATAAGTTGTATTTTCTAAAAAAATATATATTTTTAAATGCAAATAAGAAATTATTTTGATATATTACTTCAAAATATTAAATATTATTTAAAATGATGAATTTTAAAAGAAGCTTTCATTCGTGGGTTTATATATTGAGGATATGGAATTAGATGTTAATTTTAAATAATAAAATTGAATTAATTTTTAAATGTAAAAAAAACTGCCATTTCAAATTTAAATTTGAAAAATTTGAAAACTGTATAACTGTTGTTATGTTAAATTTTTTAATAATCTTATCCTTTTTTATTATATCAATTTTTTCTCTTTCAAATAAAAAAGGCTCGACTTTTTTTTAACTGATATCTTGAATTTTTTTCTCATAAAGAATTGCAAGAATGAATGGGGAAATCTCAAAATCAATTATTTATCCAAAAAAAAAAATTCAAATTGATGAAAAGCTTCTCAATTTCGTTATTGCCTTTCTTTTCGATTGTTATTGTAAGTAAAATTTCATTTTGTATTAATCATTTTCATATTATAATTATTTTAACACAAAAATATTGATTTATTGACAATTTCTAACTTTTACTTATTATAAGATAATATACTAAAGTTTATTTGAGAGAATGTTATTCAAAATTATTCAAAATCATACATAGCCTATTCATATTATCCTCTTGTTAGAATACTAAAAAGATATAAGAAAATTTAATTGTTACATTAAAAAAATATAAATAAGAAATGTCCTATGATCATGATAATGCTAAAGCATAAAACTAAATTTTTTTAATCAATTGAAAATCAAATTGTAGGCATGTTATTCAAATTTTTAATTTTTATCTTTGAATTTTTCCAAAAGTCAAATATTAGTTATATGATATTCTAAAAAATAATAATAATTATATTTGATATTTTAGTACAATATGATGCTTACCGCTGAACGATACTCTCATAAATCTGTATCAATTTCGGATAATACGTTAAATGGATAAAGATATATACGAAAGATAATCCAATAACATTTAATTTTTATTACAATAAAAATCATTAAGAAGAGGGGTATAATAGTTGTATAAAAGAATTGTTGCATATATATCATTTATCAAAATTTTAAAAAATATTTTTATTTTATTTTATTCAGAATTAAAAGATAGTCACAATATGCTGAACAAATCCTGCAAAAAGAAAAAAAAAACTTAATATCATTAAAAATTACAAACAACAATAAAAAAAAGGAAAAATATAATCAACAAAAGCGAACAATTTGCAATAATTATTAATCACTATATAAAATGCATACACAAATCTCATTGATAGTGTTAATATTCAAGTAAAAACTAAACTCAAATGCACATAAGCAAATTTTAAAAAGTTAATGAAAAAAAAAGAAGAAAGTACATCTCCTTTAAAATAATAAATCATAAACAACTGCGAGCATCAAACTGTTCTAAATTAACTTTAATTGATTAAAGGGATACAACAACTTCGAAGTAGATAATCAAAGGTAACAAGCGAAAACCTTCACATAATACTGAATGATTTGCAAATAAGAATTTGATAAATAAATTTTGAGAATAAAGAAAACAACAGATCTATGTATTATTTCTATTTTTACCTTGTGAATGTTTGTTATGCGATGAAAAATACTCTTTTAATATTGATATATATTGTGTAACTTCAATAACTCAATATTTGTATATAACCTTGTGTTGTTCTCACAACCGACGTCCTCACTCGTCTATATGTAAAACTTATAAACTACTACTTACAATGTGGGTATTGTTTCAATTTAGAATCCAAAACGGTGTCATCTAAAGAGTCCAAATAAAACTAAAAGTGTTATGCAATTTTATTAACAATTAAAGTTAGTAGAATGAGAAATCTTAAATAAGAAAAATATGAATCTATCACTAAAATTTATGAGAGAATTTACCACTAAAATCAAAATAAATAAATAAATAAATAATTTATCAATTAAACTTACATGGCAAATTTATCAATCTATCACGATTATAGAAGAACTCACAATTTCCAAATTTTTATGTCATGGCAACTGATTTTGATTTCAAGAAACAAAAGGAGTACAAAAGGCTATTACTTATACTTGAAGAGATAAAACCGCTTCAAGTATGGTTATGTATATTTTTTATTTTTTTTGGAAAAACTTGGGAAGTTATACATTTAAAAAAAAATAAAAAATGTCTTTACATTTTTTTTTCCTTTTATGTTTGTAATTTTTGGATTTTTTAATTTTAGATAAACGTGGGAAGTTATACATTTTAAAAAAAAAAAATTGAACTCAAAACCCTTTTTTTTTAGTTTTTTTTCGTTTTGTGTTTTTAATTTTTATTTTTATTTTTGGATTTTAAATAATTTAATAATAAATTATTATTATTATTATTATTATTATTATATATATATATATATATATATATATATATATATATATATATGCATTTGTTTTGCTATAAATAAGGAGGTTGTGGAAAGATAGTTAAAAATATTTTTCCACAAAAAAAGGAATCATAAACGCTTGAAATTAAAAATTAATTTAAAAATCATATAAAAATAAAACAGTAAATTATTATTATGTAATCCCTTTTTTTTAAAAGTTTTTTCTTCGTTTTATGTTTGTAATTTTTATTTTTATTTTTGGATTTTAAATAATTTAATAAATTATTATTATTATTATTATTATTATATATTATATATACACATTTGTTTTCCTATAAATAAGGAGGTTGTGGAAAGATAGTTAAAAATATTTTTCCACCAAAAAAGGAATCATAAACGTTTGAAATTAAAAATTAATTTAAAAATCATTTAAAAATAAAACAGTAAATTATTATTATATAATTAATAATAATTTTTAATTAATTTAAAAACCTATTTTTTGTGGTGCTGACAAGTAGGCGCTATCACCTCTCTTATTATATATCTTTACAGGTTTTTCCTTTTACTTTTGTAATTTTTATTTTTGGATTTTTAATTTTAGATAAACGTGGGAAGTTATACATTTTAAAAAAAATTGAACTCAAAACCCTTTTTCCAGTTTTTTTCCTTTTATGTTTGTAATTTTTATTTTTATTTTTGGATTTTAAATAATTTAATAATAAATTATTATTATTATATTATTATTATTATTATTATTATTATTATTATATATTATATATACACATTTGTTTTGCTATAATTAAGGAGGTTGTGGAAAGATAGTTAAAAATACTTTTCCACAAAAAAGGAATCATAGCGTTTGAAATTAAAAATTAATTTAAAAATCATTTTAAAAAATAGTAATTTATTATTATGTAATTAATAATAATTTTTAATTATTTTAAAAACCTATTTTTTGTGGTGCTGACACGTAGACGCTATCACCTCTCCTATTATATATATATATAGAAAAATACTAATTGAAAAGGGATCGACTAAAATCGTGTCAAAGTCATATTATATTGTCGATTAATAATTTTATTCTTTAGATTGAATGACATTACCTTTCGTTGTAAAAATAGATTTATTGGAGAAAATTCCAAATTATACACATAACTAGATTTTTCTTGAAACTGTAGCATTCGGGCTAGTTTGCACGCACCTCGACTAATTTCATAGGGCATTTATATTCCCCAATAATGTAAGAATCGGGTAACTCTATTCACCAAAGCTTGGACAAATGAGATAAAATCATAATGTTTTTGTGTGGCGCTTGAATTTGGACTTGAGACCTCATAACTTTCAACTCACTATATTGATCAATGAATCCTTCATTTGTTATTCACAAACCTTAACTTTATGTTAATCAATACCTATGAATGACGTGTCAACTATTAATGAGAAAATGGGAACAAACCACATATAACAAACATTTTTATTTGATAAAAATTTGAAGGATACATATAACTTGATTGACTAGACTTAAATAAAATATCCTTCATATATTATTTAAATGACAACTGTAACATAAATAGATGAACAATGAGCAACAATCTAATAACTAGGAAGCACTATTTAAAGACACAACGACAAAATAGTGATAGAAGAATGTAAAAGTACAACATGATCAGTCGACATCCTAAGGATTCCCACCATTCTCTTCTCCAGCATTGCTATCATTAGCACCAGTTTGATTTAAAACATTCCCATCTACATGTTCATTAAGTTTAGTCTTCCTTTCATTAAGTTTAGTCTGCTTTGCTTCAAATAGCTTTAACAAACCTTTAGTTTCTCTAGCATCTAGTTCCTGAATGCTTTTTCCCCAAGCAAGTTGGTTGAATAGGTTCTCCATTTCCTTCTTTTCAGTTGTTTGCTCTATTTTATCAATATAGTTTTCCCGAGCATCAACTTTTCGTTGAAGATAGGTTTCTTGTGTGAACAACTTAATTTGTTGTTTGGCCTCATCGCAAGCTAAATACTCATTTATTGTGGCATTAGCCTGGGTTAAACAAGGCCAAGCAAAAGCTTTGGTTTCCCCAGGTGTAAAAGCAACCACACCGACTTTTATATCACATAGAATAGACAATTCTTCTGCTTCCTTACATAGTGATGCTAATCTTTTCTCTAAAATGACTTTTCTCGCACTCTCATCGAGATTCCTAGTATTCCTACACCTCTTTTTAGTCAAGTGACTCATATTTGGTACAAACAAAATGAAGCAAAGTAGAATATATATATATATATATATATATATAGATATATAGAAGTGAGTACCTATATGGGAATATAAGATAAGAGTGGTTGAGTGTCTAATAGTACTGCATAAAGTTGACTGAGATAATTTGACCAAATTTAGAAATAGTTGGACTGCACCATATGAATTTTATGGTATTTATTTAATTATTTTCTTAAGTAGATGTTAAAATCCCAATACTCTATCTTGAAGATTGTGAAATAATTATTTTTCCATAATAGAAAAGGATTAAATTGTCCTTGTACTTTTAGCCGAGGGGCAATTTTGTCCTCCATTAATAGTTGTGTTGTTTGTTGCCTCTATTGTTTCCCAAATGTGGCCTTTCCCCTCCTTTCAACCTATGTTGCTTAGATTCGGGTTGGGGTAGTGGTGATTTTACAATGTACTTGACTATTGCAAATGATATAAGAGGTCATGATAGGTTTATCGAATTTATTGCATAATCACTAATGATGTTGATCTGTATATATCTATCAAGACATAAAATTTGGGTCATGATGACAGCTACCCTAACCCTCTTAGTAGGCAAGCCAATGTAATGACCTGATCGGTCATTTCTGGTTTTTTTCCGTGGAAATTACCATTTTTCCCTTCTGATAGTGACCCTGAGTTTTTCATGATTGAGTTTGAAAAGTTGATTTTGAACTTTGAGTTAAAAGTTGAGATTTTTGGTAAGTTTTGAGTTTGAAATACTAGGTTAATAAGAAAATGGTTTTCAGTGTCTTTTGGAGTTTTTGAGTGTCGAAATGGAATTGTTTCAATCCATCCATCCTGAAATTTAAAATCTAATTCGAAAGAATCGTCGGTTTTTGTTTCTGAGTCTTTTTTGAGGATTTGAGGTCCTAGGTTGTGAACTTGTAGAATTTTAGCCTTTGAGTTGACTTTGATTAACATTCGGGGTTCGGATGCTCGGATAAGAATTTCAAAAGTTCTATTAGATTGGGGGAGGGGGGGGGGGTTGATTTTAAACCTAGTTGAGGTCTTTGTAGATTATTGAGAGGTCCTGAGCGTGTTTTAGCCTTTTTAAGCGTGAGTTAGTTTCTTGTAATTTTCACGGATGTCGGGTCAAGGAGACCTCAAATTCGTATTTTGACGGTTCCATTGAGTCCAAAACGTTGAGTTTAATTGATTTGCATATCTGATTTGTGTGTACAGGGTTCCGAATGAATCTCGAGGGTCCTTTTGATGATTCTGAGTTTGGCTTATTTCAAGTTCTAGTGTATGGCCATTTTGGTCATCGTGAACGCGAGACTCCTTCATCGCGATAACATAGCATCATCTTGGGGCGCATCGCGATCGCGTGGGTCTTGCCGCAATGACAATGGTCAACTTTAATGCCTTACTCATCGTGATTGCATGACCCTGGATCGTGATCGCGATGAGCATCTGTGACTTGGGCAGAATGTTTTTGAAAATCGGGGTTTCAACCCCATTTCTCCTTTTTGAGTTTTGGGGAGGCAATTTGGACCAGGTTTTTGAGTAAAATCTTTTGGGTAACAATTCTTAATTCTAAATCTTCAATTACTCATTGTTTTTTTATGGATGTCTGTGTTCAAATCAAGCTTTTGAAATGAGAAATTTGGGGAGTTTCTTCAAAAACCAAAGAATTAACTAAAATGGAGTTTGTGAATTGATTTCAAGTCATTTTTCGAAATGATTTTCCCTAATAAGTTCCTAAATCCTTGAGTAATGTTTCAAGTATTAAATTTTGGATACATACCTTATATTCAGAATTGTGTTTGTGTTGATTGACCCACTTTTCAAGAGAAATTGATGTAGGTATTGTTGTTCCCGGAAATTTATTGTGAATACTTGCTTATGCATAGATTGTGTGGCTTTGGAAGTGATCCGGAAGGGGAAGACTCAACTATTGGAGTGATTGTTGATTTATTTAAGCAAGTGGCTTCCTAAACCTTGTATTGTAGTTTAATTCGTATGCTTCCTTCGTTGATTGTGTGTTTGGAGTAATGGAAATGAGGTGAAGGTTTTAAATTGTCGACTTGTTATATCTAAATGAATAAAAAGGGGTTGAAAAGAAAAAGGCCATGTGAAGAACATGATAATGTGAATTGCCTTATTGTGACATTTGATGATTGATTCATAAAATGCTTGAAAGCATGATTATGTACTTGAATTGCATGGTTTGTTGTCTCTTCCATTTGGTGTGATATTTGCTTGTATCATTGTTTGTGAACACCATGATGAGACATTGATGAGTTAGTATGTCGAGGTCTTTGACGACAAGCGTTATTATGCTGAGGTCTTTGCCGACGAGTGTTATGATGTAGAGGTCTTTGTCGGCGAGTGTTTTTATGCAGAGGTCTTTGCCGGTGAGTGTTATTATGCCGAGGTCTTTTCCGGTGAGTGTTATGATGCCGAGGTCTTTACTGGTGAGTGTTATTATACCGAGATTTTTTTCGGTGAGTGTTATCATGTCAAGGTCTTTATTGGTGAGTGTTATGATGCCGATGTCTTTGCCGGCTAGTGTTATTTTGCCGATGAGTGTTATTATACCGAGGTCTTTTTCGACGAGTGTTATTATGCCGAAGTCTTTGTCAGCGAGTGTTATGATGCTGAGGTCTTTGCTGGCGACTGTTATTATGCCGAGATCTTTGTCGATGAGTGTAATTATGCTGAGGTCCTTATCGACGAGTGTTATAAAGCCGACGGAAAATGGTTCCGGCTAGTGGTGATCATTGCGACATAATGCACTTGATGCTTATGCGTGACTTACTTTGATGTAATTCTCAAAATCGAATTACGAATAAAATGCGGGAATCAAAAGACAATAAGTAAAGATAACTAGATAGACACACAAAGAGGAAATCAAAGGAAACCTAAGGGTATATTTAACCTAAAGACCTCAATCGATAAATCCTATAATAGTACCTAACTCTTACGAAGACATCAAGGGAGTCGAATTCACCTTGCAACCTTGTTTCTAAGCAAAGATCAACCAAAAGCTTTACCAAGCTCTCAACACTCAAACATAAGTTTTCAGTTTTCAACATTCAAAATAGTCTAAGTCTAAAATGAACCCAAACTAGCTATTTATAGTTTTAGGTGAAAAGGCCCAAAAGTGACCCGAAAAGGACAATGGGCGAGCCAAGTCGGGCTCGCCTAGTGAATCAGCGATTCGTCCTTTTGGCTTGACGATGGTTCCTACTTGGTTCCTGCTCTAGCCACGTTCTGGAACTTTAGGCGAGCTGGGGTCATCGCCAAAGCCATTGGGCGACGCACCGACTGGATCCTGCTTGCCAAAAGTGGCAGTGTCTCCCCATGCAATCTTTGAGACATGGAACCCTTTGTTTGCCATCAACATGAGCTCAAGGACCTCTAACTTCATGAATAGGCCTTGCATCTTGTGAAGGTCTCGAGCTTGACTTCATGTGAACGACCTTGTTGCAATCTGAATTGTATCATTCTCTCCTTTTTGAAAAGAATTTGTCCTCAAATTCGACGGATCATCATCATCAAAAGTTAGAAATGGGGACATGTCACACACATTGAAAGTGTTGTGCACTTGATACTCCGAAAGAAGGTCAACCTTGTAGGCATTGTCATTGAGCCTTTCAAGCACTTGAAATAGACCATCACCTCTTGGCATCAATTTTGTCTTTCGATGAGTGGGGAATCGCTCCTTTCGAAAGTGTACCCACACCCAATCACCCGGTTCAAGCACAACCCTGTTGCGACCCTTGTTTGCCTTTTTGGCTACTTCTTGGTTCTTCTTCTCTAAGTGCAGCTATACCTTTTCATGAAGCTTCTTCATTGCTTCAACTCTCTTGCTCCCATCTAAGCTTAACACAACATCTTGAGAAAGGGGAGTAAGATCTAAAGGGGTTAGGGGGTTAAATTCATATACCACTTCAAATGGAGTCATGCCAACAGTTATATGAATAACTCAATTATAAGCAAACTCAACTAAAGGCAAATGTTCCTCCCATGAGGCCAACTTTCTATGCACCACAACACGAAGCATAGAACCCAAGGTCCTATTCACAACTTTAGTTTGACCATCGGTTTGTGGGTGACAAGAAGTTGAGAACAACAATTTGGTACCAAGTCTACCCCACAATTCCTTCGAAAAGTGACTAAGGAATTTTAGATCCCTATCACTTACAATGGTTTGAGGAATTCCATGCAATTTAACAACATGCTCAACAAACAAAGATGCCACATTGGAAGCATCATCACATTTATGACATGGAATGAAATGAGCCATCTTTGAAAATCGATCAACAACAACAAAGATGCTATCTCTACCTCTTTTTGTTCTTGGCAAATCCAAAACAAAATCCATTGAAATATAAAGCCAAGGTCTTTGAGGGGTGGGGAGTGGGGTGTATAAACCATGGGGAAGGAGGCGTGACTTAGCACTTCGACATTCAATACATTGGCCACAAATTCGAACAACGTCCTTGTGCATTTTAGGCCAATAGAATTGTTCCTCAAGAAATTCCCTTGTTTTATCAATACCAAAATGACCCATTAATCCCCCATTGTGTGCCTCCCTCACAAATAATTCTCTCCAAGAGCTCATAGGTACACAAAGTCTCTTGCCTTTGAACAAGAAACCATCAAACTTAGAATAGGGAGTAGAAGACCTATCCCTAATCCACCTTTCCCTCTCCCATTCCTCACAATCTTTGAAGATTTGAGTAAACACGGGATCCTTGGGATGCAATGCCTTCAAACAGTCAAAACCAATCAATTTAGAAGACAAAGTATTTACCAACACATGTTTTCTAGAAAAGGCATCATCAACCACATTTTCCTTCCCCTTTTTGTAATGGATTACATAAGGGAACGTTTCAAGGAATTCAATCCATTTGGCGTGCCTCTTGTTAAACTTTCCTTGGGCCCGAATATGCTTTAGGGACTCATGGTCAGTCCTAATGACAAATTCCTTGGGCCACAAGTAGTGTTTCTAATTACCCAAAGCTCTAATCAAAGCATACCATTCAAGATCATAAGTGGAATAATTCAAAGTAGAACCTTTAAGCTTTTCACTAAAATAAGCAATGGGTTTTTGGTCTTGCATTAAGACGACTCCAATGCCTACTTTACTACCATCACATTTCACTTCAAACATTTTATCAAAATTGGGTAATTGCAACAAAGGAGTGGAGCTAAGCATGAATTTTAAAGCCTCAAAAGTTTTGGCTTGCTCTTTCTCCCACTTGAAAGGCTTATCCTTTCGGATTACCTTGGTCAATGGGGCAGCTATGGTGCTAAATCCCTTGACAAACAACCTATAAAAACTAGCCAAACCATGAAAGCTTCTAACATCACTTATGAATTTCGAAATTGGCCAATTTTTAATAACGTCTATCTTAGACTCATCAACCTCAACCCCTCTTGAACTCACAACAAAACCCAAAAAAAAAACTTCATCCACATAAAATGAACACTTTTCAAGATTAACATAAATTTGTTCCTTCCTAAGCACATCAAACACACATCTCAAATGCTCAACATGATCATGCATAGTTTTATTATAAATCAAAATATCATCAAAATAGACAACCAAAAACTTCCCTGTGAAGGGTTTCATTACATGATTCATGAGATGCATAAAAGTACTAGGAGCATTAGTGAGACCGAAAGGCATCACCAACCATTCATATAGACCAAACTTGGTCTTGAATGCGGTCTTACATTCATCACCAGGGTTCATCCGGATTTGATGAAAACCACTCTTAAGATCAATCTTTGAAAATGCACAAGAACCATTCAACTCATAAGCATATCATCTAACCTAGGGATAGGATGATGATACTTTACTGTAATCTTGTTGATGGCTCGACAATCAACACACATGCACCATGTTCCCTTTTTCTTTGGAACCAATAAAACCGGCACAACACATGTACTCATGCTTTCTCTCACATATCCCTTGTTGAGGAGTTCCTCAACTTGCCTTCGTAGCTCCTTGGTGTCCTCCGAATTGCTTTGATAAGCCGGCTTGTTTGGCAATTGTGATCCCTGCACAAAGTTAGTTTGGTGCTCAATTCCTCGAAGAGGGGGCAATCCACTTGGAAGCTCCTTTGGGAAGACATCCTCATAATCCTGCAAAAGAAAGGAAATATAATTGGGAAGAGAAGAATGACATTGGTTAGTTTGTAACACATGATCCCTATGTGTGATAAGGATCAAAAAACTCTTGGACTCCGTTTCCTCCCTTATCTCTTTGTAACTAGCCAACAATACTTGGGCCTTTCCTTTCAACTTCCTCCTTTCCTCCTCTTCATTACTCTCGGCTGCCATATGTTCTTCTTCACTCCTCCTCTTTTCTTAATAAATTTCAAAGATATAGAGTTGTTGTTGAAAAATGAATGTGTAGATGTTCACATGGTTGGTATATATGGCATTGGTGGAATAGGAAAAACGACGTAACTTTGACAAAAGGTATCTACAAGACTACAACCAAATATTTCAGCAATTCGATTGTAGTTTACTTCCTTTCAAATATTGGATCAAGAAGGCATTTAATGGACAAATTTTCAAAAGTAAAGACTTTGAAGTTAAAAGTGTTACTGAAGGCATCAAATTAATCAAAGTAAGACTTGGGTCAAAGAAGGTTCTATTGTTTTTGATGAGCTCTTGTGATATTGGAGTCACATTTGCAAGGAAGATTGGTAACTAAATGAAGATGTGAAGTCCAAAAACTAAGAGCAATTCCTTGTAGTGATATCCAAAAAAATTCTCAAGATCAACTTTGATGGACTTGATGATGATACTCGGAGTGTTTTGCTTGATATTGTGTGTTTCCATGGGTTTTATGTGGAGGAGTTGTCAAACATTAAATGCATGTGGTTTTTATTCCTGAAGGGCAAAAGCAAATGCTTGCTCCAATGTGTATAATCTAGTGCAAGATATGGGAAGAGAAATCGCTCGCATGGAATCACCGTGAGATATTTGAAAACGGAGTGGATTGTTCAACACTGAAGAAGTTCGCGATGTTCTACAAGGAAATGAGGTCTATAAATTCTGAAACTAATTTCATGGTTTATTTGCTTATTGTTTTTGTTTGTCACCACAAGAGTTCAATTCATTTTGTGCTTCTTCTGTGGTTAGAAATGAGCATTTGCTCAAGTCAAACTCATACTATCAAAGGCAAAATTATCAGATCAAAATTCATCTATATTTAACAATTATCCAAATGACCAAATCAGTTTGCTGACCCATATATAGTTCTTAATAAATTTCAAATATGTTTAACTCTGCCTTATTTAAATACAAAATTCATCATTTTATTGTTTAATTACTAGTTCTTATAAAAAAAATGAAATGATTTTTTTTTCCTGAAATGATATATAGTTACATAAAACTAATTGCTTGTAGACAGAGGTGAATCTAAGATTTAAAGGTTGTGGGTGCCAATGTCTTTAATAAGAACTTATTACTAGTGATGGACATCGAATTAGGACGGACATTCAGTCAGTTCAATTTGTTTTGGGTTAATTCAATTTAATTTACAAGATTTTTGATTAATAAGTAATACATGAAAATTCAAAATAGCTTGTAAACGTATATTTACCCTGCTAGCGACACTACGGGTAAATAGAAATATTTTCATTATGAAAAATACACAATATCTATACGACATAATAATAATAAAATAATTCAAATAAAATAAAACTCTAAATAAAGTGAAAAAAATCAATAAAGAAACCCAAAAATTTATACACAAAATTAGGGTGATATGATAAAGACAAAATGAGAAAGAAGTATTAAGGTAACGATACAATCACACCGAATTAGTTGTTACACAAAATGAGGTTTTTCATCGTTATGATGAATTCAATGATACAATACAATAAAATTTAAGTAGCAATCAAAACATATTTAAACTAATAATACAATACGAGTAAAACCATCCAAACAAGGATAAGTGTCTTGATCTTGGAATAAGTATTTTTATATAATTTTGAAGAATTATTTTACTCCATAAGGAGAGTTGCAATCAAAAAAGTTGAACTCTATGAATGTATCTCAAAACTTGAACAAACCCTTCTATAGATACATGAAATAATGTGATTTTTTTAAAATTTCATCCATGGTAATTTTTTCTTTTTGATAAGTATAACTTAAAAGTCTTGAAACTGCACACTTTAAACTCTAGCAACAATTCACAGAATTTTAAACTAACAGATATTCAAACTTCAGTAGTTGCTCTTGAAATTTTCCACGTTTAAGTTGGGGTATTTTCATCCAAATTTCAGTGTGAAAAGAGTTACTAATTAACTATTTATAACTCTTAAAATAGTCTCTAATATTTGTCTGGTTACACTGTTAGACTCTCATAACGAACTAAAAAATGATGAAAGAAATATCCCTAAGACAATCTAAACGACTTTATCTCTTAATTAACCTTCATATGTTACGACCATAATTATGTTGACTGCTTCTACTGATCTTGATATGTATGTTATATTTCATTCTTTCATTTTATAGACAGTACTATTCCACATGTATTTACACCCCTTTTGTTGGGAGCGCTGCATCTTTTGATTGACATAGACTTAGGTACGCATATACATGATCAATCTGCTCAGTAGATTCCATATCTTCTACTATTAGTGAGCCCCCTCTCTGTGTCCAGGGCCTAGTGTAACGATACATCTTGCTAATTCTATTGTTCGCTTTAGGTCCCACACAATTTTGAAATGCATCACTAACGTGTAAGGTTTGCTTACTTATATACTCAATATCTTTTTGTGTGTTTTGTCAATATGAGATTTCTTAATCTAAGTTGGGGTGTCACATATACCCTATTTTATGGATTCAACACCCTCGTTGAGGTTTGCCCCAATGCATGTGATTTGCATAACTTAACATTGAAGTTTGCCTCATCTTACCGAGATTTTCCTTAATTTAGTTGAACTCTAGCCCACATCGGCGAGGCTTACACAAGAGTGAATCTGATACCATTTGTAACTACCTTGCCCACTAGTGATATTACTGTTCTGGGTCTAGAACCGTATGACTTTAAAACGTATCACTAGTGTGTAAGGTCCGCTTACTTATACAACCAACATCTCTCCTATATTTTTTCAATGTAGGACTTCTTAAGCTTGTATGACGTACACTTAGTCTTCATTTTTTAGAATTTTATGATTATGTGTTTAAGGTGTATCAGGGGCCTTGTCTCGATAGACATTACTTCATTATGTTTAGAGGTTTCATAAACATACAATTTGTTATGCTTTAGTTTGGACCTCTGTGTCCTTTGTCAGTGATTTCAGTACTATATGACTTACATTTATGCAAAATAATTCTTTTACAAAACTTGTCTCTTCAAATATTTTCATACTACATTTCCACTCATAACTAGATGTATGTTCATGTCTAATATCATGTTATGGACATGCTTGGGTCAGCAATGACATCGAGTGCCAACTCCATCCAAGATCTAGGCTCAGGCGTGACATAACCCCTTCTACCTAACTCTTAAGAAAATATAATATGGTAATTTGGCAAAACACTTTGCATCTAATCACACCATTCAAATAGCTAAGTAATCGAAGGTGTAGAAACAATAGTTGCATTCCACTTATTTTTTAAAACAATAGCTGAGTCGACAATTTTCCCAAATAAAATAATGACATCTTTCACAAAACAAAAACAAATCACGCTAGCATTTAACAAAATCACGAACTGAAGTAATTATTTAGGGAAGTCTATTCACTCGAGTTCAAACTATTTGAAACTAACACAGAAACAATTATTAATAAATCCATTTTGGCATACTTCAAAGATGAGAACACTAAGTTATACAAGCAAACTTATTGGAATAGAAAGAGCTTTAACAGAAGACAAAACCACACTATCAATAATCAAAATCAACAGACCTATAACTCAAAAACAAAAGGAGAGCATGTTGAACACTCAATTAATTAACGCAACTCATGCAACGGGCCAGATCAAATTCATTTTTAACAAGAGAAGAGAGGATGACATATTTCGAGATGCGAACAAAATAAATGAGCAGAATGGAGCATAACAAAGCAATGTTGATAAGGCTGGAACCAACAAATCCCTTTCTTCTATTCAAAATCTTGAAGCTACTAAAAATAAATCATTGAGCTTGAAACGCAGAGAGAGTAGACATCGAAATCGAACACACAATAAAGACATTATTCCAGCCATTTTAACAGATGCCAAACAAGAACAAGGAGCAACAAGGAAGACAAACTTTGGACATTAGAATCAAAAGGAACAAAAACCAAACTCTTAAATAAAGGCATTCTGAGCATAAACTATGCATAAAGGCATGTTCCGTGCCTCAACAACTTCAACAACTGAAATGTATCACCTCGAACCGAAAGACTGATCACTAAGAGCCAAAATAAGCCAAGAAAGAGCATAGGCGTTCGAGGAAGAAAGAAAAAAGAAACATCCGCATAAAGTTTTCAATTCACAAAACAGAACATTGAATAAACGAGTTGAGATCAAGAAGAATTTTACCTTTTCGGGGGCAACGATTTGAGACAAAAAACGAGCAGAGCAATGACAACCTCTACCACACAGGTTCGACTCGAGCAGCGATCAAGTGGAGAGTTTTGAGGTGAAGGATTTCTACTGATGATAATCTCAAAAATATGCACATAAATATTTCTCCAAGATACTAGTGTTGTGAGGCTTATCGACAGGAAACAATGAGCCATCTTTTTCTAACATCTCCTATAGCTGCAAGACTATGAAGACAATTTGCTTTATGTGCAAGCATTGCTATGGAAGGGATGCAGTTTTCACAAGTACTTATCACTTGGTGGAACACTACATCAACACCTAAATTGAAGCCGATGTTGAAAGTCCTCCCTACTTTTATAATTTGGGAGCTTTGGAAAAGAAGAAATTCTATTTGACATGAAAACGACATATCTTACAACAAACTGAAATATCTGATTCACCACTTGACATATCAGTTCATAAGAGTAAGATTCCCATGGTTAAATAGCTTTCCAACAGAGTGGACATATATGATCAGAAGTTTAAGTAGCTATAGACCCAAGCTATACTATGCTAAAATCACTTGTGTTTTACCACTAACCGGTAGGCTAAATATCAACACTGATGGGGCTAGTAGAGAAAACCCTGGGAGGAGTTCATATAGTTTTTGTTTAAGGATTGAAAAAGGAGACTTAGTATTTGCTCAAGCACAAGTGATTCAGAATACTACTAGTACAGAGGCAGAAATTAAAGCTATACTAGAAGTTATGAGATACTGTCAAAGAGCTAATATTCACAATGTTATCATAGAAACAGATTCCTTAGGCAGTAAGAACATGATTTAGAAACAATGGAAACCCCATGCGAGGTGACAAACATGATAGAGGAAATCCAGGAATACATTCAAACTATGCATGCTCATATATCACACACATTCAGAGAAGGTAACAGGTTAGTTGATTTTTTAGCTAATCATTTTTTGAACTATCAAAGTTCAATATATTATACAACCTTTCTAGATCTACCAACTCAGGCCAGGAAGATCCTAAGTAGTAAATAGTGACAACTCTGAGCTCCCAAATATGAGAATTAAGACTAAAAGGATCAACCTAGAGAACAACTCGAGCATACAAAATCAAAGTTGATGACGAATAAAGCTTCATAATCATCAGGAAACAAGACAACATTTGAAGAAAGCAATACCCAATACATTTGTGTATAGATGGAGTTTAAGAGTGTACAATACCTAGATCTAGCAGAAATAAATCAATTTATTAGATACAAGGGGAAGTTGGATATGGACCTTCAATCAGCAACACATAAAAACTTAATCGAAAGAGAATGCATCATAGTCCTTCGAGCTATAGAGAAAATTTCAGGAGATGAGCTTGCAACTGAAAAACAATAAAACAATGGAAATTATGGAAGAGATACCGAGAATCAACTTAAATATAAAAAAAGAGAGCAGCAAGAGAATAACTTACGAGATCAATGAAGGAGGAGCTGAAAAGAGGCGGATGATTGAGCTCTCAAAACCATTAATTTACTTTCCTTAATTTTTTTTTGAGTTATATTAGTAGGACTAGACTGTCTATCTTTTTTTTTTTAATTATTATTTTGATTTCTTTACCTATAAATAAATTGGGCTTGGCCCAACAGATTTTACCCCAAAAAAGTGGTCAATTCCTTAATTGATAAGTGCAATGAGTGAAATTTGATTGCAATTGACATTACTTTTATAATTACATATAAGAAAAATACTAATTGAAAAGGGATCGACTAAAATCGTTTCAAAGTCATATTATATTGTCGATTAATAATTTTATTTTTTATATTGGATGAGATTACCATTCGTTGTAAAAATAGGTTTATTGGAGAAAATTCCAAATTATACACAAAACTAGATTTTCTTGAAATTGTAGCATTCAGGCTAGTTTGCACACACCTTGACTAATTTCATAGGGCACCTATACTCCCCAATAATGTAAGGATTGGGTAATTCTATTCACCAAAGCTTGGACAAATGAGAGGAAATCATAATGTTTTTGTGTGGCGCTTGAATTTGGACTCGAGACCTCATAACTTTCAACTCACTATATTGATCAATGAGTCTTTCATTTGTTATTCACAAACCTTAACTTTATGTTAATCGCACTCACTCTAACAGAGTACCTATGAATGACGCGCCAACCGTCAGTGAGAAAATGGGAACAAACTACATACAACAAGCATTTTTATTTGATAAAAATTGAAGGATACTTATAACTTGATTGACTAGACTTAAATAAAATATCCTTTATATATTATTTAAATGACAACTATAACATAAATAGATGAACAATGAGCGACAGTCTAATAACTAGGAAGCGCTATTTAAAGACATAATGACAAAATAATGATTGAAGAATATAAAAGTACTACATGACCAATCGACATCCTAAGGACTCCCATCATTCTCTTCTCCAACATTGCTATCATTAGCACCAGTTTGATTTAAAACATTCCCATCTACATGTTCATTGAGTTTAGTCTTCCTTTCATTAAGTTTAGTCTGCTTTGCTTCAAATAGCTTTAACAAACCTTTAGTTTCTCTAGCATCTAGTTCCTGAATGCTTTTTCCGCAAGCAAGTTGGTTGAATAGGTTCTCCATTTCCTTCTTTTCAGTTGTTTGCTCTATTTTATCAATATAGTTTTTCCGAGCATCAACTTTTCGTTGAAGATAGGTTTCTTGTGTGAACAACTTAATTTGTTGTTTGGCCTCATCGCAAGCTAAATACTCATTTAATGTGGCATTAGCCTGGGTTAAACAAGGCCAAGCAAAAGCTTTGGTTTCTCCAGGTGTAAAATCAACCACACCGACTTTTATATCACATAGAATAGACAGTTCTTCTGCTTGATTACATAGTGATGATAATATTTTCCCTAAAATGACTTTTCTCGCACTCTCATCGAGATTCCTGGTATTCTTACACCTTTTTTTAGCCAAGTGACTCATATTTGGTACAAACAAAAAGAAGCAAAGTAGAATAATATATATATATATATATATATATATATATAGAAGTGAGTACCTATATGGGAATATAAGATAAGAGTGGTTGATTGTCTAATAGTACTGCATAAAGTTGACTGAGATAATTTGACCAAATTTAAGAATAGTTTAACTGCACAATATGAGTTTTATGGTATTTATTTAATTATTTTCTGAAGTAGATGTTTAAATACCAATACTCTAACTTGAATATTGTGTAATAATTGTATTTCCATAATAGAAAAGAATAAAATTGTCCTTGTAAAGGGTTTCGAATGAATCTCGAGGGTCCTTTTAATTATTTTGAGTTTGGATGGTTTCAGGTTCTAGTGCATGGTCATTTTAGTCATCGTGAACGCGAGACTCCCTCATCGGGATCATGTAGCATCATCTTGGGTGCATCGTGATCGTGTGGGTCTTGCCGCTATGACAATGGTCAACTTTAATGCCTTACTCATCGCGATTGCATGACCTTGGGTCGTGATCGCGATGAGAATCTGCATAATGAACCAATTGTTAAAGGATTTGATATGCCCAAATGGAGTCCTCAAATCAATCATCTATCCTATGCAGATGACACCATACTCTTTTGTACAAGAAATGATAAACCCTTAATTAATATTCTCAAAATATGAGAAATCGTCCGGACAATTAATAAACAACGAGAAGAGTAGTTTCTACCTCCACCACAAGATTGATAATCATACTGTGAATAGAATTAAAAAAACTCTAGACATGAAGAAAGGTTATTTTCCAATTACCTATCTAGGGTGTCATGTTTTTTTATGGAAAGAGGAGAATAATATAGTTTGAAGATCTAGTGAAAAAGATTATGAGAATGGTTCAATCTTGGCAAAATAGACTCTTTCATTTGTTGGAAGATACATAATGATCAAGCATGTGCTAAAAACTATTCTTGTCTATTTGCTCTGAGCTATGACCCCCCTGGTTGGAGTGCTCAAGCAAATACATCAATTTTTTTCTAAATTTTTCTTGAATAATACACTAGGGATGAAAAACAAACACTGGGTGGCCTGGGATACTCTGTGCACACCAAAGGATGAAGGAGGTCTAGGTTTCAGATCTCTAAAAGACACCTCAAATGCTCTATTTGCTAAACTTTTGGTGGAATTTTAGAACCTCTACAAGCCTGTGGAGTTTGTTCATATGGAACAAATATTTTAAAAAGCTTCATCCGATTTTAGCAGAAGGAAGAAATAGTTCAAGTGTATGGAAAAAATGATACAAATTAGGGAAGTGGTTGAGCATTTGATCGATTGGAAACCATAGCAAGAAAATTCTAGCTTTTGGTTTGAAAATTGGACGGGACTTGGCACTTTATACTTCATTGTTCCTGAGGGACTTATAGAGGAAGAATCAGAGGTGACAACTTATGTCTCAAATGGGGAATGAAACTTGGAGAAGTTGAAAGATGGCCTACTAGAAGACATAGTACAACACATAACAGAAAGAATCAAAACTCCTTTGGGTGAAGAAGGAAATGATATTGCATACTGGAGCATTGAAAATTCAGGCAACTTTACTGTCAAGAGTGTTTTACTCGAGAATATAAATAAAATAAAAATGACTAAGTTTTCGAAAAATCGATGAAACTTATGGTTTAAGAGAAATCGATTTTCCAAAAGAACAGAGTCGCCACTTAATTTTTAATAAGAATCAAGAAAAACCTTAAGGTATTCAAAAGACTTAAACAGATAAAATCAATTTAAAATAAAAGGGTCCGAGTTCAAATGTACATTCCGAGAAGGTGTTAGGCCCTCGGAATGTCCACTAACTTGTGGTTGACCAGCGATTTGATTAAAGTGACTTTGACTAATTTTTTTAAAATTTAAATAAGTTAAAGAACTCATTTATTTTGTTTATTTATTTATACATTTTTTAATTATTATTATTAATTATTTTTAAGGGGAAATAAACTAAGGGGGGTCATTCTAAAGGGAATAATTGCAAGTTGCATGACCAATAATAAAAATAAAGTTAAGTATAAAAAATATAAATATTTTAATTTGAATATGATAAAAAATGAAGTGGCTATCTTTGAAAATTTAATTTAATTAAATTATAAAATAGACAAAGTTAGTCGAACAATACAATATAAATAATAAGAGAGGGAAAAGAAATAATTAGACTTGGTCTTTGGACCAAATCCAATTAAATTGGCCTTATGGTCCACCTGTCCTAAGTCTACCACTTTGCCAACAGCCATGGGCCAGCCCATTAACTCCTTTGGACCTGCTGAATTTTTCTTGGGCCTTTGGCCCTTATCATTCTCACTTGTTATGATATACACCAAGTGTATACACCATGTATACCGCTAGTTCTCGAACTCTCGGATATGTGATTTTATTCGAGCTCCGTATTTCTGCATTTATCAATTTGGATTTTCACATTTTGGATCTATATATTATATTTTTTAACTGTATATCGGTGTATACAACAGGTATATCAGCCTGTTTTCGACCTTTTTGGCGCTTCAAAATTTAATTTCCAGCATTATCTTGCTTCTTTCAACTTATACACCAGATTCGCTGACCCGATAATGAGGTTGACTCAAGTAAGAAGAACAAATTTGGGCCTTTACTGCCCAAATCGAAATGCAAGGGGAACAGAGAAGTCCATGAGGGCTCAAAGCAGATTCACATGTATCACAAAAGAAGAAAGGCAAAGAAGCCAATTTACGAACTGATCAAGATAAAAAAAAGAAATGGAAGAGTATGCCAAAATAGTGAAATTATACCCATTGCTTTAAGAAAAGATAATATGGGAATTTGGCAAAACACTTTGCATCTAATCACACCATTCAAATAGCTAAGTAACCGAAGGTGTAGAAAACAATAGATGCATACCACTTATTTTTTAAAACATTAGCTGAGTCGATAATTTTCCCAAATAAAATAATGACATCTTTGACAAAACAAAAACAAAATCACGCTAGCATTTAACAAAACCACGAATCGAAGTAATTATTTAGGGAAGTCTATTCACTCGAGTTCAAACTATTTGAAACTAACACATAAACAACTATTAATAAATCCATTTTGGCATACTTCAAAGATGAGAACACTAAGGTATACAAGCAAGCTTATTGGAATAAAAAGATCTTTAACAGAAGACAAAAGCACGCTAGCAATAATCAAAATCAACAGACCTATAACTCAAAATCAAAAGGAGAGCATGTTGAACACTCAATTAATTAACGCAACTCATGCAACGAGCCAGATCAAATCCATTTTTTAGCAAGAGAAGAGATGATGACATATTTCGAGACGCGAACGAAATAAATGAACAAAATGGAACATAACAAAGCAATATTGATAAGGCTCCAACCAACAAATCCCTTTATTCTATTCAAAATCTTGAAGCTACTAAAAAAATCATTGAGCTTGAAACACAGAGAGAGTAGACATCGAAATCAAACACACAATAAAGACATTATTCCAACCATTTTAACAGATGCCAAACAAGAACAAGGAGCAACAAGGAAGACAAACTTTGGACATTAGAATCAAAAGGAACAAAAACCAAACTCTTAAACAAAGGCATTCTGAGCATAAACTGTGCATAAAAGTATGTTTCGTGTCTCAATAACTTCAACAACTGAAATGTATCACCTCGAACCAAAAGACTGATCACTAAGTGTCAAAATAAGCCAAGAAAGAGCATAGCCGTTCAAGCAAGAAAGAAAAAAAACATCCGCATAAAGTTTTCAATTCACAAAACAGAACATCCAATAAACGAGTTGAGATAAAAAAGAATTTTACCTTTTCGGGGGTAGCAATTTGAGACAAAAAATGAGCAGAGCAATGACAACCTCTACCACACAGGTTCGACTCGAGCATCGATCAAGAAAGTCGGGTAGAAAGTCGAACTCAAGCACCAAAGCTGGCTATCTCCTCTGTTTTCTTGAAATGTATATGGTATGTATTTTAACTAATTTTTGCTTAAGTTGTTCTTTGTTTTCTTACTCCAAAAAAAAATCCAGCTTTTTTCTTCCACCCAAATAAATAAAGAAGAGAGGATATTTC
The DNA here is from genome assembly GCF_900185275.1 of Solanum verrucosum. Classification (NCBI taxonomy): domain Eukaryota; kingdom Viridiplantae; phylum Streptophyta; class Magnoliopsida; order Solanales; family Solanaceae; genus Solanum; species Solanum verrucosum. The sequence goes on from NW_026020413.1 coordinate 318,456, forward strand.
TGGGTGAAATTAGGATTCCTAAATGGGGGGAAACGGACGAGAATTCTGGATAAACAGAGGCCATTCAAAATTGAAATCCAAAATTCTTTCACCATTTTGGGACGACACCTTTTTCTCTGAGATTTCAACCCATTCTGTATGAGGAAAGGGGAGAAACGCGTGCTGCTGCAATGAGAGGGACGGGAGGAAGGAGACAAAAAATCGTACTGGGTCTTTGATTTGTTTGATGCCGTGTACTGCTCTGTCTCGAGGCCATGTCGAATTACTCTTTGCTGTTGACAATCATTTTCTTTTCGTCTCATCGCCGTGAATTTCTTTGTTCCGTTGTGAACGTTGGAGGTTGCTATCGATTCACTCGTTGAAGTGGTTCACGCATTGAGAAGGGGTGGGGCGCGTACATGGGTCGATTTGGACTTAACACTGGAGAATGGTGTGTCGCGTACTGCTGCTAATGTTGAGGTTATGGGTTTCTTTGATGAATAGAGGTTGGGCTGGGTCGTTTAGTAGTTGGGTCGAGATTATTTAGAGTGGGAATTGTACGTTGGGAATTAATGGAATTTGGGAAAAAAGTGGGCTGGTTGGGAAATTTGCATTTGGGCTGAACAATGGTTTGTTGAATTGGAAATATGGGCTGATGGGTCCTTGGTACGAAAGTAATTTGGTTGGAAATCTGGCCCAACTTTCGTTCAAGATGGAGGCAATAAGGGTAGAATTAAAATAGTTGGATTTTGAATTGACAAATTGGCCAAATAAATTACAATTGTAGGTAATGAAATTCAAATGTAGCCAAATTAAATAAATTGGTTAATTCGGCTAGAACTTAAATAAGACGAATCACTATAATTAACTAACGAACTTCTCAATCTTAACGAAATAAAACAATTAACTTACTTATAAAATAATTAATTTTAATTCAAACTAATTAATTCAAAAATTAAACTATGATCCAAACTAAAACTATATTAATAAAATACTTAATTTAATCAATGTAGAACTCTTTTGCTACGATTTTCAAAATATTTGTAAGATATACTAAATACATATATAATTATAAGAAATATAGTTATTATTCAAAATACTGTAAAGATCGATTGAAGTTGCTTAAAATAACCTTGAAATTAATTTGAATTATATAAAGCTAATTATTCTAAATCATTCGAAAAATCAAGAAGCTCGAAAATTAATTATCAGGGGAGGATCAAAATTTGGGTGTCAACAACTGTCCCTCGTTTGACTTGGATAGATGAAAGAATTCATAGGAAAATGAAATTGACGAATCCAATTTTGACTGACCATATCTTCATCCTTCAGAAAAATGGCTTGTGGTGCAGACTTTAGGAATTATGGCCGAACCTCGAAAATGGATTTCCTACATATCTCTGGATATATGAGAATTCAGGCCACTTGTAGTTCCATACGCTTGATTTGACTCACGATTTTGAAAGAATTCAACAGTCATCCATGTACTGAATTATGAAGGGATCGGAATGCTTGATGATAGGATTTGAGGGCGAATGTTGGAATACAACCGAGTTTTCAACATTGATTCTGCCTACATATCCCTCAACCTAGGGAATCAGACTGCTTGTAGTTAGACTCAATCGGCTGAAAAGGCAATCTATTATGCAAGATAACCTTTGGTTCCGGAAAAGTGACAAAGTAAGTCGAGTATGAAAATGAGGCTTGCAACCTCTTAGCCACGAATGTGACGCACTTCACACCCATAATTAAGAACTTACACAGACATGATTTCCAAAGTTCTTGGCGCATTGTCACTCAGATTGAAAAACTGCTTCTGATAGAGACCAAAATTTCTGGATGCGAAAATGAAACCGACAAATGCAAAGATAAACCCACATGCCTTCTGATAGGGGTGTGGTTTGATTGTGGTGGAAGTCGCTCCTTTGCTCGCTTCCTAAGAGTTTGACACTCCTCTTTGGACTATGTCCCAGTTCCTTGCTAAGAAAAAGTTTCACGTTGTGCTGCATCCTTTTTGATGTCGTCCGCACCTGTGGTTTGTTTTGAGAATTCATCCTCTCGGATGCTCTCGACAAAGACTGAGATAAAACTCATTAGCATAAAAATGCAATTCAAATGGAGAGATAGTGTCTTTTACCGTGTTGACACTTAATTGCTCTCCTTGAACATTTGACGTCAAATCCATCGGGTTTGACGTAAAGTAAATAAAGCTTGTGTCTCATATTTGCAATATAATTTTCAATGTACTCTTCCTTTGATGTCAAATCAATAAAATAAGCTGATGTAATATGTTGACGGTTCTCTTGATGTCGTTTTTGCAAAGAACAATGATCCAGTTGATGTTGATCTTCTTGTGATGGGTAAATCTTTCTCTTGCGATGCATAACTTTTCTCTTGCTGTGCATGACTTTTCTCTTGCTATGCATAAATCTCTTTCCCGCGATGCATGACTTCTTTTCCACGATGCATGCATCTTTTCCCATATTGCATGATTTGTTTCTCTTGCTATGCATGAATCTCTTTCCCGCGATGCATGACTTCTTTCCCACGATGCATGAATCTTCTCTTGCAATGCATGAATCTCTTCTTGCAATGCATGACCTCTTTCTCTTGGTATGCATGACTTCTTTCTCTTGCTATGCATGACTTCTTTCTCTTGCAATCCATGATTTCTTTCTCTTGCTATGCATGATTTCTTCCTCTTGCTATGCATGATTTCCTTCTCTTGCTATGCATGATCTTCTTTTCTGATGATGCCATCCCTGGTACCGAATGAAGATAATGCTTTACCAGACAACATAGGTTATCTTCTGGGTGGCGGTATTGTCTCAATTGAGAATATAATAAAAATGACCCTCATAGTAGTGATATCAACTCATTTGACAATACGATATAAATGACCCTCCGGGTGGTGGTATCATCTTATTCGACAATACAATATAAATGACTCTCCAGATAGTGGTATCATCTCATTCGACAATACGATATAAATAACCTTCAGGGTAAGAAATTTTATCATATATGATAATGTAATGCAGATAAACGTCTTCCAGATATCTTTAGTTGCTGAAAAATAAAAATATTGCTCTCTTCGTGGTTTTCATTTGTTCCATCTTCAAACATAGTTGCAATGTTCATTACGAACTTCGCTTTGCTAAGAATTTGAATGAAATAATGCTACTCATATTCCTAATTCTTTGGTCTGAGAAGCATAAAAAGTTTTCCTGTATCCACAGAAAAATTGTTAATTTTGGGGAGCTCTTCGCCCTTTTGATTTTTCCATATTCATTGAATGGAGGAATATGTTGATTTTGAGGTAAACCTCTAGACCTGCATCCACAGAAAAATTGTTAGTTTGAAAATGAACTGATTTGTGTCGATCTTTTCGGTTGTCTGCTTCTTGTCTTGCTATATCCGGTTGATTTCTCCAATATCCCGCCACTTGATAGATAAGACAAAATATTTTTATGCAAAAAATAATTGAAACATAGAGGAAAAGTTTTAAGGAAAATAGATTTTCAAAAAGTAGTATTTAGGAAAGGTCACTTCCAAGTGTGTTGTCACATCAAGCTTAGTGAACGTCTTTGAGGTTGATGCTTCGAGGTCTGTCGGATTATTTGCTGGGAAGTATTCAAAGTTGCTCTAAACTGCCGATGAACCTTATTGAAATTTTTGAGGTCATTCTCAAAAATTTCTGTCCCAGTTAATTGTGTTGACTTATCTCGAACTGTTGGTGAGTAAATTATGGAATTTTTGAAATCCTCTAAAAAATTATGTCCCAGTTGAAAATCTCAATGTAACTTCGGTCTTGACTTGTTGGAGAAAATATTCTTCTTGAGAATTTTTGAGTCCCTCTCAAAAATTCTGTCCCAGTTTCTATTGTGAAGAAAAATAGAAATCTTACGGGAAATATGACCGAGCCGTTGTGGCGCCTACGTATCCCGTTGAAGCAGGAATTAGGTCAAACGTAGTTCCCCCTCTCGAGGATTAACAAAAAATAAGAAAAATTACAAAGAAACTAACTGAGGACGACATAGGCCGCCTACGTATCTCATTCTTGAGAATTCAGGTCGAACGTAGTTCAAACACAAAAGGAAACATTAAAAGGGATAAAGGGGTGACCGAGGCCAACACCGATCGCCTACGTATCTGATTCTTGAGAATTCAGGTAAGACGTAGTTCATTACAAGAGGGATAAAGTTCTAAACAAAGTGATTACAAGCAGATATGACGATTACAAAGAAGTGATAGAAATACAAACTAAAATTTCACACATAGTATCTCTTGACAACATCAAAGTTGATCGGTTTCGGCCATTCAGTGCCATCCATCACCGACAGGACCAAGGCACCTCCAGATAATACTTTTCGAACCATGTAGGGGCCTTGCCAATTTGGTGCAAATTTCCCTTTATATTCATCCTGGTGAGGGAAAATGTGTTTGAGAACCAACTGACCAATTTCAATCATTTTGGCTCTTACTCTCTTGTGGAAAGCACGAATCATCCTCTGTCGATGAAGTTGACCATGACAAACAACAACCATTCTCTTCTCATCAATCAATGTTTGCTGGTCAATCCGCTTGCGAACCTATTCAGCATCACTCAATTCAGCTTCTTAGATGATTCTCAATGAAGGTATTTCAATTTCGGCAGGTATAACTGCTTCTGTTCCATATACTAACAAGTATGAAGTGTCTCCAGTTGACCTTCTGACAGTCGTTCTGTAACCCAACAAGGCATATGGCAGCATCTCGTGCCAACCTCTGTGATTGTTGATCATTTTCCTCAAAATCTTCTTATGTTCTTTTTGGTAGCTTCTACAGCTCCATTCATTTGGGGACGATAGGCGGTTGAGTTCCGGTGAGTAATCTTGAATTGTTCACATATCTCTCTCATCAAATGACTTCTGAGATTCGCTCCATTGTAAGTGATGATAGATTGTGGTACTCCAAACCTACATATCAAATTGCTACGAACAAAATCAGCTACAAGTTTCTTGGTTACCGACTTGGACGAAGCTGCTTCCACCCACTTGGTGAAGTAGTCAATAGCAACCAAAATGAATCTGTGTTCGTTGGAGTAGGATGACTCTATTGGACCGATGACATCCATTCCCCAATCTACAAACAGCCAAGATGAACTCATAGCATTGAGTTCGTGAGGCGACACTCGAATCGAATCACCATGGACTTGACATTTATGACATTTCTGCACAAACTTACAACAATCATGTTTCATAGTCATCCAAAAATAGCCGGCTCGCAGGATCTTCCTCGCTAAAGTGAGCCCATTCATGTGAGTACCGCAAACTCCGACATGTATTTGTTCCAGAAACTTTGCAGCTTCACTAGCATCAACACATCTGAGAAGGCCTAGATCTGGAGTCCTCTTATAAAGGATTTCCCCACTTGCAAAGAAATTGAAGGCCATACGACATATCGACTTCTTTTGGTTGAACGTTGCATTCTCAGAATAAGTCCCGGTCTCTAAATACTTCTTGATGTCAAAATACCAAGGCAAACCATCTGGTTCCGCTTTAATATGTGAACAATGGACAGACTGTTCTTTTACCTCTATATCCAAGGGATCAATATAACTTGTATTTGTATGTTTAATCATTGAGGCAATGGTGGCAAGAGTATCGGCCAACTCATTCTTGCGAAATCTCTTACACAACTTCTGTATATACTGCATGTACGGTGTGATCTTTGGGTTCGTCACAACCCATTCTCCATGAACCTGATGAATCAACAAATCTGAATCTCCAATAATCAGCAGCTCATGAACATTCATGTTGATGACTATCTTCAAACCAAGGATACAAGCTTCATATTCTGCCATATTGATCGTGCAATCAAATCGGAGTTTAGCTACCATATGATAGTGTTGACCAGATACTGATACTAAGATCGCTCCGATACCTTTCCCTTGGTGATTCACCGCTCCATAAAAAAACACTATCCAACCAGGGTACGCTTCAGAAATATCTTCACCCACAAATGCTACTTCTTCGTCAGGAAAATAAGTTTTGAACGGTTTATACTCTTCATCAACTGGATTCTCTGCAAGATGATCATCTAAGGCTTGTGCTTTTATCGCCTTTTGAGTCACATACACAATGTCAAATTCACTCAAAAACATTTGCCATTTAGCCAACTTCCCGGCCGATATTGCTTTCTGGAAAATATACTTCTAGGGCATCCTGGAAATAATGTATGTGGTATAAGAAGACAAATAATGTCTTAATTTCTGAACAATCCAAGTCAAAGCACAACATGTTCTCTCCAACAGAGTGTAACGAGCCTCATATGGAGTGAATATCTTGCTCAAGTAATAAATGGTTCACTCCTTCTTCCCAATCTCATAATGTTGACCAAGCACACATCCAAATGCGTTATTCGAGACCGACAAATATAGCAACAACGGACTCCCTTCTCGCGAAGGAACCAACACTGGTGGATTGGACAAATAATTCTTGATGGCATCAAAAGTATTTTGACATTCTCCGGTCCACTTGGTCAGGGGATCTTTCTTCAACAACTTAAAGATGGGCTTACACACCACGGTGGATTGAGATATGAACCGACTGATGTAGTTCAGCCTTCCCAGGAAACTCATCACCTATTTTTTGGTCTTCGGAGGAGGTAACTCTTGAATCACTTTGATCTTGGAAGGATCAAGCTCAATTTCTCTTCTACTAACTATGAGTCCCAACAACTTTCCAGCCGTCACTCTAAAAGCACACTTGGTGGGATTTAACTTCAAATTATATCGGCATAGACGATCAATGAATTTCCTCAAGTGAGTCAAGTGATCTGAACTCTCTCAGGACTTGATTTTGACATCACTTACATACGCCTCGATCTCCATGTGAATCATATTGCGAAAAATGGTTGTCATAGCCCTCATATAAGTAGCACCGGCATTTTTGAGACCAAACGACATCACCCGATAATGATATACACCCCAAGGCATATTGAAAACTGTCTTTTATGCATCTTTTTTATCCATCAGGATCTGGTGATAACCCGCATAACAATCCACAAATGACTGCATCTCATGCTTAGCACAATTATCAATGACAATGTGGATGTTTGGTAATGGAAAATTATTTTTCAAACTTGCTTTGTTGAGATCTCTGTAATCGACACAAATTCTGATCTTCCCGTCTTTCTTGGCCACTGGAACAATGTTGGCAAACCAAGTCAGATACTGCATCACTTCCACCACTTAGGACTCGATCTGTTTGGTAATCTCCTCTTTGATCTTCAAACTCAACTCAGGCTTAAACTTCAAGGTTTTCTTCTTTATCGGACTAAAATCTGGATTGATCGGCAATTTATGAGACACCATGTTCGTACTTAGACCTAGCATATCCCTGTAAGACCAGACAAATACATCAATGTAATCTCTGAGCAGACGAACCAGGTCCCTTCTTTGAGCCTTAGTCAGATGGACGCTGATTCTTACTTCTTTAATAGAATCCTCATACCCTAGATTCACAGTCTCAGTTTTTTCCAAATTCGGCTTGTGTTGATTCTCAAATTGTCGAAACTCTTCAGCAACATGTTCAAGTACCTCATTTTCATTTTCATACACCTTGCATTCATCATCACCTACCTCATTTTGTTCGTTCAGCTCATGACATGACATGACTTTGGCAGGTTTTAAATTATTATTACTGAAAGCATAAACAAACGAAGTTAGGAAAGTAAAGCATAAACAGATAAGTAAACAAATTTTCGATAAATGAGGCTTTCATTTAAATTGAAAAACAGGCACAACTTTGGCCATGTCAAAGGGCAATTTTGCCTTTTAAAACATCATAGGGGAATTTAAAAAAGACTCAAACAATAAAATAAAACTGCATAAATGGTGGGTCTCGGGCCTCTTCCGAACTACCATCGATTTTCAAAACAAACATAAATATGTGTCCTTTTTACCAAGATGAACAGGGAATCAAGAGCGGCATTGCGGTCTAATTCGATAATTGCTCCTTTGGCTCGACATTGCGGATTTATGAGGTCCCAATTTCATCCTCCATGACTGCGTCAACTTCTTCGAACATGCCCTAGATTCCTTCCCCGAGACCACCATCGTCGACATACTCTTGTTCTGGAAATGACTGGTACAGATGAGGAATTGGCCTGGCCAATGCTTGATCAACATTCTTGTTTTTCATCTCTACTTCGTCATCTATTGAGACATATCTCAAACCAAAGTTTACTCTTCTGACGGGAACTTAAATAGGCTCAACAATTCTTTGAAGTGCTTCCCCAATCCGAAACCTAGTTCGAAACCGCTCTGGAGCATAACAGTAGCAATCATCTTGTACATAGAAGACACATGAGGCTGTGGAGCCAAGTCATCACCGGTGGCATTTACCAGCTCCACCGTGTAAAAATCACAACCTCAAGAGACCTCATCAACGATCGGTGTATATCCATTGGAATGGCTTCCTTTATCGTGAATGACCAATTCCTGGTCCTTCCAGACAAATTTCATTAGTTGGTGAAGGGTAGAAGACACAGCCCCAGCCATGGCGATAAAATGTCTTCCCAGAAGCAAATTGTAGCTGGTATTTATGTCTAACACCTGAAACTCCACATTGAATTCTGCAAGACCCATATGACTATTCAAGTTTACTGCCCCTATCGTGTCTCTCTGCACTCCATCGAAAGCTCTCACATTGACCTGGTTTTGTTGAACCTTTCCCAAGTCGAATTTCAGCTCCTTGAGAGTAAAGAATAGACAGATGTTGAGATCGGACCCATCGTCGACCAAAACACAATTTATAATTTTGTCTCGATATTTAATGGTGACGTGCAGAGCTTTGTTGTGCATCCTGCCTTCAAATGGTAGCTTTTCGTCACAAAAATTGATTTGGTGTCGTCGAATGACCTGGTTTATCCTGGCTGCTAGATTGTCACCGTTAGTACCCACATGCACATAAGTATCATCCAAAGCCCTCATCAGAGTCTGTCTATGCATTTGCGAACTCATCAACAAGGCCCATAAAGAAATCTGAGTTGACGTCTTATCCAAATGTTTCACAATCGAATAATCTTTCGGTTGTATTTTTCTCCAGAACTCCTTGACCTCGGCTTCAGTGATCAGTCTTTTTGTTTGGTCCTTTTTCTGTCCTCCTTGAGCCAACTCTTTCGGTGTGTAACATCTACCAGATCTGGTCATGCCTTGAGTGACAGCCGTTTCAATCACAAACGTTGGTTGGGCAGGAGTTTCTCTTGGCACCAAGGCAAAAACCTTCTCAGGTATCAGAATTACAAACTCTTTCTTCTCTCTAATGCTCAACGAGGCTACAACTATTTCAGTTTATCAAGAGCGATTATAACTATTGCCTTTGTCGCGCACCAATCATTATCTGTCTCTATCATATTGATAGTGACGCCTCCATGATTTGGCAAAGGATTACTATTGACATTAGGTGCGACTGTCTGAAGAGGGACCACATTCTGGTCAATCAGGTCTTGAATTTTATACTTCAGGTTGATACAGTCCTCGGTATCATGTCCAACACCGCTGAAGTGATATGCGCACCTCCGGTCAGGTCTGTAAAACTTTGAGCCAGTGTCAACTAGCTTGGGCCCAATTGGATGAATATATCCTGCCGCAGTTAATTGCTCGAAAAACTTTGTTCTGCTTTTAATGAGCCGAATGAAATTTCTATCGGGCTTCTTCTCAAATCTAGGACGGGGGGAATCGTAATTGCCTTGTTGAGAATGAGGCATTTGACGATAATTTGGATCGTTTGGACGGGGAGCTTGATATCTGGGATATGAGGTTGTTTGGTAATATGGTTGTGGAGCTTGGTAGTTCGGGGGAGTATTTTGGTAAATAGGAGCTGGTGTTTGGTACATTGGGGGAGGCGTTTGTTAACTTGTCTGAACGTTGGCACAGTTGGGGGCAGCGTTTCAGTAGCGATGAGATGGAGTCTGGTAAATCGGATGGGGAGTTTTGGTATATAGGAGGGGGAGTTTGGTAGCTAGGAGGGCGAGTATTTTGATAACTGGGAGGAGGGGTATTTTGGTAACTAGGGGGATGGGTATTTTGATAACTGGGAGGATGGGTATTTTGGTAACTGGGGGGAGGGGTATTTTGGTAATCATCTTGTGTATAACAAGCCGGGTACAAACTCTGTGAAGGTCGAGAACGACCTTGGTATGATAAGGATTTCCACGGGGTCTTCTTCCCCTTATAAGAGATAGAAGACACATCTTCTCTTTTCTTCTTCAACAAACCCGAGGATCCAGGCGAGGCAGCAACACGACCAATCTTTCTGATTCTTAATCCATCTTCGATAGTCTCACCTACATTGACTATCTCAGCAAACTCTGCTCCAACGAGCAATATAATTCTATCATAATATTCGGGCTATTGAACCTGCATGAATACTTCGACAATTTCTTTCTCTGTAACTTTCATTTGATTTCTGCTTCATTTCTTCCAAGGAATAGCGATCAGGAACGATCTCCACATTGTAGGCTAATCGTTCGATAAAGTCCTTAACTAAATTATTCCAGCTAGGCCACTGTCTTGTTTCATGAGATGTAAACCATTCTAGAGCCTCCCCGCTGAGACTTCGGCTAAAAAGCCGCATTAGTAAAGCTACATCTCTTCCAACTCCCATGAGCTGGTCACAGTAGGCCCTCAGGTGCGCTAAGGGGTTCCTTATTCCTCCGAAAATGTCAAATTTTGGCACCTTGAACCCTTCCGGGAGGTCCAAATTCGGATGAATGCATAAATCCTCATAACTCAAACCGGTGACTTCAAGAATACATTGTAACTCTTTCATGGCCTTTCAGATCTCTTCCTTCATATCCAGCTTGACGACCTCTTCCTTTGACCCCACTCTCTCTCTCGCTCCTCATAGTGGTCGAGTTTAGAACTATTGGCGTCGTGCTCATTGGGAACCGGGATTTGGAAAGTGGGTTTTTGAGGTAGAGGTGGAGCAATGGAGGGACTTTGGGCATTTTGAGGGGCTTGATAGTTTTGAGGGAAAGTCTGGGGGCTAGTATACTGATTTTGGTGATTGAGGGAAGTGTGCAGGTGGTTAACGTCTTGGTTTTGAGGGTGGGCGACAAGCTTGGAAGTTGGCATTTTGAAGAGGGAGTGACGCTTGGGGGTTGGTACTTTGAGGATGAGGTGGTGTCTGGTAAGAGGTGGAGGCATAATGGGGGTTTTGGGTGGTTAAGTTGATGATTAAGGGATTCTGAACATGATTGGAGGGTGGGTTTTGAGCCTGTTCCATGTTTGAAGGAGGATAGTAAAGTGGAGGCCTTCAGTCTGCTGGAGCATTGAAAGCCAAAACCGAATTAGGCGGATCTTGCCTTTTCTGCATTTCGACCCGCATCTCAGTGATCTGTTGCATCAGCTGCATAGTTAGTTTGTTTTGATCAGCAACGACGGGCTGAGCCACGACTACATCAGTAAGGCCAATCTCTTCATTGTTGTCACCCATTGTTGACTTGCCCTTCCGAGAATTCTGACCGGGGAAAGAATCTTTGGGAGCTTTTGATCTTGTAAAATAAGGGTGTTCAGCCAGCTTATCAACACAGATAAGTTCTAACTACCTATAGAAGAAAACAACTCAAAGGCAAATTTGTTAGTTTCGATTCATGGCAATATGACACAAAATATCACATAGAGGGCATATAAACACATAAGAGTTGCTTTGTTTGAGAACATATTAACCCACGAATAATGGGAACTGATTTTTTTTTGAACAAGAAGGAGTTTGCTTGTTTTATTTTGAGGCTGGTGACTCAGAGAGGTTAAATTGCATTAGGCTAAGGTCTTCTTGCTTCGTCTCTTGGCATCTGTTGATGTGAATTTAGTGTTTCCTTGTAGAATGAAAATGGGAAAAGAAAATTTTAAAAAGATAGGGGCCGGGCCTTGAAAGGCTGCGTACATATCTCCCAAGGAGAATTTAGGCCTTACGTAGTTCGAATACAAAAGGAAATTCTCATTTTCATTCATTCAGTTTTTGAAGATTACAAGGAAAGTAAAAAAAAAACATACAATATAGCTCCTAAAAGATAGATGGTGCCTTCATTAAAGCTTCTTCTTCTGACTGCTGCATTAATCACGGGGGGTAAACTCAACTTGAATCTTTCCCATGTTGATGAGGGATTCTACGTCATAGCGAAACCCGAAGAACCTTCCAATGTTGTGATCTATGGCGTCATGATAAGGGCATGGTTTCTAGATTTCAATCCCAACGAGATTGATTGCTTCGTCATCCTTTCTAATAGAGGCCAAGACCCATTTTTGAACCAACCGACTGTATATATCCAACAACGTTTTCTTAAAAGGCGTGAAGTAGTGACAATAAAATAAAGTGTGGTCAGTGACCAGCATACTGGGCTCCGGTTGGTTACAGGTAAGGACGGTGTTCTCACCCCACATATACGGGATCTTTTCAACATTGATCAGGTTGCCGATTGCTGCCTTAAGCTCCACACATTCTTCTATAGTGTGTCCTCTTTGGTTCGGGTGGTAGGCACACATCTTTTGAGAACTTTCATCCCCAAACCCAAAAGTGGTTCCTTCGAGAGGCTTCAGCATGCGTGAAGCCTTAAGGTGCTCGTAAATGAGAGCACACGGCACTATTCTTACCCCCCACGCTATGTGATCGCTCATAAACTGGGTGAGTGATCTTTTTGTCTCCTCCTTTCAGACGTCCTAGGAAGGGAGGCATATACATGATTTCCTCATCGGTATCTTCTTCATTGGCTTCTTGATTGAAGAAAGAGCATTTTCCGCGTATCTTCTGAAGCCTCATGGTTATATCATTGTTGAAGACATCATGTTCCTTCTGCATAGCAACCGTCTCCTCGTTCATGATAGCATATCTTGCCATCTTAGCAGCTAGCTCCGCGTCTAATGCTGCACTTTTGGCTTGCACACCTGCGGTGGCTAGTTCTACTTCTATTCTTTTTTCTCCCATTTCTCTAATCTCTTGTTTGAATCGACGCAATTTCATCCTTAAATTCTCCTCAGTTGTCTTCACCTCGACGTTCTTGCCTTTTTCTATCTTAGCAACAATTTTACCTTTCCTGAGATGACAGAGTAACATTTTAGGTTTGGTAGTAGGATTTTATTTCTGGCTGAGAAACTCAAGACTCATGGAATTTTGGTCGGACATTTTGATAGTGACTTGTATTTGACATTGTAGAAATTTTGTTTTTCAGAAATTTTTTGACAAGGAGTGGGCTAAAAATGTCCTCATTCAAAGCAGTGTACCACATAAATAGTTAAAGTACACAAGTAAACAGACAAATATCACGTCCTAAACATGCGTGTGACCTTTTCGCTAAGGGTAGTTCTAGCGAATTGAAGGATCTATATGTCTTCTTAAGCCAATTCATTATCCCCAAAATATTTAATTAATAGCATTCAAAAAATGTCTGACAAACATGAAATTAGGGAAATGAGTTTGGAAAGTAAATTACAAAGCAAAGTACAAATAAAGCAATCCCACGCAGGGGATGATAACAAACTTCAAGCTCATCCTGATCCTTCACCAAGTCTGGTCCTCTTTGCGATGCTGACCTCTTCCCACTTAGCATATCTACTTTCCCATAGGTGATCTCTTGCCAACTGATCCCCTTTTTGATACCTGAACCTCTCGACCGACTGAATCTGCTGTTCCATGCTATCATCCAATGCTGACATGCATTGCCAGGCTCTTTGTAGTTCTTGCTTTAACTAAGCTGTGACTTCGGCGTCTTCTGAATGCCGACGTTGATGCTCTAACTCATTCATATCAAACTTCTCTTGGAGTCGGTGAAGTTGAATCTGATGTTTGGCTCCAACTTCTGCAATAATATGGGGAACGTTCAGACTAGGTTCGATAGTTCCAACGATTCTTTACTTTAACCATTCCTTGTAATCCTTAGAACATTCAAGACGGAACCTGTTTGGTACCGGCTCACCCAATACCCTTCGAGTCTTCCATGTTCTATGTATGTCTTCAACATAAGAGATTCGTCCATTTTCATGATCGGTTGCAAATTTCTTCATGTCCGCGGTTTGGGGAATCTCTTATTTCCCTCCTAGTTGTCTAAGGACTCGACCGAGAACATATGGTCTAGTCTCTCTTAATCCGGCAAATATCAAGTAAGGGGCCTTTTATGCTCGAATCACCATTTGCTTTATCACCACTAGACATTCTATTAACCACTGCACATTTTCTTCTCTTAAACCCTGAAGTCTCGGATACCAGAATTTTAGACCTCCAGTTTTGTTGCAATAATTATGGTACATCCACCAATCGTCACCTGCAAGTTCTTCTGACCGTCTTAACGGATCTGGTTCTTCTGGATTATGGGCTTTGATCAAGTGTCTCATCATCTACCATTGAAGTATTAGGTTGCATCCCTGAAAGAAACACTTTTCGCTTTGACACTTGTCCAAAGCCCTATAAATGTCGGCCAAAATCATGGGCGCCAAAGTGTAGTACTTGGTTGCCGACCCGTAGCCCACTCCATAAAAGATAGCATGAGTGACCATTACTATACTTGGATGAATAGTGTAGTTTGGTCCCTGGGGAAATACCATCGTCCCAAGTAGGCATATTGCAAAGGCAAGAGGACGTGTCTCCTTTCATTTTTCTTTTGAGACAAACTCTTCTTTAAATTTCTCGTAAGCTCTTGCACGTCCAAATCAATAATAGAGCTGTTTAAGCGGAATGTTTGGTCCGGGAAGCTTGTCCATCCATTTGACTTTGACGAGTGACAATTTTTCTTTAATTTCGGTAAAATTCCATGTTTTGGGGAAAAGAAGATCCGTATCGAGTTGATGTTTCCTTTTGTTGCACATGTCGACACTCTCATAACTTGCAAGGACTTCTTCAATAGTTGGCGTCATTTCCATTTCCCCGAACCGAAATACTATATTGTCGCTATCCCAAAACTTTACCATTGTTCCTATTAAACTGGACCAAGCCACAATTTCCATTAGTGACGAGAGATTGCCTATGTGTCTTTGAACCTTTTTCTTGTCTCCATTGTTCATGAATTTCCATCAAACTTGAAGGTAAGGATCAGGTATGGTCACCATTCGAATTCTCAGAGGCTCATGTGCTGGATTCATCCTACAAGAAAAAATAGACAAAGGTAAGCTACCCCCAATCCTATAGATAATTGATTCGTTTAAAAATGACATATATATCTTTCAATTAAACACATAAGCATAGTTGTCTTTTATTGACCAATGAGTCAAATAAACACAAGGTGGACTTCTAATGGGCCCAATACACCTTGGGTGTTGGGTCAACTTAGTTCAAAATGCGCTAAATTGAGAATTCGGTTTCGCTCTATGCTAGTTGACTAATAGTGGGTTTTGAAAGACCGGGAACCCAAGTGGACAACTTAGGCTGGAAACTCACGACAACCATTGGATGCATGACGAACCAATAAATTACCGATCATTTCGAAAAAGGGTTGACAGTTATAGCAGTTTAAACACAATAAGCACAGATAAACAATTTAGCAATTAATATCAATTAATCAAATAAGTCAAATTTTATGGTTAGAACTTAATTCATTTCCCAGCAGAGTCGTCATTTCTATTTTACTCGAAAATATAAATAAAAAAAATGACTAAGTTTTTGAAAAATCAATTAAACTTATGGTTCTTGAGAAATTGATTTTCCAAAAAAACAGAGTCGCCACTTAATTTTTAGTAAAATTCAAGAAAAAACTTAAAGTTTTCAAAAGATTTAAACAAATAAAATCAATTGAAAATAAAAGGGTTTAAGTTCAAATGTACATTTCGAAAAGGTGTTAGGCCCTCAGAATATCCGCTAACTTGCGATTGACTAGAGATTTGATTAAAATGACTTTGACTAGTTTTTTTAAAATTTTAACTAAGTAAAATAACTCATTTCTTTTATTTATTTATTTATACATTCTTTTTTAATTATTAATTATTTTAAAGGGGAAATAAACTAAGGGGGATCATTCTAAAGGGAAAAATTGCAAGTTGCAAGGCCAATAATAAAAATAAAGTTAAGTATAAAAAATGTAAATCTTTTAATTTGATATGATAAAAAATGAAATGACTATTTATGAGAATTTAATTAAATTAAACCATAAAATAGACAAAGTTAGTCGAATAATACAATATAAATAATAATAGAGAGAAACGAAGTAATTAAACTTGGTCTTTGGCTCAAATCCAATTAAATTGGCCTTTTCGTCCACCTGTCCTAAGTCTACCACTTTGCCAATAGTCATGGGCTAGCCCATTAACTCCTTTGGATGTGCTGAAATTTTCTTGGGCCTTTGGCCCTTTTCATTCTAACTTGTCATGATATACACCAAGTGTATATTTGATGTATACACCATGTATATCGCTAGTTCTCGAACTCCCGGATCTGTGAATTTATTCGTGCTTCGTATTTTTGCATTTTTCAATCTGCATTTTCACGTTTTGGACCTGTATATTATATTTTTTGACTGTATATTGGTGTATACAACAGGTATATCAGCCTGTTTTTGACATTTTCAGAGCTTGAAAATTTAATTTCCAGCATTATCTTACTACTTTTAACCTGTACAGCAGTTTCACTGACTCGATAATGAGGCTGACTCAAGTAAGAAGAGCAAATTTGGGTCTTTAGGACCCAAATCGAAATGCAAGGGGAACGGAGAAGTCCATGAGGCCTCAATGCAGATTCACATGTATCACAAAAGAAGAAAGGCAAAGAAGTTAATATACGAACTGTTCAAGATAAAAAAAAAGAAATGGAAGAATATGCCAAAATAATGAAAATATACCCACAACTTTAAGAAAAGATAATATGATAATTTCCAAAACACTTTGCATCTAATCACACCATTCAAATAGCTAAGTAATCAAAGGTGTAGACACAATAGTTGCATACCACTTTTTTTTAAAACAGTAGCTGAGTCGACAATTTTCCCAAATAAAATAATGACATCTTTCACAAAACAAAAAATAAAATCACGCTAGCATTTAACATAACCACGAACCAAAGTAATTATTTAGGGAAGTCTATTCACTCGAGTTCAAACTATTTGAAACTAACACAGAAACAATTATTAATAAATCCATTTTGGCATACTTCAAAGATGAGAACACTAAGTTATACAAGCAAACTTATTGGAATAGAAAGAGTTTTTACAGAAGACAAAACCACGCTAGCAATAATCAAAATCAACAGACCTATAACTCAAAAACAAAAGGAGAGCATGTTGAACACTCAATTAATTAACGCAGCTCATGCAACGGGCCAAATCAAATCCATTTTTTTAACAAGAGAAGAGAGGATGACATATTTCAAGATGCGAACGAAATAAATGAGCAGAATGGAGCATAACAAAGCAATATTGATAAGGTTGGAACCAACAAATCCTTTTATTATATTCAAAATCTTGAAGCTACTAAAAATAAATCATTGAGCTTGAAACACAGAGAGAGTAGACATCAAAATCGAACACACAATAAAGACATTATTCCAGCCATTTTAACAGATGCCAAACAAGAACAAGGAGCAACAAGGAAGACAAACTTTGGACATTAGAATCAAAAGGAACAAAAACCAAACTCTTAAACAAAGGCATTCTGGGCATAAACTATGCATAAAGGCATGTTCCGTGCCTCAACAATTTCAACAACTGAAATGTATCACCTCGAACCGAAAGACTGATCACTAAGAGCCAAAATAAGCCAAGAAAGGGCATAGGCGTTCAAGCAAGAAAGAAAAAAGAAACATCCGCATAAAGTTTTCAACTCACAAAACAGAACATTGAATAAACGAGTTGAGATCAAGAAGAATTTTACCTTTTCGAGGGCAACGATTTGAGACAAAAAACGAGCAGAGAAATGACAACCTCTACCACACATGTTCGACTCGAGCAACGATCAAGAAAGTCATGCAGAATGTCGAATTGAAGCACCGAAGCTAGCTTTCTCCTCTGTTTTCTTGAAATGTATTTGGTATGTATTTTAACTAATTTTTGCGTAAGTTGTTCTTTGTTATCTTACTCCAAAAAATAATCCAGCTTTTTTCTTCCAGCCAAATAAATAAAGAAGAGAGGATATTTATCGGCGAAATTAGGGTTCCAAAATGGGGGGAAACGGACGAGAATTCTGGATAAACAGGGGACATTCGAAATCCAAATCCAAAATCCTTTCACCATTTTGGGACGACACCTTTTTCTCTGAGATTTCAACCCATTCCATAAGAGGAAAGGGGAGAAATGCGTGCTGTTGCGATGAGAGGGACGGGAAAAAGAAGACAAAAAATCATACTGGGTCTTTGATTTGTTTGACGCCGTGTACTGCTCTGTCTCGAGGCCATGATAAATTGCTCTGTGTTGTTGATAGTCGTTTGCTTTCTGTCTCATCGCCTTGAATTTCTTTGTTCCGTTGTGAACGTTGGAGGCAGCTATCGATTCATTCGCTCATGTGGTTCACTTGTCGACGAGGGGTGGGGCACGTACAAGGGTCGATTTGGAGTTAACGTTGGAGAATGGTGTGTCGTGTACTGATGCTAATGTTGAGGTTCTGGGTTACTTTGATGAATAGAGGTTAGGCCGGGTCGTTTAGGAGCTAAGTCGAGATTATTTAGAGTGGGAATTGTACATTGGGAATTAATGGAATTTGGAAAAAAGGTGGGCTGGCTGGGAAATTTGCATTTGGGTTGAATAATGGGTTGTTGAATTGGAAAGATGAGCTGATGGATCCTTGGTACGAAAGGAATTTGGCTGGAAATCTGGCCCAACTTTCGTTCAAGATGGAGGCAATAAGGGATTAAGGGTAGAATTAAAATAGTTGGATTTTGAATTGACAAATTGGCCAAATAAATTACAATTGTAGCTAAATGAAATTCAAATGTAGCCAAATTAAATAAATTGGCCAATACGGATAGAACTTAAATAAGACAAATCACTATAATTAACTAACAAACTTCTCAATCTTAACAAAATAAAATAATTAGCTTACTTATAAAATAATTAATTTAAATACAAACTAATTAATTCAAAAATTAAACTATGTTCCAAACTAAAACTAAATTAATAAAATACTTAATTTAATCAATGTAGAGCTCTTTTGCTACGATTTTCAAAATATTTGTAAGATATACTAAATACATATATAATTATATGAACTATAGTTATTATTAAAAATACTGTAAAAATCGATTGAAGTTACTTAAAATAACCTTGAAACTAATTTGAATTATATAAAGCTAAATATTCTAAATCGTTCAAAAAATCAAGAAGCTTGACAATTAATTATCGGGAGAGGGTCAAAATTTGGGTGTCAACAATGAGTGCATGGGAATTTATGAGGACTAAACTTAATAAGTAGAACATTTACAACTATATATGGGAAAAATGATTGCCTATCAAGATCAGTATTTTGATGTGGAGAGTTTTGAGGTGAAGGATTTCTACTGATGATAATCTCAAAAGGATGCATATAAATATTGCTTCAAGATGTTGGTATTGTGAGGCTTACCGACAGGAAACAATGAGCCATCTTTTTCTAACATCTCTTATAGCTGCAAGACAATGAAAACAATTTGCTTTATGTGCAAGCATTACTATAGAAGGGATGCAGTTTTCACAAGTACTTATCACTTGATGAAACACTACATCAACACCTAAATTGAAGCTGATGTTGAGAGTCCTCTCTAGTTTTATAATTTGGGAACTTTGGAAACGAAGAAATTCTATTAGACATGGAAAAGACATCTCTACAGCAAACTAACATATTAGATTCACCACTTGACATATCAGTTCATAAGAGTAAGATTCCCACAGTTAAATAGCTTTCCAACAAAGTGGTATGATCAGAAGTTTAAGTAGCTGTAGACCCAAGCTATTCTATGTTAAAATCACTTGGGTTTTACCACCAACCGATAGACTAAAGATCAACACTGATAGGGCAAGTAGAGAAAACCATGGAAGGAGTTCATATAGTTTTTGTTTAAGGAATGAATAAGGAGACTTAGTATTTGCTCAAGCACAAGTGATTCAGAATACTACTAGTACAGAGGTAGAAATTAAACCTATACTAGAAGCTATGAGATACTGTCAAAGAGCTAATATTCACAATGTAATCATAGGAACAGATTCCTTAGGCAGTAAGAACATTATTTAGAAACAATGGAAACCCCCATGGGAGGTGACAGACATGATAGAGGAAATCTAGGAATACATTCAAACTATGCATGCTCATATATCACACACACATTCAGAGAAGGAAACATGTTAGCTGATTTTTTAGCTAATCATATTTTGAACTATAAAAGTTCAATACATTATACAACCTTCCTAGACCTACCAACACAGGCCAGAAAGATCGTAAATAGTGACAAATCTTAGCTCCCAAATATTGGAATTATGACTAAAAGGATCAACCTAGAGAACAACTCGAGCATACAAAATCACAGTTGATGACAAATAAAGCTTCATAATCATCAGGAAACAAGACAACATTTGAAGAAAGCAATACCCAATACATTTGTGTATAGATGGAGTTTAAGAGTGTACAATACCTAGATCTATTAGCAATAAATAAATTTATCAGATACAAGGGGAAGTAGGATATGGATCATCAATCAGCAACGAATAAAACTTAATCGAAAGAGAAGGCATCGACGTCCTTCGAGCTATAGAGAAAATCTCAGGAGATGAGCCTGCAACTGAAAAATAATAATGCCATGGAAATCATGGAAGAGATACCGAGAATCAAATGAAATATAAAAAAATGAGCAGCAAGAGAAGAATTTATGAGATCAATGAAGGAAGAGTTGAAAAGAGGCGGATGATTGAACTCTCAAAACCCATCAGTTTACTTTCCTGAATTTAATTTTTTGAGTTATATTAGTAGGACTAGACTTTTTGTCTTTTTATTTATTTAGCTTACTTGACTTATAAATAAATTGGGCCTGGCCCAACATATTTTACCCTAAAAAAGTGGTCAATTCCTCAATTGAGAAGTGCAATGAGTGAAATTGGACAACAATTGACATTACTTTTATTATTACATATAAGAATATTACTAATTGAAACGATATAGACTAAAATTGTGTCAAAGTCATATTATATTGTCCATTAATAGTTTTATTCTTTATATTGGATGAGATTACCTTTCGTTGTAAAAATAGGTTTATTGGAGAAAATTCCAAATTATACACAAAACTAGATTTTCTTGAAACTATAGCATTCGGGATAGTTTGCACACATCTCGACTAATTTCATAGGGCACCTATACTCCCCAATAACGTAGGAATCGGGTAATTCTATTCAACAAAGCTTGGACAAAGGAGAGAAAATCATAATGTTTTTGTGTGGCGCTTGAATTTGGACTCGAGACCTCATAACTTTCAACTCACTATATTGATCAATGAATATTTCATTTGTTATTCACAAACCTTAACTTTATGTTAATCGCACTCACTCTAACGGAGTACCTATGAATGATGCGCCAACCGTCAGTGAGAAAATGGGAACAAACTACATATAACAAACAATTTTATTTGATAAAAATTGAGGATACATATAACTTGATTGAGTAGACTTAAATAAAATATCCTTCATATATTATTTAAATGACAACTATAACATAAATAGATGAACAATGAGTGACAATATAATAACTAGGAAGCGCTAATTAAAGACACAATGGCAAAATAGTGTTAGAAGAATATAAAAATACTACATGACTAATCGACATCCTAAGGATTCCCATCATTCTCTTCTCCATCATTGCTATCATTAGCACCAGTTTGATTTAAAACATTCTCATCTACATGTTCATTGAGTTTAGTCTTCCTTTCATTAAGTTTAGTCTGCTTTGCTTCAAATAACTTTAACAAACCTTTAGTTTCTCCAGCATCTAGTTCCTGAATGCTTTTTCCCCAAGCAAGTTGGTTGTGTATGTTCTCCATTCCCTTCTCTTTTGCTGTTTGCATTATTTTCCCAATATATTTCCCCCCAGCATCAACCTTTCGTTGAAGATAGGTTCCTTGTGTGAACAACTTAATTTGTTGTTTGGCCTCATCGCAAGCTAAATACTCATTTATTATGGCATTAGTCTGGGTTAAATAAGGCCAAGCAAAAGGTTTGGTTTCCGTAGGTGTAAAAGCAACCACACTGAATTTTATATCACATAGAATAGATAGTTCTTCTGCTTGCTTACATAGTGATGCTAATCTTTCTCTAAAATGACTTTTCTCGCACTCTCATCGAGATTTCTAGTATTCCTACACCTTTTTTTAATCTAGTGACTCATATTTGGTACAAACAAAAAGAAGCAAAGTAGAATATATATTTAGGGAAGTGAGTACCTATATGGAATATAAGATAAGAGTGTTTGACTGTCTAATAGGACTGCATAAAGTTGACTAAGATAATTTGACCAAATTTAAGAATAGTTTGACTGAACAATATGAGTTTTATGGTATTTATTTAATTATTTTCTTAAGTAGATGTTAAAATCCTAATACTCTAATTTGAAGATTGTGAAATAATTATATTTCCATAGTATAAAAGGATAAAATTGTCCTTGTACTTTTAGCTGTGGGGCAATTTTTTCCTTCGTTAATAGTTGTGTTGTTTGTTGCCTCTATTATTTTCCGAAGTTGGCCTTTCCCCCCCTTTCAGCCTATGTTGCTTAGATTCGGTGGGGGTAGTGGTCAATTTACAATGTACGTGACTATTGCAAATGATACAAGAGGTCATGATAGGTTTAGCGAACTTATTGCATTATCACTAATGATGTTGATATATATATATATCTATCAAGACATAAATTTGGGTCATGATGGTAGCTACCCTAAGCCTCCTAGTAGGCAAGCCAATTTAATGACCTGGTCGGTTATTTCTATTTTTTTTCATGAAAATTACCATTTTACCCTTCTGATAGTGACCTCGAGCTTTCCATAATTGAGTTTTAAAAGTTGGTTTTGAACTTTGAGTTAAAAATTGAAATTTTTGGTAAGTTTTGAGTTTGGAAGACTAAGTTGTTATGAAAATGGTTTTCGGTGTCTTTTGGAGTTTTGGGTATCAAAATGGAATTATGTCAATTCCATCGGTCCCAAAATTTGAAATATGATTCGGGAGAATCGTCAATTTCTATTTTTGAGTCTTTTTGAGGATTTGAGGTCCTAAGTTGTGAACCTGTGAAATTTTAGCCTTTGAGTTGGCTTTGGTTAACATTCGGGGATCGGATGCTCTGATAAGAATTTCACGAGTTCCGTTGGATTGTTGGGAGGGGGTGATTTTAAGCCTAGTTGAGGTCTTGGTAGATTTTTGAGAGGTCCCAAGCGTGTTTTAGCCTTCCTAGGCGTGAGTTAGTTTCTTGTAGTTTTCACGAATTTCAGGTCAAGGAGACCTCGAACTCGTGTTGTGACGATTCCATTAAGTCCAGAACGTTGAGTTTAATTGGTTTGCATATCCGGTTTGTGTTTACAGGGTTTTGAATGAATCTCGAGGGTCCTTTTGATGATTTTGGGTTTGGATGGTTTCAGGTTCTAGTGCATGGTCATTTTGGTCATTGTAAACGCGAGACTCCCTCATCGCGATCATGTAGCATCCTTTTGGGGTGCATCGTGATTGTGTGGGTCTTGCCACAATGACAATGGTCAACATTAATGCCTTACTCATCGCGATTGCGTGACCCTGGGTCGTGATCGCGATGAGAATCTGCATAATGACCCAATTGTTAAAGGATTTGGTATGCCCAAATGGAGTCCTCAGATCAATCATCTATCCTATGCAGATGACACCATACTCTTTTGTTCAAGAGATGATAAACCCTTAAAAAATGCTCAAAATTTTAGAAATCATCTGGAAAATTAATAAACAGTGAGAAGAGTAGTTTCTACCTCCACCACAAGATTGATAATCATATTGTGAATAGAATAAAAAATACTCTAGACATGAAGAAAGGTTATTTTCCAATTACCTATCTAGGGTGTCATGCTTTTTATGGAAAGAGGAGAATAATATACTTTGAAGAGCTAGTGAAAAAGATTATGAGAATGGTTCAATCTTGGCAAAATAGACTCTTTCATTTGGTGGAAGATACATATTGATCAAGCATGTGCTCAAAACTATGCTTGTCTATTTGCTCTCAGCTATGATCCCCCTAGTTGGAGTGCTCAAGCAAATACATCAATCTTTTGCTAAATTTTTCTGGAATAATACACCAGGGACGAAAAGCAAACATTGGGTGGCCTGGGATACTCTGTGCACACCAAAGGATGAAGGAGGTCCAGGTTTCAGATCTCTAAAAGACACCTCAAATGCTCTATTTGCTAAACTTTGGTGGAATTTTAGAACCTCTACAAGCTTGTGGAGTTTATTCATGTGGAACAAATATTGTAAAAAGCTTCATCCGGTTTTAGCAGAAGGAAGAAATAGTTCAAGTGCATGGAAAAAAATGATACAAATTAGGGAAGTGGTTGAGCATTTGATCGAATGGAAACCTAAGCAAGGAAATTCTAGCATTTGGTTTGAAAATTGGACGGGACTTGGCACTTTATACTTCATTGTTCCTGACGGACTTATAGAGGAAGAAGCAGAGGTGACAAATTATGTCTCAAATGGGGAATGAAACTTGGAGAAGCTGAAAGATGGCCTACCAGAAGACATAGTACAACACATAACAAAAAAAATCAAAACTCCTTTGGGTGAAGAAGGAAATGATATTGCATACTGGAGCATTGAAAATTCAGGCAACTTTACTGTCAAGAGTGTTTTACTCAAAAATATAAATAAAATAAAAATGACTAAGTTTTCGAAAAATCGATTGACCTTATGGTTTAAGAGAAATTGATTTTCTAAAAGAACAGAGTCGCCACTTAATTTTTAATAAAAATCAAGAAAAAACCTAAGGTTTTCAAAAGACTTAAACAGATAAAATCAATTGAAAATAAAGGGTTCGAGTTCAAATGTACATTCCGAGAAGGTGTTAGCCCCTCGGAATGTCTGCTAACTTGCGGTTGACCGGCAATTTGACTAAAATGACTTTGACTAATTTTTTTAAAATTCTAACTAAATAAAAGAACTCATTTATTTTATTTATTTATTTATACATTTTTTATTATTATTATTAATTATTTTTAAGGGGAATAAACTTAGGGGGGTCATTCTAAAGGGAATAATTGCAAGTTTCAAGGCCAATAATAAAAATAAAGTTTAGTATAAAAAATGTAAATATATATTTTAATTTGAATATGATAAAAAATGAAATGACTATCTATGGAAATTTAATTAAATTAAATCATAAAATAGACAAATTTAGTCGAACAATACACTATATATAAATAATAAGAGAGGGAAACGAAATAATTAGACTTGGTCTTTGGCCAAAATCCAATTAAATTGGCCTTTTGGTCCACCTGTCCTAAGTCTACCACTTTGCCAACAATCATAGGCCTGCCCATTAACTCCTTTGGACCTGCTGAAATTTTCTTGGGCCCTTGGCCCTTATCATTCTCACTTGTCATGATATACACCAAGTGTATATTTGATGTATACACCATGTATACCGCTAGTTCTTGAACTCTCGGATCTGTGATTTTATTCGAGCTCCGTATTTCTGCATTTCTCAAGAGTGTATGGGAATTTTTGAGGACTAAACTTAATAAGTAGAACATTTACAACTCTATATGGGAAAAAGGAGTGCCTACCAAGATCAATATTTTCATGTGGAGAGATTTGAGGGGAAGGATTTCTACTGATGATAATCTCAAAAGATGCACATAAATATTGCTTCAAGATGCTGGTGGTGTGAGGTTTATCGACAGGAAACAATGAGCCATCTTTTTCTAACATCTCTTATAAATGCAAGACTATGAAGACATTTTGCTTTATGTGCAAGCATTGCTATGGAAGGGATGCAATTTTCACAAGTACTTATCACTTGGTGGAACACTACATCAACACCTATATTGAAGCCGATGTTGAGAGTCCTCCCTAGTGTTATAATTTGGGAGTTTTGGTAAAAAAGAAATTCTATTAGACATGGAAAAGACATCTCTTAAACTGACATATCAGATTCACCACTTGACATATCGGTTCATAAGAGTAATGATTCCTACGGTTAAATAGCTTTCCAACAGAGTGGACAAATATGATCAGAAGTTTAAGTAGTTGTAGACCCAAGCAATACTATGCTAAAATCACTTGGGTTTTACCACCAACCGGTAGACTAAAGATCAACACCGATGGGACTAGTAGAGAAAACCCTGGGAGGAGTTCATATAATTTCTGTTTAAGGAATGAAAAAAGAGACTTAGTATTTGCTCAAGCACAAGTGATTCAGAATTCTACTATTACAGAGGCAGAAATTAAAGATATACTAGAAGCTATGAGATACTATCAAAGAGCTAATATTCACAATGTAATCATAGAAACAGATTCTTTAGGCAGTAAGAACATGATTCAGAAACAATGGAAACCTCCACGGGAGGTGACAAACATGATAGAGGAAATCCAGAAATACATTCAAACTATGCATGCTCATATATGACACACATTCAGAGAAGGTAACATGCTAGCTGATTTTTTTAACTAATCATGTTTTAAACGATCAAAGTTCAATACATTATACAACCTTCCTAGATCTACCAACACAGGCCAGAAAGATCCTAAATAGTGACAAATCTCAGCTCCTAAATCTGAGAATTAAGACTAAAAGGATCAACCTAGAGAACAACTCAAGCATACAAAATCACAGTTGATGACGAATAAAGCTTCATAATCATCAGGAAACAAGAAAACATTTGAAGAAAGCAATACCCAATACATTTGTGTATAGATGGAGTTTTAGAGTGTACTATACCTAGATCTAGTAGAAATAAATCAATTTATCAGATACTAGGGGAAGTAGGATATGGACCTTCAATCATCAACACATAAAACTTAATCGAAAGAGAAGGCATCGTCGTCCTTTGAGCTATCGAGAAAATCTCAGGAGATGAGCTTGCAACTGAAAAACAATAAAGCCATGGAAATCATGGAAGAGATACCGAGAATCAACTAAAATATAAAAAAAGTGTAGCAGGAGAGGAACTTACGAGATCAATGAAGAATGAGCTGAAAACAAGCGGATGATTGAGCTCTCAAAACTCATTAGTTTACTTTCCTTAATTCTTTTTTTGAGTTGTATTAGTAGGACTAGACTCTCTGCTTTTTTTTTTTTTTTTTTTTTACTTTCTTGACTTATAAATAAATTGGGCCTGGCCCAACATATTTTACC
This sequence comes from Solanum verrucosum, assembly GCF_900185275.1. Taxonomy (NCBI): domain Eukaryota; kingdom Viridiplantae; phylum Streptophyta; class Magnoliopsida; order Solanales; family Solanaceae; genus Solanum; species Solanum verrucosum. The sequence continues at coordinate 345,703 of NW_026020413.1, forward strand.
CAAAAAAAAAGGTCAATTCCTCAATTGAGAAGTGCAATGCGTGAAATTTGACAACAATTGACATTACTTTTATTATTACATAAAAGAAAAATACTAATTGAAAAGGGATCGACTAAAATCGTGTCAAAGTCATATTATATTGTCGATTAATAATTTTATTCTTTATATTGAATGAGATTACCTTTCGTTGTAAAAATAGGTGTATTAGAGAAAATTCCTAATTATACACAAAACTGGATTTTCTTGAAACTGTAGCATTCAGACTAGTTTGAACGCACCTCGACTAATTTCATAGGGCACCTATACTCCCCAATAATGTAGGGATCGGGTAATTCTATTCACCAAAGCTTGGACAAAGGAGAGAAAATCATAATGTTTTTGTGTTGCGATTGAATTTGGACTCGAGATCTCATAACTTTCAACTCACTATATTGATCAATGAATCTTTCATTTGTTATTCACAAACATTAACTTTATGTTAATCGCACTCACTCTAACGGAGTACCAATGAATGATGCACCAATCATCAGTGAGAAAATGAGAACAAACTACATATAACAAACATGTTTATTTGATAAAAAAATGAAGGATACATATAACTTGATTCACTAGACTTAAATAAAATATCCTTCATATATTATTTAAATGACAACTATAACATAAATAGATGAACAATGAGCGACAATCTAATAACTAGGAAGCGATATTTAAAGACACAATGACAAAATAATGATAGAAGAATATAAAAGTACTACATGACCAGTCGACATCCTAAGGATTCCCATGATTCTCTTCTCCAGCATTGCTATCATTAGCACCAGTTTGATTTAAAACATTCTCATCTACATGTTCATTGAGTTTAGTCTTCCTTTCATTAAGTTTAGTCTGCTTTGCTTCAAATAGCTTTAACAAACCTTTAGTTTCTCTAGCATCTAGTTCCTGAATGCTTTTTCCCCAAGCAAGTTGATTGAATAGGTTCTCCATTTCCTTCTCTTCAGCCGTTTGCTCTATTTTCCCAATATATTTTTCTCGAGCATCAACTTTTCGTTGAAGATAGGTTTCTTGTGTGAACAACTTAATTTGTTGTTTGGCCTCATCGCAAGCTAAATACTCATTTATTGTGGCATTAGCCTGGGTTAAACAAGGCCAAGCAAAATCTTTGGTTTCCCCAGGTGTAAAAGCAACCATACCGACTTTTATATCACATAGAATAGACAGTTCTTCTGCTTGCTTACATAGTGATGCTAATCTTTTCTCTAAAATGACTTTTCTCGCACTCTCATCGAGATTCCTAGTATTCCTACACCTTTTTTTAGCCAAGTGATTCATATTTGGTACAAACAAAATGAAGCAAAGTAGAATATATATATATAGACGTGAGTACCTATATGGGAATATAAGATAAAAGTGTTTGACTGTCTAATAGGATTTCATAAAGTTGACTGAGATAATTTGACCAAATTTAAGAATAATTTGACTGAACAATATGAGTTTTATGGTATTTATTTAATTATTTTCTTAAGTAGATGTTAAAATCCCAATACTTTAACTTGAAGATTGTGAAATAATTATATTTCCATAATAGAATAGGATAAAATTGTCCTTGTACTGTTAGCCGATGGGCAATTTTGTCCTCCGTTAATAATTGTGTTATTTGTTGCCTCTATTATTTTCCGAAGGTGTTCTTTCCCCCTTTTCAGCCTATATTGCTTAGATTCGGTGGGGGTAGTGGTGATTTTACAATGTACGTGACTATTGCAAATGATATAAGAGGCCATGATAGGTTTATCGAATTTATTGCATAATCACTAATGATGTTGATCTATATATATCTATCATGACATAAAATTTGGGTCATGAAGATAGCTACCCTAACCCTCCTAGTAGGCAAGCAAATTTAATGATCTGGTCGGTTATTTCTAGTTTCTTTCATGAAAATTACCATTTTACCCTTCTAATAGTGACCCCGAGTTTTCCATGATTGAGTTATTAAAGTTGGTTTTGAACTTTGAGTTAAAAATTAAGATTTTTGGTAAGTTTTGAATTTGAAAGAATAAGTTGTTAAGAAAATGGTTTTCGGTGTCTTTTGGAGTTTCGAGTATCAAAATGGAATTGTGTCAATTCCATCGGTCTCAAAATTTGAATTATGATTCGGGAGAGTTCTCAGTTTCTCTTTTTGAGGATTTGAGGTCCTAAGTTGTGAACTTGTGGAAATTTACCCTTTGAGTTGACATTGATTAACATTCAGGGTTCAGATGCTTGGATAAGAATTTTGAGAATTCCGTTGGATTAGGGGGAGGGGGTGATTTTATTCCTAGTTGAGGTCTTGGTAGATTTTTTAGAGGTCCCACGCGTGTTTTAGCCTTCTTAGGCGTGAGTTAGTTTCTTGTAATTTTCACGAATTTCAGGTCAAGGAGGCCTCGAATTTGTGTTGTGACGATTCCATTGAGTCCAGAACGTTGAGTTTAATTGGTTTGCATATCTGGTTTGTGTGTACAAGGTTCCGAATGAATCTCGAGTGTCCTTTTGATGATCTTGAGTTTGGATGGTTTCAGGTTCTAGTGCATGGTCATTTTATTCATCGTGAACGTGAGACTCCCTCATCGCAATCATGTAGCATCATCTTGGGGTACATCGTGATCGCGTGTGTCTTGCTGCGATGACAATGGTCAACTTTAATGCCTTACTCATCTGATCGCGTGACGCTGGGTCGCGATCGCGATGAGCATCTGTGACTTGGGAAGAATGTTTTCGAAAATTGGGGTTTCAACCTTATTTCTCCATTTTTGAGTTTTGATAGCTTTGGGGAGGCAATTTTGACCAAGTTTTTGAGTAAAATCTTCTTGGTAACGATTCTTAATTCTATATATTTAATTACACATTGTTTTTTTTATGGATGTTTGTGTTCAAATCATTCTTTTGAAATTAGAAATTTGGGGATTTTCTTCAAAAACCAAAGAATTAACTAAAATGGAGTTTGTGAATTGGTTTCAAGTCATTTTTCAAAATGATTTTTCCTAATGAGTTCCTAAAACCTTGAGTAATGTTTCAAGTATTAAATTTTGAATTCATACCTTATTTTTAGAATTGGGTTTGTGATGATTGATCTACTTTTCAAGAGAAATTGATGTGGGTATTGTTGTTTTCGGAAATTTATTGTCTTGCTTATGCATAGATTGTGTGGCTTTGGAAGAGATCCGGAAGGGGAAGACTCAACTATTGGAGTGTGTTGATTGATTTAAGCCAAGTGGCTTCCTAAAACTTGTATTCTAATTAAATTCATATGCTTCCTTCGTTGATTGCGTGTTTAGAGTAATGTAAATGAGGTGAAGGGTTTAAATTGTCGACTTATTTTATCTAAATGAATAAAAAGGGGTTGAAAAGAAAATGGCCATCTGATGAACATGATAATGTGAATTGCCTTATTGTGATATTTGATGATTGATTGATGAATGCTTGAAAGCATAATTGTGTACTTGAATTGCATGGTTTGTTGTCTCTTCCATGTGGTGTGATATTTTATCATATCATTGATTGTGAACGTCGTGATGAGACATGTGATGAGTTAGTATGTCGAGGTCTTTTCCGGAGAGTGTTATTATGCTGAGGTTTTTATCGACAAGTGTTATGATGTCGAGGTCTTTACCGGCAAGTGCTATTATGCAGAAGTCTTTTTCGGCGAGTGCTATTATGCCGAGGTCTTTTTCGGTAAGTGTTATGATTCTGAGGTCTTTACCAGTGAGTGTTATTATGTCGAGGTTTTTTCGGTGAGTGTTATCATGTCATGGTCTTTATCGATGAGCGTTATGATGTCAAGGTCTTTGCCGGCTAGTGTTATTTTGCCGAGGTTTTTGCCGATGAGTGCTATAGTGCCGAGGTCTTTGTCGTCGAGTGTTATTATACTGAAGTCTTTTCTAGCGAGTGTTATGATGCTGAGGTCTTTGCTGGCGAGTGTTATTATGCTGAGGTCTTTTTCGATGAGTGTAATTATGCCGAGGTACTTGCCGACTAGTGTTATAAAGCCGAAGGGAAATGGTTCCGGCTAGTGATGATCATTGCGACTTAATGCACTTAATGCTTATGTGTGACTTACTTATGGATTGTTATTGATGTACTTGTAATGTGTGACTAAACTACTTGTCAGTTAGATTGACTTATTTGATTTGTTTGATTGTTGAATTGTGAATGTTTGGCCTGTGAGCTGTGTATTGTAGAATTGCTAGGTTAGGCTAATTTATGGACATGTTGTAGTTTGAGGAGGTTCAATTCGATTGTAAGGGGTATTTCTTTTCGAACTATTTCCTTTGTTTAGTAGGTTGCTTGATGGGTACTGTGTTGTTGTTACTCACCCCTTGCTTCTACAGTTGTGTAGGTTTCGATTCTGGATTCGTGTGATCTCTTTCTCCTTCCCTTGATCTCGAGGCTCGTCAAAAACTTAAAGAGGTAGATGTTTTTCATTCGGCGTACCCTCTTTTTCCCTTTCTTACCCTTTGTTCTATTTGAGAAACAAAGATTGAGACTTCTATTTATTTTTAAAGATGCACTTATGTATTTAGTTGTTTATACACGTGATAACAAAATTTTGAGGGTTTTAATAGAAGAATAAGTTTTCCGCTTTATCTTGTTCTTGTTTTTACTATTTTCACATTTCTTTCATTTTCGTTTGGTTGAGACTAACTAGTCTTGGTGGAAACAGATAAGTGTCGTTGATAAGTCTGAGAGTTGGACTCATTTAGGGCTTTGTTTTCATAGCTTTATTGTCCTCATGCCAAATTTATGCTCTATACTGATGTCAAAGTGGGGATTTGTAGCAATGAAGGCAAAGGAGCAAGGTAAGGACATTACCTGGCAAAAAGGAGCGAAAAAGTTGAAGAAGTTAAAGAAAGGCAATCCTGGTGATCGTCAAGACCACTTGGCGAATCGCCGAGTGATTCTTCAGCTCGCCAAAAGTTACAGCGTGCCAGCCCTGGGGAACAAGCCAACTTGGCTAAGGATATGGATAGTCGGCGAACCGCTGAATAGATCAGCGACTTAGCCCTTGATGGCCTAAAGTGACAGAAACCTGAGGTTGAAAAGGCAAGGCAAGACGACGATGGAGAGTGACACTTGGCGCATCACCGACCTGGTCGATGATGCTCGACTTACTCCACCGATCAGCCCACAAGCTGCAAATTCTGAGTAGTATAAATGTAAAATTTCAAAAGAATTTTAAGTGTGGTTGGGAGAGTTCCGAAATTCCCAGTTTTGAAACAAGTCTTCTGAGAGTTTTACCTTGAGTTCTTGATCCCTAACACTAGTTTTGGAGTTTTTGAGTAGAGTTTTCAAGTGGGTTTTGAATATTAGTTGATTTGAAGCATTATAGAGACTTGGAAATCATTACCCAGTTCATGGATAACATAATTGACAATCTTTTCTTACTTTTTATAATGTGTGGCTAAAACCCCCATTTTTGGGGGTATGATCATGTGATTACTTGTTCTAATTAGCTTATGGGTATTGTTGTTTACTAATTTAAATGCTGATTTGAAGTTGGTTTGATTGATAGCTCTGTATTAACCCATGAATTACAAATGCAATTCTAACTTAATATTCTGGGCTTGCTTGAGAAAGAGGCTCTAGAATTAAGGCTATCGATTGATGATTGTAGTGGTTGAGTTATCGTGGATTCAGCTCGAAAGAGTGATTCTAAACTCGACCCTACAAATCTAGCTTGAGAGAGTAGATTAATTGAGGTATTAGGCTGTGTATATTGATATGTTTGTCGAGGTTCGAGAGAACTTGCTTGAATCATAATAGTTGTTCGAGAGAAAGCTATTGCATCTATAGTCTACCCTACCCACTAAGATTTAACAATTGTTAGTAAATAATAATTACCCATATAGAGAAATTAGCATTTAATCGATCATATCCCTGGGAATCCCTTTCTACTTATCTACTTCCTTGTTTTCGTAATTGTTGTAGTTGTTAATTGACACACCAATCCCCCCATCTAACACTCGTTGTCAAACCCCTTTAATTTTCTTTGCTTTGTTTCAATAATGTTTACTCCTATGATTAACTAGAACACGTTTATAACTTCTTAATTGAATTTCATTTTGTATCACTCCTTGTGGGTTCGACCCCAACTCTTTGTTGGTTTTATACTAGATTGTGATCGCCTATACCTAGAATTGGATGAGGTGTAGTTTAACGTTATCAAAACTGGCGTCGTTGCCGTGGAGTGTGATGAGTCCACAAATTTGACTAATTTAGGTCTTTATTTTGACATAAATAGTGTCAAATGCATATTTTGTCTCAATAACTGATGAAAACTCTTAAGTTTCAGGTATTTGAAGTTTTAGTGGAAACATGGACACTTAGGCACAAAAAGGAACAGAAAGGCTGAAAAGAACGAAAAAGTTGAAGCCTGCGCATCGCCAAGAACGCTTGGCGATTCGCCGAAGGGACGCACTCCACCCTTTCTTCCAGTACGCGAAGCCTTGAAGGAGCAGGATAAAAAAGGCGATGAAAGGAGCAGTCGGCGTTTCGCCGAATAATTCTGCGAAGTAGTACTAGGTCGCCCAATGACACAGAACACGACGATGCTGAAGGCTAGTGCAAGATGGCGACGAACTACACCAAAAGGATGAATCACCGAGTTAATCGGTGATTTCAACTAACCACGCCGAAAGATCCGCCAACTATATTTTCTGAAGTCTATAAATACTAAACTTGTTATTAATTTTTAAAAGTCAAACATTTATTTTAATTTTCACAATAGAATAGTACTTTTTGGGATATTTTCTCCCAAGTTGGAAGTGGGTCTTCCATTCTTCTTCCTTTGCCTAAATCAAGGTTTAGTTTCTTATACCCAATTGATTTTAGTATCATTTTAGGTGTATTTTGTTATTTCTTGATGTGTGGCTAAGAACCCCCATTATTGGGGTGTGATTTAGCAAATATGTGTTGATATTGTTGTTGGGTATTGCTTGCTGATAGGATATATGTATTTTAATGGTGATTTCACCTAGGTGTTGTGGTTTAATTTAATGGGTTTGTAGTTGCAAATACAAAACCACCCATGTGTTTTCGGCTTGCCTGAGATGGAGGTCGCTTAATCAAGACCGCTAGACTGATGGCCTAAGGAGTGGGTCGACATGAGGTTCAGCCCGAGAGGGTGAGCCCTAGTCCCATATCCTAACACTCAGCTCGAGATAGTGAGTGGGGTAAGGCGTAGGCTGGCCTTCATGCGGAAAATGGGTGTTCGAGAGGAACACATTTGAAACGGGGTAAGTTGCCCGAGAGGGAGCTTATTTCCATCTACAGGTTAGCCTAGTCACTATTCTCTTGCAAATTTCCTATCAAAAGCATGTATCCAACGATTTATCTCAACTTATATTGCGGTCACACCCCAAGAACTTGTCCCCATACTTGATTTTCTTGTTATTTTTGTTGTTTTTTTACTACTTGTGACAAAAACCCCATTTGATATTTGACACCTTTGTGTCACCCCTTTTGATTTACAATGTTTTTAATCGTCAATGTCTTTAGCTACGACTAGTTTGAAATTAATTTTATTTTTCTACTAATTCTCAAAACCAGTTCTTGGGAACACGACCCCAACCCTTGGTTGGGTTACTATATTATTGACGATCGTAGACACTCGTACTATAGGTTAGTGTCGTTGGTCACGATAAGCATCAGAGTGGTGCTTTAGAATTCTCGTATTGAAGTTTGTTTGTGGTCTTATTGTATTGTAGTTGAACCTATTTACCTTTTGTTTGTTGTTTGTTGCCTTTGAGCAGGTGACAAAATGAGTGTCAACGAAAGCAACGCAAGCCAGCTGGGACATAATAACGACATCGGAAATTTGAACAATGTGAATGAAGTAGATTTGGGTGGTTTAGGTGCTATCCGGTAGTGGGAAATGTGGTGTTCCATGTGACAAGCACGATGTTGCAACTATTGCAAATGCAAGGGTTGTTTGGAGGCTTGTCTCACGAGGATCCCCATGACCATATCTGGAACTTCGTGAATGTTTGTGGACCCTTCCCATTCAAGAACATCTCTCATGAGTCAGTTTGACTCTGATTGTTCCTTTTTTCTTTGATGGGAGAGGCTACCAAGTGGTTAGCCGACCTACCTAGGGACTCAATTAGCACTTGGGATGAACTTACCGAGGCATTCTACGTATGATTTTTCCCTTTCTCGAGGATGATGTCATTGAGGGATAATATCTAAGGCTTTAAATGCTTGAATGGTGAGCCAATTCATGAGATGTGGCTACGTTTGCAGAAGCTGCTGCTCCAATGTCCTACTCATAGACTCCCGAACAACGTCTTGTTACAATATTTCTACTGAGTCTAGACTCGGTGAACAAAGGTACCAACTCATCCATTGAGGAATCATGCAACAACCATTCAAAATTGCATCCATTTTGCTTGATGGTATGACAAAATCCAACCTGCTTGGTACATGAGAGAGTATTAGTGTCTCATTTGACCTTTAAAATGACAAAGGAACATATTGAAAAGGACTAAGAACGAGATCAAAACATGGCCAAGATGATGACCCAAATGGATTTGTAGTCAAAACATGTCATGGGTAGTAGGTCTAAATTTGTGAATGTTGTCGGTGTTAGTGGGGTGAACCCCGATGATGCACACTTTGAGGCTCTATATAATGAGAAAGTGAGTTTCCTTGCAAATCAAGGTGGAGGTTTCCGTTTGAGCTATCCAAGGCCGGCTGGGAATCAAGGTTGGAATAGGGAGAGTGATGACGGTTGGGGAGACCGTGATAGGGAATGGCGTGATCGTGGTACTAATTGGAAGGAGAGAGATGGGGACAAAGAGAGATATGTACCTCCCCATGAGCATCAAAAGCCAAAAGAGCAAAGGGTTGACCCGAAAAGTTTCCGCATTGAAGAATGCTTTCACGCATTCTGAACAAAGTGGAAGGGTTAAACAAGGTCTTAAAAGAAATGAAAGATGACGTCTCAACTCTAAATCAGATGGTTACTTCTCACTCGGTGTCCATTAAGCAATTGGAGACACAAATGGTTACTTCTCGACTCACTTGAATCCAAGGCCAAAAGAAGGATGACCAATCCCAAAAATGAACCTTGAATGGGTATCTTCATCATGCGACGATGTTAAATAAGGCGCTTCTTGGGAGGCAACCCAAGTTTTTGATGTTTTTAATATTGTGTTTGAATAAAGGGTGTTGAATGTGTATGTTGAAAGCTTGAAATTTTGGGAAGAAAAGCAATTAGGCAAGCCAAAGGTCCAGTCGGTGACTCGCCAAACAAGTCGGCGAGCCTGACTTGCACCGTCGTTTGAACCAACTTGCTAGCTAGAGGTACTATAAAACTCGGCGGGATAAAGTGCTACTCGGTGCATCGCCGAGTGAGTGGGTGACGTAAGTAAGCGTCGCCGACTGGTGCGCGAACCGATGGGTCAACAGGCCAAACTGTGTTTAAATTCAAAGATCTCCCTCATTTCATGATTTTCGACTTCTATACTTTCACAACCGCATATTTTTCATACTTCCGTACTATTTTTCTTGCTTTTTGTGTGGGATCAATTACTCGAGGGAGGATTTTAGGATACTTTGCTAGCCTAGATTTTAAATTATCTGCTTCTTAGGTTGGTTTTACGAACCCCATCATTACTTTGTAGTAAATTCAAATGCATGATCATTGATTAGTTGTTTTTATTGCGTATTGTGATTTGTTAAGTGAGTAGTGATAATACATGCTCGTTTATTATTTTATTTTGTGTTAATTGGCCTTAATTTGCGAAATCTCGTGAGTTAGCATGATTATTTTGTGGGTTGTGTTGATTTGATTGTTGAGTCTAGTGGGGTGAAGTCTGAGTAACGTTGTTTGTGCTGATTGACTGACTTAGCCCAATGATAGAGCGGTTGACGTCATTCTTAGGACAAAAGACGTATTGGCCAATTTTGGCCAAATCAGGGAAGTTTGAGTACCTCGATGGGATGGGTAGTATGGGTCTAGGCTCAATTGCATAGAATAGTGGGTTAATTTTGTTTTCATGGGTTGTGGGTTAGATTTTGAAGGTCGAGGTAAAAATCTGGCAGTTTGGACTATTCAACGAGTTGGGTCGAGCTCGCCTAGTTGTTCAGCGGTTCATCTAAAGACCCCTTGATTGCCTTTGTATCCTCTATATTTGTGGTCTGATTTCTATAACTTTCGGTGATACGCCTTAGCTCTCCGAAAGACCATTCTGATCGCCCTTCTATGCCCTTAAAATTTGAAATTATTCTGTAACATTCGGCGAGCTATTTTTAGTTTGCCAAATGGTGTCGATGATTCGCCGAAAGGCCCTGGACATTGCCGAACAGTGATGAGTTTTGAAAAAATTTCATCCTCAAACATTCGATGAGCCCGAATTGGCTCACCGAGTGGATTCGGCGACTCGCTAAACGGTTCGACGAGTTTTCCTACACATATTTTTAACTTTCAATTTTTTCTTGAATTACATCTAACATGTGTGGTTTTATTTTGCAAGAATGGCTAGACCAAAATTCGCTGGCAAGAATCAACCGCCCCGAAAGCGGGCCAAAGGAATAACCATAAATGAGGAGGTTGTAGCCTCCCGGGCCACTGTGTCTAAACTTTCTCCAAAGGGAGAAAAGGAAAAGGCAAGGATCCCATAGTTCCAACACCTGTGAAAGCGAGCTCCTACATCGAGGGGATTTACTCCACATACCTCATTCCCTCCGACAGTGAGGGCTATTCAGGGAACACTTCTCCGGTCTCCGTATCTGAGCCGAAAGATTATTAGCTTCTCTAGGCTAGGAGAGAGGAGCTACGCTACAAGGCGATACATGATCCAGCTCGAATTTCAGTGCCTCCTACGCCTCCTCCATTTCTAGCACAGATAGTAGAGTAGGCTCCTCCACTAGTACAAGCTCCTCCACCCCGGTCACTGAACAGATTGAAGGTCGAGGGTTTGAGGACCATCCCTAAAGAAAAATAGTTGTCTACAGACGGAGTTGTAGACATGTACCCAGAGGTGTGGAACACCATTAAGTTCCACAAGTTCAAGCTCTTCACCAAGCCCCGAGGCTCATACATTTCCACTTGGGTCCGAGAGTTCTACTCGACTCATGGGGAGCTGGCTCCCAAAGGAAAGAAGTAGGCCGGTGCATTTAAGCCGGTTGACCATGTGGTAGTTCGGGGAAAGAAAATAAAATGCAGCAGCACGCATATTAGTGAGGTGCTCAGGTGTTCAGTTAATGTGATTTACGTCTTAGTGGATCAGATCTAGAAGCAGACCTTTGAGGATTTAAAGGGTTGACTGGCACCCTTGATATGAGATACTACTCCAAAGTGGATAGAGGTTGGGGCTCCCATTAAGAAGAAGCACCTAAATGTGGCTGCTAGGTGATGAGTCCACAAATTTGACTCATTTAGGGATTTATTTTGATAAAAATAGTGTCCTCAAATGTTTATTTTGTCTCAATATCTGATGAAAACTCTTGAGTTTCAGGTATTTGAAGTTTTAGTGGAAGCATGGACACTTAGGCGCAAAAAGGAACAAAGAGGCTGAAAAGAACGAAGAAGCTGAAGCCTGAGCATCGCCAAGCACACTTGGCAATTCGCTGAAGGGATGCACTCCACCCTTTGTTCCAGTACGCGAAGCCCTGAAGGAGCAGGATCAAAAAGGCGATGAAAGGAACAGTCGGCGTTTCGCTGAATAATTCCGTGAAGCAGTACTATATCTCCCAATTACACAAAGCACGACGATGCTGAAGGCTAGTGCAAGACAACGACGAACTACACCAAAGGGCAATTCGCCGAGTTAATCGGCAATTCCAACTAACCTCGCCGAAAGATCCGCTAGTACTATTTTTTGAAGTCTATAAATACTAAAGTTGTTATTAAATTTTAGGAGTCAAACATTTATTTTAATTTTCACAATAGAATAGTAGTTTTTGGATATTCTCTCTCAAGTTTGGAGGTTTTTTTTTGGAGACTTGAAGAAAGAAGGATTTCATCTTCATCTTCTCCAAGTTGGAAGTGGGTCTTCTCCATTCTTCTTCCTTTGCTTAAATCAAGATTTAATTCCATATACCAATTTGATTCTAGTATCATTTTAGGTGTATTTTGTTATTTCTTGATCTGTGGCTAAAAACCCCTATTCTTGGGGTGTGATTTAACAAATATGTGTTAATATTATTGTTGGGTCTTGCTTGCTGATAGGTTAGATGTATTTTAATGGTGATTTCACCTAGTGGTTATGGTTAAATTTAATGGGTTTGTAGTTGCAAATACAAAACCACCCATGTGTTTTCGGCTTGCACTAGAGGGAGGTCGCAAAACCAAGACTGCTAGATTGATGGCCTAGGGAGTGGGTCGACATGAGGTTCAACCCGAGAGGGTGAGCCCTAGTCCCATATCCTAACACTCAGCTTGAGAGAGTGAGTGGGGTAAGGCGTAGGCTGGCCTTCATGCAGCAAATGGGTGTCCGAGAAGAACGCATTTGAAACGGGGTAAGTTGCCCGAGAGAGAACTTATTTCCATCTAAAGGTTAGCCTAGTCACTATTATCTTGCAAATTTCCTATCAAACACATGTATCCAACGATTTATTTCAACTTGTATTGCGGTCACACCCCAAGAACTTGTCCTCATACTTGATTTTCTTGTTATTTTTGTTGTTTTTACTACTTGTGACAAAACCCCCCATTTGATATTTGACACATTTTTGTCACCCCTTTTAATTTACAATGATTTTAATCATTAATGTCTTTTGCTATGACTAGTTAGAACTTAATTTTATCTTTCTATTAATTCTCAAAACCACTCCGTTGGGACACGACCCCAACCCTTGGTTGGGTTACTATATTATCAATGATCGTAGATACTCGTACCGTAGGTTAGTGTCATTGGTCACTATAAGCCTCACTACGTACTAATTTGGATTCATCAACAACACATTGATGCCCTCCCAGAATGAGTCGATATTGAGGCATTAGAAAGCTGCTTGCTGGGCTGCATAATGGACAGAGATCGCCTAAATCTGGGTTTGATCATAGATCAGGAGATGTCCATGAGGGCCAAGCAGAGTCAAACCTTTTTACCCCTTTCCCCTTTTGATTACTGAGTTGTGCAGGTGGGCCTGTGTTTCGGTAGTTACAAAGACAGATGTGGAAGTAGCTTCCACTTCCTCTACTGACATCCGATGGATAGAGGTCGAATATATGAGGGATGATTCTGATCGAAGGAAATCTACACCGACAGATACGTACCCGGTAGTCTATGTTGAGATGTTGCCGACAGAGGCAATACTCTCCCCTCAGGCCAGTGAGCCTACAGGTACCCCTGGCACCTCTACTTTTGTACCTTCTGTCCTTACCACTGCTCCCCTTCCCACTACTTCTATTGCTTCTAATTCCCAACCCCCTACTACCCAGGCCATGTGTTATAAGATAGGTCATCTGGCTCAGTTTACTGATGTATGTTTCTCCCGGGTAGAGGTCGCGATACCTGGGTTAATTTAGCGGGAGATTGCTGCTACATTGGCCCCGATTATGGCTGAGATGAGAGAGCACAAGGGGTTGATAGATGCCCACATGCATGCCATGGATGCCCTTACTTTGAGGTAGAGGCATGCGAGCAAAATCGGGGATGCTGTGATGGCCTTGAAGGCCAATATTGTTAGGCTGAGGAAATATGTGGATGAGCTGAAGTCAACTGATCTTTCTATGCTATTCGGTATGATAGAGATCCCTGAGATCCCGAGTGCAGATGTCCCGGCCAATTTTAAGATTCCTTTGGCTACTACGACTGGAGATGTTTCTTTGGATGCGGTTGATGCTGATTCTGAGGCTGAGACCGATGAGGAAGAGCTGGTGTTCTTCATCTAGCCATGTATGATGATCTGGATGATCTTGAGGGGTCCATGGTTCAGACATCTGTTGAGGCATCATTGAGGGATACTTCGATGGTAGGCTCCAATGGAGCCAAGGATGATACACTGGGCATTGATGCCTAAGATGATGGTGTCACAGATATGCAGAGTTCACCCCAGGCTTAGCTTGGCAGGAGGATTTTCGAATCCCTTTCTGTTTTTATCTTGTTATGTTTCTCTAGTTCTTTGCATTTGAGGACAACTGCTAGATTAGTTTGGCGGGGTGAGGTATTTCATACCTACTTCTTTGGGCTGTGTTGTGGATATTTATTGTTTTTGTGTTGTTGTGTATATTGGATCTTATTTTGTGTTGATATATAGTGATTGTGATCCTTTGAGTTGGTCCATTGTTTTTAATGTGAATTTGGTTTGGCTCCTGTCACGACCCGAGAGCACCCCCAAGTCGTAACATGCGTATTCGACCTCTCGGAGGTCTTATACAAGCCCTTAGTATTCATCACATTAGATATGTAAAATAGTGCGGAATTAAAAACTCTTTAAATAAAATCCCATAAGACTCAAAGGTCACTTTTAAAAACATCATTCAAAAGTACACAAGCGGCATACTAAGTCTCTTAGCCATCTTAGACATAAACGTGAAAACATACTAGGGACACGGCCCTTTACAATCAAAAGAAGTCTATTAAGTCTATTACAAGAATCTTATCATAAAACTAGAATAGAAAAGTCTTGCCCTCGACATATGAGGACATACCACAAAATCTAGGAAGAACTTCAAATCCCAAGTTTACTACAAAACCCGCTCACTTGCCGGAACCTACACTTGTAGAAAATAGAGAAAATATGGAATTAGCACAATTAAGTACTAAGTATGATGACCATGCAAAAACATGCTAAAAAAAGACATTTATTTGAAATATATGCTTTCATGCCATTTTTGATAAAACCTTCATATCACAATTATAAGAGACACATTTCACGTCATCATCCACATATAAGACAATACCCACATAATAGACATACTCAACTAGTACCAATGTACAATACATGAACATAATCGACAAGTAAGCCTTTTCATCATTTCATGACCTCTATCTCAAGTTACCCAAAGCCACACTTAAGTGAAACATGAAGTGACCGCCCATACAATCTCTTTATATACACCTAAGTGTTCCTAAGGGTTACCATAGATAAGGAATGTACCATTACAATATAACATACTAAGTCAAAATTCTTTAATGAACCACTTTAGGAGACATTTAAGCACATAAGGGGACATTCACATAATAGTCGTTAGACTTAGGGAGCTCACTTTAGTATTTTCAAAGCCTACTCGTGCCATGTGTAGATAGCATCCCATACTACCACCTACACTTTGTAGAACCTATCCAATAACTAGAGTGCACATCCCACATGATGGGAATAGGCATAACCGACATAGACCATACTAGCTAGGCATGGAATCCGGAGTCTATCCTACTCCGTGGAGGTTGTTCTACTTGCCAAAGGTAGAACTAGTAAGCAACCCATGTAGGCACATGGTTTAGGGGATGTCCAAGGAAGTTCATTGTGCCTAATCTCATACTCAACTAGGCCACCTTCCTAACCACATCCACTCGGTGCTAGCCTTGTTTCCCATAGAGTATTCAATCACATATGTACTTAGAGAGGGTTCCTTTTCTAGTTCAACCAACTCATAGTACCTCTTCCCAAGAAAGTCCCCATCTCTAAGTCATGGCCGATCAAGGTTCATAAGGATAGCTCATTTGACTTTCTTAGATAAGGATTTTCATGCCGTTTCGGCTCCATCCATCTCTAAGTCTATCATCTCACTCAAGAAGGGAACTTCGCCCTAAGGCCCATCCTTCAAGGTTATACATTTACTTAGGAAAGCTAGACTTATGAAAAGGCACCATTTCTTAGTTCTAGCCCACTTCACACATTCATGCATTCAAGACTTTAAGTAACAAGGAGGGACACTTTAGTCTACCAACCAAGTCACAACATTTTCATTTAAGGATACTTCATAATTCAACATCTTTTCATATATACATCATGAAAAAAAATCATACTTTAAATCACAATGCTATCCACTTCACATAGGATCATCACAAGATCACATAAACTCATTCACATCATACCTTCACACATATAGCTTCACATAAAACTTTACATATAGCTTCATATAGGACTTTACATATAGCCTCATTCATATATAATAATATAACAATACAATAACACTCATATAATGCCCTTCATGGCCTCAATTCACAATAATACAATATTCCAACATTATTTAACAACTTCCCCAATGCCTTCATGGCTACAATTCACAATAATACCACACAAGAACAAGATATAACACTTCCACCAAAGGTGGATTCAACCTACCAACAACAATCGTCACATATGGACATTTAAAGAGAACATACTTTCAATTACACTACAATAACGCTTTGTACAAGATCACCTTATAACCATAAGAATACCTTCACATATTTACCTTCACATAGTACTATAACACTTCATAACTTGATAACACTTTAATTCAATAGATAATGCCTTCAAGGCCATATTCATAATACAATCCATAATTAAACACCTCCACTATAAGTGGATCAAACCAAGCAAGAACAATTATATCAATAATATGAGATTAAGCCAACTTACCATCCTCCAAAGCCATCCTCAACATTAATCAATAGATATAGAAAATCATAAACATCAACAATACAATCTATTCTAAGCATAAATTCATCAATACCCAATCATTATCAACAAACCCATTTCGTAAGTCAAATATAGAAATTTGTGAAATCAAGGGTTCATGAGATTTTTCACTTGAAAACATCAATTTAATATCAACAATATCACAATCCATCATTTAAAACCATTTAATGCAAGAACCCTTGAGTAGAGTAACAAATAGAAGTTTTTCATAACTTTTG
This sequence comes from Solanum verrucosum, assembly GCF_900185275.1. Lineage (NCBI taxonomy): Eukaryota > Viridiplantae > Streptophyta > Magnoliopsida > Solanales > Solanaceae > Solanum > Solanum verrucosum. The sequence goes on from NW_026020413.1 coordinate 362,526, forward strand.
AGAATTTGAAAACCCTTTGAAATTGGTTCTAAAGCGAAAACTAGCTTTAGATAAAGAGCCACCATACCTTAGTATTGAGAAAACCCACGAAAATTTGATGCAAGAAACCTTCAATTCGAAACCCTAGCTCCAACTTGACCTTTGCCTTCAATGGTGTTCTAGAGAGAACCCTTTTTTTTTTTAAGAATGAATTAAAACAAACCTTTTTAAAAGTTTTAATACCATATATAGAAATTAGAAATAATATAAAATATACCCACTTTTTAATTTAACTAAAATTAATATTTACGAAAATGCCCCTTGCCTACATGAACCTACCAAATAAAACTAAGGCAAAGTCCAATTTTTATTTTGGAAAATTTCATAACTCCAATTTATGCTTAAACTTTAAAAATTCATACGTTAGGCTCTAGTTTCACCTATCTATTTTTAGGGTCGCTACAACCCCCTCGTTTTAAAATTGCCACCTCTTGATATGTGTGAATGAGGTTATTATTTTGCAATTTTGAGTATTGATTGTGATCAATACCATTGACTTGAATAGTTCTCTTTATTGAACGGCATGTGTGTGCAAATCCGATGAGGTGAATTGAGTTGCATAAATCACATGTGAGCTTGTAGCATCTCATTGTGATTAAGATGATTATTGAGTTGTACTCTTGTGATGATCGTTGCACGCTAGCAAAAATGGTAAAGTCTTGTTTGATAATTCTGTTGAATGCCATGTGTGGTGAAGTTGTCTTGAAATGCATGCTTGATAATGTCTAGAACTTGTCCCCTTGGTCCAATTGACAAGTGTGAGCGAATGATAGAGATGATCTTAGGCAATTTGTGGAGAGTGAGCCAGTTTTTCCATTATACCTCTTTGTGACCACGTTGTTAGAGTGTGAACCTAGCTTGACAACATTTGAGTCTACCCTTTTCTTTGGGTGAACCTTGAACACAAATGACCCCTTCAATTCCCACCTAAAATCGTCATGGAGCATTGTTTATTTTGAATAGTCAACTTATGCCAAAAGCCTAAGTTGGGGGTGTGGTGAAAAAGGAAGAAAAAACAAGAAGTTTGGGAAATTCACCCTTGAAAAATCTTGTTGAAAAAGATGGAACCCCTTCATATAAAAAAGAGAAATGAAAAGAAGAAAAAGATTGAAAAAGAAAAGAATTGTAAGTCTGTTTAATGAGCAAATGAAATGAGGTATCCAACAAGTTGTGCTTAAAAGAATAGGATGTGGATTTTGAGAATAAAAAAGAGTGTGATAGAAAAGGTGAAAGCATGAAATGCAGGCCATGCTTCATGAAGGTATAAGTCACTAAACCTAAATGACCATACCTTAACCTTATGCTCCACTACAAGCCTTGAAAGACCTTTGTGATCTTGATTGAGTTTAATATGGTGTTGATTGGAAAATGAAGGCAAGCATATGGGAAAAATCTTGCATGTGTCCATCCTTGAGAGAGTGAGAGTTGTTTGTGATTTCTACAGTCTAAAAATTTGTTGATCTTTGTGTGAATATGTAATTCTTCTTGTTGTGAGGGCATTCGTATACTCTTGTTAAGCTTGAACTTGCATTGGAAGCAAGCATTGTGATCTTGAATTCATTTAATAATGGTTAGTCACAGTTTGAAACTTAGAGTGTACAATTGAACTTTACATGAGTAGTTTAAACCTCTTGTGTGCATTCATATCGAGTCTTGAGTAGCACTATTTGTAGACATCCTTGTTGAACTGATTGATCTTGAGTTTTACTTTAGGACAAGCAAAAATTTAAGTTGGGGGTGTTGATGATTCTGAGATTTGGACTCATTTAGGGCTTTGTTTTTATAGTTTTATTGTCCTCAATGCCAAATTTATGCTCTATACTGATGTCAAAATGTGTATTTGCACCAACAAAGGCAAAAGAGCAAGGCAAGGACATTACCGAGCGAAAAAGATGAAGAAAGACAATCCTGATGATCGCCAAGAGCACTCGGCGAACCGCCGAATGGCACTTCAGCTCGCCAAAAGTTACAGTGTGCTAGCCCTGGGGAACAAGCCAACTTGGCGATGGAAATGGACAGTTGGTGAACCGCCAAATGGATCGGCGACTCAGCCCCTGATCACCTAAAGTTACATAAGTCTGAGGTTGAAGAGGCAAGGTAAGACGGCGATGAAGAGTGACACTTGGCGCATCCCGACCTGGTCGGCGATGCTCGACTTACTCCGCCGATCAGTCCACAAGCTGCAAATTATGAGGAGTATAAATGTGAAATTTCCAAAGAGTTTTAAGGGTGGTTGGGAGAGTTCCAAAATTCCTTGTTTCTAAACAAGTAATCTGAAGTTTTACCTTGAGTTCTTGATCCCTAACACTAGTTTTAGAGTTTTTGAGTAGTGTTAACAAGTAGGTTTTGAATTTTAGTTGATTTGAAGCATTGTAAAGACTTGGAAATCATTACCTAGTTCATGAATAACATAATTGGTAATCTTTTCTTACTTTTTATTATGTGTGGCTAAAACCCCCATTCTTGGGGGTGTGATCATGTGATTACTTGTTCTAATTAGCTTATGAGTATTGTTGTTTACTGATTTAAATGCTGATTTGTAATGGGTTTGATTGCTAGTTGGGTATTAACACATGAATTGTAGTTGAAAATGCAATTCTAACTTAGTATTATGGGCTTGCTTGAGAAAGAGGTTCTAGAATTAAATCTATCGATTGATGATTGTAGTGGTTGAGTTATCGTGGATTCAACTCGAAAGAGTGATTCTAAGCTCGACCATACCAATCTAGCTCGAGAGAGTAGATTAGTTGAGGTATTAGGTTGTGTATATTGATATATTTGTCGACGTTCGAGAGAACTCGTTTGAATCGTAATAGTTGTCCGAGAGAAAGCATCTATAGTCTAGCCTACCTACTAAGATTCATCCATTGTTTGCAAATAATAATTACCCATATGCGAAATTAGCCTTTAATCGATCACATCCCCGGGAATTCCTCTGCACTTATCTACTTCCCTGTTTTCGTAATTGTTGTAGTTGTTAATTGACAAACTAATCCCCCCATCTAACACTCGTTGTCAAACCCTTTTAATTTTCTTTGCTTTATTTCAATAATGTTTACTTATACAATCAACTAGAACACGTTTATAACTTCTTAATTGAATTCCATTCTTTATCACTCCTTGTGGGTTAGACCCCAACTGTTTGTTGGGTTTACACTAGATTGTGATCGCCTACACCGAGAATTGGATAAGGTGTAGTTGAGTGTTATCAGCCATCACATCATATTTGGATCTTGAGAAAATTGTATTAGAGCCCCGAGTTCATAGGTATAACACCTCAGATTTAGAAAAGAAGGAAAATGCAGTTTTGGGCTGGTGTATATGTCTCGGGTCCCATTCTGCGGACTGTAGAAGCTTCTGCAGGCCGTAGATGGTATACGTAGGAACTAGGGAAAATAAACTTTTTTAATCAAGTTCCAGTACCCCTTTTTACGATCCGCAAGGAAGGTCCGTCAACCTTTGTACGAGTAGTAGATAGGTCTCGTAGGTGAGTCCTAGACTTAGGGTAATTTTAAAATTAAAAGTTTTTTCTACGATTGGTTTGTACGGTCCTAGAAGAACCTACGAGACGTACATAGGGTTCCTTCAAAATTATGTAATATTTGATGTCCCAGTAACCTATCTACGGTTGACCAGTACGATCCGTAGAAGGACCTATGTACCATAGGTCCAAACCGTAGATGGAGATCGACAATTATTTTAAAGGGGCTTTTGGATCTTTTTTCTAATTGTTTTAACCCAATACTATGTCGTTTTACCTATTTCCTAAGCACAATATAAACGTTTTTAAACCTCAATTAACCCATTTTCAACTAATCCTTCCAAATCCTCTCAAGTCTAAGGAAGAAGACAAATAAGAGTTAGGGTTCCAATCAAGTATCCAATTTCTCCATTATCTTGGGCTTAAAGGTTCAAGGTATGTGTTTATTCACCCATGGAGTCCTTTCCTCCATAGGGTCCCAAAGTATTCAATTTTCAATTGATCAAATTAGAGTTTCAATTCAATAAATGTGGGTTTCTTCCAATTATGATCAATTATGATTAATTAGGTCTTTTAATACATTATTTGATGTTAATATATGATATTTAGTTAATTATGAAGTTATGAAGATATCCATGTTTTCATGATGCTATTGTAAATAAATTGATGATGCTTTGAAAGAAAAGTATTAATGTTATTGTAAAAGGATTTATCACTTACTATGATGATCATGATTGTGAAAGGTACTTCTCACAAATGAATTCACATTGGTGAAAGGTTTTCGTATTTATATTGAATTATATTTAAGGATGTATTCTATGTTTTGATCTTGAAATTGTGGATTGGTAAAGAAATAAAGAAGTTAAATAATTTAAAGGTTTACAAAATGTTTTCTCATCTTTGAACTCAACATAATAAGTGATATATTAAAAATATACTTTAACTCTATTGGGAGATTCTCTATGTGACAATCATCACTATAATCTACATGATGATACAACGTCTCGCCCATGTTGCCAGAATTGTTCTATACCTTGTCGGGATATAGGACACCTCAACTAAGTGGATCCACTAAGCTATACCCAAAGGCACTTAGGATTCATCTAAAAAGTATAATCATGTACCATGTTGGCATACATGGTTCATGAGGAATGTGAGTTGTCTGAACCCATCCCCATATCGGTGCTCAATACTACTCCCAATAATATATACGCATGCTCAATGTTTAAAAGCATACTCTTCCTCTGGTTTGAAATAATATCTCAAACTATCTTATTAAAATAGGTAACTGCTCTTGAAATATCTTTGAACTCATAACTCATTTAGAAATCAAAGTTTCTCTTTTATCAATGTAAAAACTGATACCTTCGAGAATACTTAGTTCCCTTATACTCTTACTCAATTCATACTTGAAAACTCTTTCTCAAAAATATATCAAAATCATATTGTGATATGATCATTGATGACTCGAAAAGTCATACTACGTAAACATTGATGGTGTATTTAGATACCATACTGCTTAAACATTAATGGAAAACTCAATCGTCATACTAATCATGTTTCATAAAATATTTCTCAAAACTCATCTTTACTTCCTCAAAAACTCAGTTTAAACTCAAGTGTAGGCTTTAAAAAAAACTTCTCAAGATTTATAACTCAATTCATATGGTTCATGCGGAATTATGGACATGAACGACTCAACTCAGGGATCTTAATAGCAATATGGAAACTCAGTACTCAATACTTAAGAACTCAAGGATACTACTCATCTAAAAAATACTCAATTCATAGGGTTTATGTTGAAATATACATGGACAAATCAACTTAAGAATCTTAATGCAAAACATATAGCAATACAATAATTAGGAATAACATTTCAAAAATCTAGGGATAGAATCCTAGATTACTCTTTTAGTAATTTGAAAGTAGATGTAGGGCGTGAGGACGAACTAGTCCAACTCTATGATAGCCTTATGATTTTAACGTATTCAAGCACACCTCATCCAATTCAAGGTGTTCAAAGATCGTAAATCAGTATAAAACCCAACTAAATGAGTTGGGATCGAATTCCATAGGGAGCGGTACGTGTTTTAAATTCAATTAGGAAGTGCAAACGTTGTCTAATTAGCCATAGGAATAGAATTTGTCGAAAAATGACATAATCAAGTAAAAGGGGTGACATGAATGTCAAATTAGGGGTTTTTTTAGTTTTAGTTATCAACTACAAACAGTCACAAGCACTTCGAATTAACAATAGGGAAATGGATTCTTCGGATATGATCGATTATAGGCAAATATAGGCATATGGATAATTGCAACTATTAGTAAATAGCTAAATATCAGTGACTAGGCTAGACTATAAGGGAGGTAGTTTTCTCTCGAACAACTACCCCAAATCAGGTGATTTCTTTCGAACATTAGTAAACATGAAAATTAAGAGCAACCCACACCTTAATCCATTCACTCTCTCTCGCTAAATGTGTGGAATTGGGTCTAGGATTTACTCACTCGAGCTAAACCTAGATCAACCCAATACCCACAAACCATCAATCAATAACCTTAGTTCTAAAACCTCTCTCTCGAACAAGTCAAGAACACAAATATAGAACTGCATTTGCAACTACAATTCTTAAATTAAACCATAATTAATGATTATACTCACTTTTAAATAGCATTTAAACTAATAATTAGCAGTACCCATAAACTAGTTCTGCCCATAATCACATGATCACACCCCAAGAATCGGAGTTTTAGCTAAAATTATAAAAATGTAAAAACAATTACCAAATTGATTATCCATCAACTGGTAAGAGTAATTTTGTCTTTACAATGCTCCAATTTGATGAATCTTAGAAACCCACTTCCAAATTCTCCAAATTGAATTTCTCAAAATCTTTCAAGCTAAGAAAAACTCTAGAGAAAAGTCCTCCAAAACGTTTCCAAAGATGTCAAGATAAAATAAACTACTCAAAAGATACTCACTAAAATGTTCAAAATCTAATTTATAGACTCCAAAAATAAGTTGTGAATGGTCATTTAGCGAAGTAAGTCGGCCTCGCCGAACCATTCGGCGAGCCACCCTTTGATCTCTTCCATCGCCTTTTTCCCTTGGCATTCAACATCCTTGGGTTCTGTAACTTTAGGCAATCTACCACTGCTTTGTGGAACTACTCGGCGATGCGCCGACTTCTTCTTTTTGTCGCCGACTTGGTTTCTTCCCTTAGCGCTGGCACACTGGAACTTTAGGTGGTAGAAAAACCATTCGGCGATTCGCCAAACGCTCTTGGCAATCACCTGGCTTTCCTTTCTTCAATTCTTCACTGTTTTGTTCCTTTTTGCATGTTACTATCCTTGGTTTGTTCCTCAATCCATATACCTAAAAATCAAGGATTAAACATCAGTTTATGGCACAAATTAAGCATTTGAGGACACTAAATCTATCTAAATAAATCCTCAAATGAGTCCAAATCTCGAACTTATCAACACCCTCAACTTAAACTTTTGCTTGTCCTCAAGTAAAACTCGAGTCCAACAGTTCAAAAAGGATGTCTCAAACAATGCTACAAAAGACTCAACATAAATGCACATAACAAGACTCAACTACTCATGCAATGATCAATTGTGCACTCAAAGATTCAAATTGTGACTCACCATTATTAAAGATGCTCAAGTTCACAATACTTGCTTCATATGAATGTTCAAGCTCAACAAAGGTACACAAATGCCCTCACAAAAAGAAGATTCCCTATTCACACAAAAGGTCTTCAACAATTTATAGTTCCGGAATCACATACGACTCCCACACTAAAAAAGATGAGCACATGCATGATTTTACCCATAGGTTTGCCCTTATTTCCAATCAACATTTGTTTCAGCTCACTCAAGATCACAAAGGTCTTTTCAAGGCTTGTAAAGGGGCCGAGTGCAAAGGTATGGTCATTTAGGCTCAGTGGCTGCTACCCTCATGAAATGTGGTCTGAACATCACTTTCTTCCTTTTCTTCAACATTTTGATCATGCTCAGAATTCACCCCATTATTTAACTTCAAATGGACAAGCGGATACCCTATTTGTTTTGCAACTTTCACTACTTTATTTCACAACTTTTTCATTCTTTTTCTTTTGTTTTCTCCTTTTCTTTCTCTTTTTGTTTTTGTTTTACATGGAGGGGTTCCACTTTTTTCAAAACCATAGCTCAAAGGGAAATTTTTTGCACTTCTTGATTTACCTTCTCTTTTCAACACACACCCAACTTAGGCTTTTGGCCTAAGTTGGCTATTCAAACTAACCACACTTCACGAGATTTATAGGTGAATGGATAAAGAGATGTCACAATTGTTCAAGTTTCTTCCAAGAAAAGGATAAGGCTCAAAGGGGTTCAAGCAAGGTTTACACCATCTCACAAGGTTGGCCACAAAAAGAGGTATATTGTCAAATTGTTTCACTCTTTAAGATTGTTGCCTAAGATCATTTCAAGTGCTTGCATCACTTACTCAACCAGACAATCGGGGCAAATTCTAGGTGTCACCACACAGTGTTCAAGGTAAGCTTATCACACAACGCATTGGCACCAATATCAAACGAGACTCATTCGAGCTAGTGTGCATTGTTTATCATAAGAGACTCCATTTGATAACCAGCTAGTCACAACGAGATGCAAAAAGTCCACATATTGTCTATGTAACTTCATTTGGCCTCATCATAGTCGCACATTCATTTTGTTCAATTAAGAGCACTATTTAAGTCATCGGTATTGATCATAACTGATACTCAAATTTGCACCAGAACAACCACAATCATACACAAAAGAGGTGGCACAAATTTTTCAAAATAGGTCAAAAACCATTTCCATTCAAAACAAGGAGCCACAAGCTCAAATATCTACGAGATAGAATCAAAACACAATTAAAAACACAAAACCCAATATATATATAGAAAATCTAATCACAAGAGGTGGGTATGGAAATACTTCACTCCACCCACAAAAGAAAATCAGTTGTCCTCAAATGCAACTAAAACAACCAAAATCAAGAAAAACAATAGAGAGGGAGGTAAAAAATGATCTTGTCTACTCAGTCGCTCCGTCTGTCGGGGCATCAATGCTTGGGGTCACACTCTGATCTTGGGCATCAGTGCGCCGGGGTAACATTAACACTGGCTCCACTAGAGCCTACCATGGAAGTATCTCTCAACAACGTCTGAACAACTGAATTCACCATAGCCTCCTCAACCTCAGTCAGGACCTCATATGTGGTCTCCTCCTGGATACCTAGCTGCTCTTCATCAGTCTCGGCCTTGGACTCTACAGCTACATCATCAGATCGAACCTCATCTCTGGTGGTAGCCGGAGGCACGTCCAGATCATCAGGGATCTCCATGGAATTCAACTAGTCCACATCTTTTCTCAACTCTGCAATTGCAGCCTTTAGGGTCGTCTTCTCATGAGTGGCTCCCTGGCCTCTCTCACACACCTCTATCCTAGCCACAAGGGAATCAATTGACTCTCTAAGAAGTGTCACAACAGTAGTGAGAGCTCTCTCAATAATCTCAGGGACTGTAGCCTCTAGCCTGGAGGCACGCACATCAACAAAATAGGATATATGCCCCATCCGTAGTATCGTGTCCTGGGTGAGTGGAGGTCGGGATGCAGCAGAATTAGCAACAGACCTAGGAGGCAGGGGAGCGGTAGAAGAACTTAGAGTCATAGAAGGGGCACTACTAGAGATATTTGAAGGCCTAGTGGCCGGAGTAGGCAATACTGCCTCTGCAGGTAGTGTCTCAATGTCAACAGTCGGGGATGTATCCATCGGGTTCTCAGCCTCATCCTTCTCATCATTCAAGTACTCGGCCTCAATACGTCGTATATCAGTCGAGGATGTGGGAATCACTTCCACCTCTGCCTTCTCATCACGTGGCAGTCGGGTTCGTCTGCACAACTCACTGATCAACACCAGAAAAGAAAGCGATGTCTGATGCTGCCTAGCCCTCATGGCCATCTCTTGTCCAATGATCATACCCAAATTGAGGCATTTCCCAGCAATGATAGATCCAAGAGAGGCCGCCTACGTGTGGCGAATGATAGACTCATTCTGGGACAACATGATTGTGCTGCTAATAAACCCAAACTAGTACCTCGCCCCCACATTTAGATGATTCTTCTCTATGGGCACTCTGGCCTCAACCCACCTAGGAGTATCATCTGACAGGAGAGGGGGAAACCAAGTCTTCATGTCTTCCAATGAAGTTCTTTTGATCATACTCTGGTAATCATCTGCAATATTCTTTGTACACTCCAATATTGCGTTGATATCATCACTATCACACTTTACTTTCCTTCCCCTGACTACTACGTGGCCGACTGGCTTAAAGGCAACAACCTTCCTCTTTCCCTATGGCACTAAGGCTCCATAGGCAGTGTAAAACTCCCGAACCCAATTAGGAATGTAAGGGCCCCGGGGTTTAGTAAAGATCTCAAACTTGTAGGACTTGAGGGTACGCCATACTTCTTGTTATCGGTCTATCACACCATCTATAGATAGCCTCTTCTCCTCAATAATAGTCCCATTCCCTCAGCCTTTAGTCTGTTGAGAGATCGGAGAGGAGGTCCCTGTGCAGGTGGTGCTGGGGCCATCGTCTGATCTGGAACTGGAGGGGGAGTTGTGGACTGAGGTGCCCAGATCCTAAACGGATCATTCATCCTCTTGGAGCACATTGCAACTCTCCGGGTTAGTAACAACTGATTGCTTTAGGCTCAGAAATGTCAACCAGGAGCTTGGTGTTCCCCCTCGCTCTCAGAAGTGGTGAGGTGAATCACGTAGACTTCCTCACTGTCAGAGTTGACCTTCGGTAACTTAACTGCGGGTGCTTTGCCCTTTGTTGTACCCTTCTGACCTGTTGTAGAAAGTTTAGTCGACTTTGCTTTGGATGCATCTGCATCCTACTTTGATTACGATTCCCTTTGCCCGCTAGTGGGCCAGCATGTCTCGTCCTGGTACTTTGGGTCTAGCCATATCTGTAAAACACATTAAAAAGAGTTAGAAAATATCCAAGAAAGTTTGCAGAATTCAGGTTGCAGAAAGACTAGCTGAACCAATCGACGAGTCGCTGAGTCACTTTGGCGAGCAAGATCGGGCTCGCCTTAAAATTTTCTAGAAATCAGGCAAGTCGGCACCATTGAGGGCCCTTCGGCGAATCGCCGACACTACTAGGCGAGCTCAGACTAGCCCACCAAAATTTACAGCATGTTTTTAAGAGTTAGGGGAGCAGAAAGGGCGATCGAGGGACCTTTCAATGAGCTTAGGCTTCTCGCTGAAAATTACAGAATCTAACTCAACCAAATTAAGCAATTAAAGGTGATCAAAAGAGAACGTTGGCGAACCGCCGACTAGTTGAGCTCGACTCAGCTTGCCAAACTGACCAACGTGCCAAATTTTAACCCCGTTTCCCAAATTCAAGCCCATTGCCCCCGAAATCAAAATCAAACTACTCATTTATGCAATTAGGACCAGACCCAATCAATCCATGCCTCCGGGGTACTTAGACATCTCCCGGTTTGGCCAAAATTGGCCATTTGACGACTTTTTCCATTATGAATGATGTCAAACGCTCCATCATTGGGCAGAGTACGTCATTTAGGACAATTGGGGGTTACTTAGACTTAACACAACTAGAACCAACATAAAATAACCGCAACCCACAATTTATGATCAATTTTAACGCATAAAATTCGGGAAATCATAATTTCAAACAATTAGGCACAATTTCAAAACTAAAACAGGCAAACCAACACATCAAATACAATTCCTACAGAGGCCCAACACTAATCATCACCAAATTACCAAAGGCATTCGAGTTCAACCACTAATTAAGAGTTCAGGGTTTAAAAAACCAATCTTTATGCCGAATGAAGAATTTGATAGGCTAGGCGGCAATGTAATCCAAATTTGAGCACTAGATCAAGAACAAAAAATTACTAAAAATGGAAAATATGGGAGATCTAAAGTGTGGGTCAGAGTGTACGAGGCTAAAAATGAAGAAATATGAAAGATTTTGAAAATTTGAACTGTTTGCCTTTTTAAACCTTTTAGTTTGCGGCCCTTTCGGCGGTATTAGTAGACCACGCTGAACCACTCGGCGATGCGTCATGTGGTGACTTACCTCACCGAGTTTTACAGGACCTCCAGTCAATTTGGAGGTCCAAACGGCAGACAAAATTAGGCTTGCCGACCTGTTCGGCGAGTCGCCGGTTCATCCATTGGCCCACCGAGTTTTACAGACTCCCACCTGATGTTTTTGTGAGTCCAACGGCGGTCCAAGTCGGGCTCGCCAACCTTCACATTTTCAAACACATCCCACTTTTCAACTTGCAAAATCAACACCCTTTATTCAAAAACAAACACAAAGTATTTAAAAACTTGGATTGCCTCCCAAGAAGCGCCTTAGTTAACGTCATGGGACGACGCAAGTACCCATTCAAGTTTCATTCTTGGGGTTTTCCATAGTATCACTAGGCAACCCCCTTTGTTGTCTTAGGTTACGATGTGAAAAAATCTGACCCATTTGGGTCTCCAACTGCTTAATAGAGACGGAATGAGAGGTCACCATCTGATTTAGAGTTGAGAAATTCTCTTTTATCTCTTTCAACACTCTGTAGTATCTTTCGACTTTGTTGAGAATACATGAGAGTATATCATCTATTTGGCCTCCCTCATAATCCTTGGGCTTTTGACGCTAATGGGGAGGGATGTACATATCCTTCTCCCACTCTTTTTTCCATCCTTGGTTACCACGCCGCCTTGAGTAATTTGCACGATGGCTTCCTCATTGATTGGCTAAGAAGTTTACTTCCTTTTTGTACAACACTTCAAATTTCACGATATTTTTGGCCAAGATATCCAGTTGGGTCTTCATTTTGGCTAAGTTTTGGTCCCTCTCTTGATCCTTGTTGATCTTGGTCATGCGATCGAGGAGGTGGGATGCTATTGCGTAGGGCTGTCGCATTATACCACCCGGAGAAAGTTGGTCAACCACTCCTCTGTTTACAGAATCAAGATCTCTATAGAAACATTCAAGCAGCACCTTATCTGGTATTCCATGAGTCGGGCACTGCAGCAATAGCTTCTTAAACCTCAACCACGTCTCATTGGCTCACCCTCCAAGCATTTGAAATCTTGATACTATCCCTAAACGTCATCATATTTGACAAAGGGAAAAATCGCACGTGGAACACTGTGACCAGCTCCATCCAAGAAGTGATGGAATCTCTTGGCAACTCCGCCAACCACTTGCTTGCTTCGCCCATCAGAGAAAATGGGAACAACCTCAACCGGACCGATTCTTGCTATATGTTCTTGAATGAGAACGATCCACATACATCAAAAAAATGTCTTATATGCTCATAGGGATCCTTATGAGCCAGACCTCCTAATAAACCGTTCAGTTAAAAAAGCTGAAGTATGGTGCTTGTAATGTGGAAAACAGCATTCCCTTCAGCTGGAGGCAAACGAATCCCTAACGCCACCCATTTGGACTGGGTCATTGATGTTCGAGTCATTGACGTCATAAAGGTTCCCGACATCATCTTGGTGACCCACTTGGCTACCATTACTACCGTTTACGCTCATCTCATCTGTTTAACACAAGCAACACAAAATGAAAACAAAAATAAGTAGATTCAATTATAACTAAACAGAACACAATTCAACTTCACCAAAAGAATTACAAACAACACCACTCCCCGGCAGCGGCGCCATTTTGATTTTAACATATTCAAGCACACCTCATCCAATTATAGGTGTTCAACGATCGTAAATTGGTATAAAACCCAAATAAATGAGTTGGGATCGAATCCCACAAGGAGAGGTACAGTTGTAAATTTAATTAGTAAGTGCAAACGTGGTCTAATCAGCCATAGGAATAGAATTTATCAAAAAATGACTTAATCAAGTAAAAGGGGTGACACGAATGTCAAATGAGGGGGTTTTCTGGTTTTAGTTATTAACTACAAACAGTCACAATCATTTCAAATTAACAATAGAGAGATGGATTCTTGGGATATGATCGATTATATGCAAATATAGGCATATGGGTAATTGCAACTATTAGTAAATAGCTAAATATCAGTGAGTAGGCTAGACTATAAGGGAGGTAGTTTTCTCTCGAACAACTACCCTGAATCAGGTGATTTCTTTCGAACATCAACAAGCATGAAAATTAAGAGCAACCCACACCTTGATCCATTCACTATCTCGAGCTAAATGTGTGGAATTGGGTTTAGGATTTACTCTCTCGAGCTAAACCCAGATCAACCCAGATTAACCCAGTACCCACAAACCATCAATCAATAACCTTAGTTCTAATACCTCTCTCTCGAGAAAGTCAAGAACACAAATATAGAACTGCATTTGCAACTACAATTCTTAAATTAAACCACAATTAATGATTAAACTCACTTTTAAATAGCATTTAAACTAATAATTAGCAGTACCCATAAACTAGTTCTGCCCATAACCACATGATCACACCCCAAGAATTGGAGTTTTAGCTAAACATTATAAAAAGGTAAAAACAATTATTAAATTGATTATCCATCAACTGGGTAAGAGTAATTTTATCTTTACAATGCTCCAATTTGATGAATCTTAGAAACCCACTTCCAAATTCACCAAATTGAATTTCTCAAAATCTTTCAAGCTAAGAAAAACTCTAGAGAAAAGTCCTCCAAAATGTTTCCAAAGATGTCAAGATTAAAAAAAACTACTTAAAAGATACTAACTAAAATGTTCAAAATCTAATTTATAGTCGCCAAAAATAAGTTGCAAATGGTCATTTGGCGAAGTAAGTCGGGCCCGCTGAACCACTCGACGAGCCGCCCTTTGATCTCTTCCATTGCCTTTTTGCCTTGGCATTCAGCATCCTGGGGTTCTACAACTTCGGGTGATCTACCACTGCTTCGCGAAACTGCTCGATGATGCGACGACTGCTCCTTTTTGTCGCCGACTTGGTTTCTTCCCTCAAGGCTGGTACACTGGAACTTTAGGCGGTAGAAATAGCCATTCAGCGATTCGCCAAATGCTCTTGGCGATCACCAAGCTTTCCTTTCTTTAATTCTTCAGTGTGTTTTGTTCCTTTTTGCATGTTAGTGTCCTTGCTTTGTTCCTCAATCCATATATTTGAAAATCAAGGATTAAATATCAGTTTATGGCACAAATTATGCATTTGAGGACACTAAATCTATCTAAATAAAGCCTCAAATGAATCCAAATCTCGGATTTGTCACCTTACATACCTGGAAGAATAAGGTTTTTGAAGAATGTTGAAGAAGAACTTTATTAGAAGCCTCTTGAAACCCTAGCTTGAGGGTAAACAATCAAGAAAACCTTTCTTGAGATTCTTGAATTCATTTATTAAAATCTCTATTGCCAAGAATTATGATTTTCATTAGTGATTCATAATTGTATGGAGGAATTTGAGTTGGAAAGAATGAAGTTCTTGAAGAAAGACTTACCTTGAAGAAGAATCTTGAAAAAGATTGAAACAATCTTGAATCGAAGTCTTCTACTTTGATTTTTCCTTAGGGTTGAGAGGGAAGAGAATGACGGATAAAGAGATGAAAATTTGATTGTTTTGGTCTTTAATTAGTCAATAAATTTGTTTAGGATGTTCTTATAGGTAAAAAGACAAAAACAACCCCTTTTAATGTTTTCCCGTCAGCTAATTCATCACTGCACTATATTAGGTTACTAAAATGGTTATAACTTTCTACTCAAAACTCGAATTGTTGCGAAATTGGTGGCGTTGAAAAGAAGATTCAAGTACCTTTAGTTTGATATGTTATGGGACACGTAACTCTTTATATTCTAGAGATATGGTCATTTAAAGTTGATCCAAGTAAAATCTTACATCAAATCGGTAAGGAAACTTTCAACTCAACTTTTGTGCTAGAAGTTTTTAGTGACCTTATATCCAAAATCATTCACACACTAAAGAATTTACCTTTACATATATGAGAAATTTAAGAATAACCCGATAAGACCTTATATGCAAATAAAGAATAGTTCGGGTCTTAGCTTAGAAATTTCTGAAATGTTACAACATTGATCAGTCACAACATATTTAACAAGTAATTTGATTAGAATTACGTGCATTAAGGGACGGAGTTTATCAGTGATTGTAGGTTTTTTGAGACATAGATTGTTATTAAGGAAGTTATGAATTTAAAAATCGTAAATATATATATATATAATACACATGATCCGTGCCAGCACGGGCCCAATATTTTATTTGTGGATGCTTTACATAGCACTTGGTAATGAAGAAGAGCAGTAAAAAATTAAAAAGTTACAATATACTGATGAAAAATATAGAAATAAAATTGGGTAAAAATGGTTGAGCTATGGTTGATACGGATCTTTCAAAGTTATTAATATGCACGTTGACAAACTGAAATGTACAACCAAAGTAAGCTTCTCCTACTCCCACGTTTGTAGAGATTTTATCACATAGATTTTCTATTGTCTTCATAAAGTTTGTTGGCTTAGTAAATTTCCGCTACTTTCAAAAAAGCTAGTATGTCCTTCTTGTTTGTACAATTTGCATAAAAGGTACACATTTCAATCATTTTTCTTTTCAAAACTCATGTGTTTTCTGATGTCTAATAAACACATTCAACTGACAATTTCATTTTTGCATTATTATAGGATAATATGTCAGTTGCGTCAAACAAAACCTGGCAATATATGGATCATCACATAAAGTTTTTGACTAAGTAGGAATTTGGCCATGCGATACCATATCACGATATGATATCGTGAGATGGAATCAACATTTGGACATGCGATTTTACGCTGATTCCATCTCATGATTCCATATCATGAGATGTGATTCCATATTCTCCAAAAACCATGATATGGAATTATATGGAAATTTCATATCATGATTTGAGATATTTTAATACAAAAATTGATCCACGAGTTTATATTATGTTAAAACAACCACACATTTATATCTACTAACCATTTATTTCATATGTAAATAATATTACTTCTATTGTTTTGTATTTATTACAACTATAGTTATATCTATTTGAACATGGAGTGAATGGGAGGTTCCTAAAGCGGTGCAACAAGCATATCGTAATCGCAAAAGAAGAACATCACAAAATGTCTTATGTGCTTGTGATTTTGATATGCGATTTACCTTTGTTGCTGCTAGTTGGGAAGATACTGCACATGATATAGTAAAGTACTTGAGAATGCACATGTTGAACCAACGTCACAATTTTCATTTCCGCCACATGGTGACTTTAAATTACATCCTTAGAATAAATATTATTTATTTACACAAAGCTGTCTCATTTATGCCACATATGCTTTTAGTAATTCTTTATAAAATGTTTGTTGGTAGATAAATATTATGTTATTGATGCTGGTTTCCGAAACACAAAAGGATTTTTAGCTCCATACAAAGGACTACGCTATCATTTGCAAGATTATCGAGGAAGTGAAAGAGAGCCTCAAAATGCCAAATAATTGTTTAATTAGAGACATTTATCTCTACGCAATGTGATTTAACGGACTTTTGGAGCTTGGAAAAATAGATTTAGAATACTAAAACAAGGCATGAACCATTATGATATTGATACACAAGTCAAAATTGTCATAGCTTGTGCAATGTTACATAATTATTTGCGAGAATACCAAAGTACTGATGAAATATTTATGGTCTATGAGCATGAAAATATAGTTGCGGATGATATTGACCAACAAATGACTCAAAGTAACAATGTTGGTTCGTTTTCTCGGTCACATGATCGAGAAATGCAAGTTCAACGTGAGGAATTGTACGTACTATGTGGGAGGATTATATTAAAGACTAGTACACTACAATTTATGTTCAATTTTTTTTTATTAAATTAAAGTTAGATGAAACAATTACTTAAGTGGAGAACAAATAGCTTTGCAATAATTTATTATGCGATTTTATAAATTTTTATTTATTTGATAAGATTGAAAAAACAATTGGGGATATTTTAGTTTTACAACTTATGGAATTTTTATGTTTATGAGAAAATATACAACACAAAAATTTCATATCGCATGTCCAAACAAAACTTCAATTTCATCTCATGATTCCATATCATGATACCATATCATGATTCCATATTATGATTCCATATCGTATGGCCAAACGGACCCTAAATCTCCGTTAGAATTCAAAAACTAATAAAATAAATAATAAAGAGAATGTGACTATACTCCAGAAAATGTGTGATTAAACTTTCTTGCTCAAAGAATAAAGTGAATGTCATAAAACATTAATACGACATCTACATATATATATATATATATATATATATATATATACACACCAAATATAAAAAATAAATGCTATAATTACTCCGTAGTATGCGTAGGAGTGCATCTCACTTACCTACCCCTAAGCCTATCATATGCCAACATCAAGAAAATTATCATCATTTTGAGCAAAAAACTGAAAGTTCATTTTATTGTTTAAAACACACAATTACATCTTAAGGTTTTAAACTAAAACTAAAATTCATTACCCCTTATTTACGTCATCAAATGTTTTCAACATCTTCATTCAAATTACTTAAATATTACTCCCTCCGTTTCATTTTATGTGACACTTTTTAGATATCGAGATTCAAACAAGTCTATCTTTGACCATAAGTTTTTCATAGACCCTTTTAACATTTTGAATTATTAATTATTGTGACTGATAGTACTTTTTACGTATTTTACAAATATATAATTTTTATTTCAAAAAATTTGAAGTGTAATCACCTAAAAGGTCATTTTTAAAAAATTCATAAAAATTACCCTTTTACCCATCCTGTTAGTTGCCCTGAGTCATTTTCCATTAGTCAGTGAAATTGGTTTGAGAATTTTGAACTATTCGATAACTATAATTATTTAATTGATGGGTAGTAATTATATAATTTATTTATTTAGTTGGTGCTTAATGGGTCAAGCCTATAATATATTTAAGGGAAAATTGTATATAATATTAAACTATTAATTCAAATTAAATGCTATAACCATAGTTTGATTTAATTGTACCACATAACAAACTGTTGCTATTTCACCTCTCTCCTGGTGAATCTCGCTCGCCACTCTCATTCTCGTTGGGCAGTCTCCCTCGCCTCTCTCACTTTTATACAAATACAAATGTATAAAATGTGTTTGTATAAAGTGAGAGAAAATTGTATATATACATATACTTTCATTCCCCTCTCTCCCCTCTCCCAGATCTCGCTCGCCACTCTCACTTTATACAAACACAAATGTATACATTGCGTTTGTGTTTGTATAAAGCGAGTGAAAATTGTATATACAAATACAAATGCATATATTTTTGTCCTATACACTTATGATTATACAAATACAATCTTCCCCTGCCTAATTTTCTTTTGTCTTTCTCTCTTTCTCGCTCTATACAAACACATATTATATAATTGATCTTTTCTATACGTATACCGAAACGGATTATACAATTGCTTTCTTTTGTGTATGTATAACGAAATATACATATTTATGTTTGCTATGGAGCGCAATTATGCAAACTATAGCTATAGCATACAAATATGATTTTTATGTTTGCTATGTGAAAGTTGTTCATTTAATACCTTATTTTACATGGCCCATATATTAAAATAAGTTAATGGATTTTAATATTCTTTTATCATTATATGAATTAGCCGCAGCCTCCCTACCCAATTCACCAAGCAGAACTAGGGGTGTACAAAACCGAACTAAAAATTGAATCAAATCGTAAATCGAGTCAAACCGGAAAAAAAACCGGACTAATGGTTTGGTTTGACTTGGTTTGGTATTGAAAAAAAAAACCTGACTATACTTGGGTTGGTTTGGTTTTAACTAAAAAAAAGTCAACCCGAGACCAAACCAACCCGACATTATAGATATAATTTTTAAAATTTATTTTACACATAAAAGTATTTACTTTGATGTAATTTCTAAATATTACTTATACGTTTTCATAATTTTTATCTTTTAACATATTTTTTAAAGTTTTTTGAGACTTAAAATTTTGAATGTCCAATAATGGTTATAGTCCATAGATATAGTAACTTTAATAAAGCTCAATTTGAAATCAAATCAATAATATGTTAACAAAATAAATTAATTCAACACTAAGAATGACAATAATGTTGAATATTTGTTCTTTAGTTTTACATTGGTTTAGATATTTAAAATACATAATCTATTTTTAATTTTTCTTTAATGTTTAATCATGTAACTAATACTTATTAGACTTATTTTAGCATGATTTAGTACTTTTAAATTATGATCATTTTCATTATGACTTTGCAATATTTATTTTATATGATGATTTCATTATTATTTTTATTGAATATTTTAGTGTCATCATTCATCTCATATTTTGTGTTATTTTCTTAAGAAACACCTTATATAGTTGTATTTTGGTTGGACTAAAGAAATATTTGGAGCACAAGTTAATTATATGTTTGTATGCATACTTTACCGGAAAAATCCAAAAACCTGAGAAAATTTGAGGTTTATTAATTTGATTTGATTTAAAAATTTAAAAATCCGACACAATGGTTTGGTTTGGTATTTGAAAAACCTGAACCAACCCGAGGTTGAAAAACCC
Source organism: Solanum verrucosum (assembly GCF_900185275.1). NCBI lineage: Eukaryota > Viridiplantae > Streptophyta > Magnoliopsida > Solanales > Solanaceae > Solanum > Solanum verrucosum. Next base: position 382,698 of record NW_026020413.1, read on the forward strand.
GAAAAAATCCAAATTTTATTAGTTTGGTTTGGTTTATAAATTTAAATTTTTTACATAAATAAATTTTTTTATATTTGAAAAACCCGAACCAACCCGATTATGTACACCCGTAAGCAGAACGATACTACGTTGAATGTTGAATATGATCTCTTCAAAATTTTCTATAAAGAAAACATACCTTCACTGCCGTAGACTCCATTGTCACATGTATATTTGGCAAAAAATGCACTTTAGTCATTAAGTAATTATCGTCAATTGTTGATAATCATGAAGAAATTATTGGGAAGGGAGGTTGTACTATTAAACAGACATACAAGTAGCCTTCCGTATAAAAGTATTTCATCAATTACCTTCATTTTCATGTTTAAATACGGGGGTATAAATTGGGATCAGTTTGAGATTGTTCTTATAGTTCTCACATTATGATTCAAGTTTTGATATATTAGTTATCAAATTAAATAGTAGGTGTATTGTAATACATAAATATTATTAGATTTATGATATTGAAGAAGTTGGAACTTAACTCTAGTCTTGAAATTTGGAAAATATGAGAGTTGACATGTTAATTGGCATCAAGATTAAGAATTTGATTATAAATTCGGGTGAGCTTTTGGTTCTAGGTTAGACACATAGTAATATGGGTGTTGTTGATTACGAAAGCTTATTGTGATTATTTATTTGAATAGATTGCATTCATTTGAAAGGGGAAGACTCAAGTCCCGAAGTGATTGTTCAATTATTTGAGGCAAGTGGATTTCTCAACCCTTGTTAAGTATATAGAATGGTGTATGTCCTTGTGGTATATGTTGGGGAGTAATGGGACTTGGTGATGGGTTGACTTGTACATATTGAATAATTCTAATGATGAAAAAAGGGTAATAAAAGACAACGTGATTAATTATTGATGTGCGATGTATTGAGAATTGTTTGAAAGGCTTATTGATTCATTGCTGATGTTGTATCATGATTGTGTTGTTGTGAATTGTGCATTATTATGAAAATTGTCTTCTTCTCATTATTTGTTTGAACATGTTATTTGCATTGGTTCTGAGACATGGTTGTGACAAGTGTTATGTGAATTGAGGAAGAATAAAAAATTAAAGAGAATGTACCATTTTGAGGGATGTGTCGCGCGCCGCGATGGATATTATGATTCGAGGGACGTGTCGCAAGCACGACAAATTTTATCATCAAGGGACGTGTGTCACATGCCGCGATAGATTTTATTATCGAGGGTCGAGTCGCACGCCGCGATGGATGCATTTTAAGATATGTCCCCCATGGGTCGCGGAATGAGAGACAACGGGTGTGTATCACTATGTCAGACATGCATCACTATACTTGACATTACATTTCATTGCATTGTATATATTTATCATTTGTGAACTTGTGATTGATGAACTTGATTCGTGTGTTGTTGATTTGAAATTGTCGAAGTGTTGTTATTGAGCTATGTGTTATATTATTTGTGAATTGTTAGGTTGGACTGGTTTTATGCAGGTTGTAATTGTGGTGTTTAGTAGTTTGCTTGTTGAGTACCGTGTGATTTGGTACTCCCCCCTTGCTTCTACATTTTTGTAGGTTACTAGCCCGGATTTTCGCGATACTCTCTTTAACACCCCAAAAAAAATTCGAACTAAGACTCGAACCGTTCATCGTAGTGAGTGAGATTTTTCCAAGGAATTAAAAATTTCTTAAATTTTAAGGTCACTAGATGTAGCACCTTGTGTTCCAAAAAGAACTAAATTGGAAATAGCAAAATCTGAAATTTTGCAAGTTAAGTTAAGTATGAGTTTTGGATTGACTTCAAACGACCATAACTCCTAGCTCAGGATAAGTTAGGTGTGCTACCAGATACCACAGGAAAGATCTTTGAATTATCTTTCCAACGCCACCAAGTTTGCTAAGTTTCGAGTTCGGATGAGTGAGATATGGCCTTTTGAAATTAGGCAGTCCAGTTAAGGAAAGTTAGCCGAAAATAGTAAGGGGTATTTTGGTCTTTTTCTTACTCAATCAGATTTAATTCATTTTTAGTAATATTTTAAGGGTCTAATCCTATTAGGTTCAGTTTTATAATCCTACTTTACGCCTAGAATTTTAGTTGAGAGTTCAAGAAGAGAAAAGAGGAGAAAAGAAGAGAGGATCAAGCGTTCGTCGAGATTCTTGCGTCTTCTTGCGGATTTTTGACATGGGTTTGACCCCTAAGAGGTATGTAAGCTTCCATAGTGTTGGGTTAGTTCACCCACATGCCAATCATATTATTTTCAGCGCAGTTTCATTCTTAAATTTGAAAGATTAGAGTTCTTGATGAGTTCTTGATATGTGTTCTTGAAGTTCATTCTAAATCTTGTTGTGTTGAGGTTTTGATGATTTCTTCAGATGAAATTTAGTAATTTGAGTGTTGTTTTGAGTATATGAGAGTGTAATAATGTTAAGTAATTGAATCCAAGTGATTGGGGAAGAAACCGTTCGATTTTAGATGAGTTAGGGTGAAAAAACGAGAAAAGAAAGTCGTCGAAGTTTTTTGGGTTGGGGCCTGGCATGACACGCCAGCCAGAGCCCCAACCACCTCTCGGAACTTTAGGGGCTGGTGCCCCACGTCACTCAGAGCGCAGAGTCGCCTGCCCTCACCCGTTGTTTATCGTTTCGTCCGTTTGAGTTCTTTCAAAGGGTACATTTACTCCCCTTTGATTCTAAACACTTTAAACTACTTCTAAACACCTAGAAATCATTCATACATGATCATAACCTCGAATTAATAATTCAAATTCAAGGTAGAGTTGAGAGTTAAGTTTTGACAATTCTTTCGAACATTCTAAGAAACCCCATTTGAGTCATTTTGTGGAGTCTTCTACAACTTCTAGTAACTGTTTCAAGACTCGAGTAGTGAGCATGAGAGTAAGGATAATGTATTCATGACTCTATTTTGTCATCATGAGATCTTTTATTGCTTGAACCATAACTCTTGAATTCGTAATTCACATTCAAGAGAGAGTTAAGAGTAGAGTTCAAGAATGTTTTGAGTTCAATTGTGAATCCTTTGAGATCCATCATCGATTTGAGTTAAGTTTTGAGGAAGTAAGTAAGAGAAAGAGAAGAGTTGTATACATGAGTTCCATAATGTTATGTAGACCTACGAGTCAAGTCGTTCATGCCCATAAATTCCGCATGAACTCCAGAAGTTGAGTATCTATGAGAGGAGTAATATCTTCATGTCCTAAGTCTTAAGTATTGAGTTTCTAACCCATTTGAGAATATAGTTCTAATCATGGGACTATTACATGTTACCTATAAAGTCTTTGAGTTGAATCGTTCATGCCTATAACTCTGCATGAACCTTATAAGTCGAACAGTATTGAGATGAGAAGTATCCTTGAGTCCTTGAGTTGAGTAGTTCATGCTCATAACTCCGCATGAACCCTTTGAGTTGAGTATTCTTGCAACGAGTATTACCATTGAAGTTCTTGAGTTCCAAGTATTGAGTTCTATCTTTGGTTGTTGAAAACCTTGCATTGAGTCGTTCACGTCCATAATTCGGCATGAACCATATTTTAAGAAGTTCTTTACAAATGTTTAAACTTTGTTTTAAGACTTAAGCTTTGAAGTTGAGTAAAGAGTAAGAGTAAAGTTCATTTTCTTTAAAATGATATATGGGAACTAAGTATTCCCAAGAGTAAATGTTTTCACATTTAAGATGAGAGGAAACTGAGATTTCCAAAAGAGTTTTGAGCAAGAAAGGGAACATCGATTCCAAGCGAGATTTTAAGTTAAGTTTTGAGTAATTATCTCAAACCAAAGAAAGAAGTTTGTTTTTTAAAACATATGACCTAAGTATACTTTTGGGAGTAGTATTGAGCACCGATATGGGGATGCGAGTTCATATTAACTCAAGTCTCTATAAACCATGTAGCCATCATGGGTATTAATGGATCATACTTTTAGATGATCACATAAGTTAAGCTAGTGGATCCATTAAGTTAAACGTTCTATATGACGGCAAAGTATAGCACAGTTCTGGCAGCGTGGAAAAGACGTTGTATCACCACTTAGGCTCATAGTGGTGGTTGTCGGTTAGAGAATCTCCCACATAAACTATATTACTTTATTAAATAAGTAAAGTTAAGTTTGTTATTGCATTTTATTTGACGAACTAAGTTGCTTTTACTGTTTTATAAAGCTTTCCATATATTGCATGTGTGTTGTTGCTTTATATTGAGTTGAGTACCTAGAGTCGAATATCATATCTTTGAGTTGAGTATCTAATCTCTAAGTTGAGTATCTTATCCTTGAGTACTTTGAAGTTGAGTAAGTTGAGTAGTTTTGAGTATCCTTAAGTATTCCTTGAGTTGAGTAAGTTTGAAAAGAGGTAAATGTGCTACCATTTTTATCAAGTTCAAGCTTATGTTATGCTTTAGAATTCCTCTTACATACTCGTACATTCCACATACTGAGTCATTTGGCCTGCATCTTCTCATGATGCAGACACAGGTATTCAGGATCATCAACAGGAGATTCGTTGACACATCCGGAAGTTCAAGTTAGCTATGGTGAGCCTCATCGTTTCTGAAGGATTTCATTTACTTTTCAGTTTAGTCAGGATGTCGTGGGTCTTGTCCCGACTTCCATCTTTATCAGTTAGAGGCTTCATAGATAGTCAGTATAGTTGAGAAGTCTGTATTATTCATTTATTTTATTAAATGTTTTAAAGACTTAAGTTGCCTATTTTATGGTGAATTGAATATATTTATTCAGAGTTTTTCATTTGAGTTAATGCTTTGTATTTCAGTTTCATGAATTTTATTCAGTTTTTAAGCTTTGTATGCTTGAATCAGTTTTCCACTTGTAGTCAGCTAGGATGAGGGTTCGTTTGGGGACCAGCAATGGTTCTCAAGTGCCGGCCATGTCCAGGGTGTAGGCTCGGATCGTGACACTCTCTTTCCTCTTCTTGTTTGTGGCTTTCTAAGGAGATTTATGAGGTAGTTGTTGGTCATCTCAACGTACACTCTTACTCCTATTTATGATTTTGTTCTATTCTAGAGACAACATCATTTGATACTTATGTTTTCTTCCAATTCTAGTGTAATACATTAGAGGCTTGTGCACGTGACAATCAGGTTTGGGAGGTATATTTAAGTTGATTATGAATTTCTGCATTATTTTATAGTATTGGACTTTAACTGTCGTTTTATTTCCACACTTTATCGTAATAGTTGGGTTTTAGGCTGACTTGTCTTGGTGGGATAAGATGAGTGCCATCACATCCCTTTTTGGGTCGTGACATGAAGATTTCATATGCAAATTTTTGGTCAAAATTATATCTTTTGACTCTCGAAAAATGAAAAATGTCACATAAATTGAGACAGAGGCAGTAACATTTACTCTCAAATAGCATATAAACTTATTTAATAAAATTCATATTAGAGAAACTAACAATAACTAACTTTATCTTTGGCTTAGTAGCACTTCATACACATCACTTGAGTCGAAAGATGAATACATAGCAACTTCTTAATATAAATATCTCTATTTATGAAGGTAAATGCTACTTATACAAATCTCACTTAGTTGAAATAACTGAAAATATATAAGTAGACCTTTTCATGTCAATCAATCCTCCTAACCTGTATACATATACACAACAAAGTTTGACTATACATACATTTTTAATCATGTAAGTTATAAAAAGGTGATACATTTTGTTGCAGAAGTATCACCACTTGATACAACTTAAAAGTCAATGATCTAATATCTAACTAAATGCATTTCAAACAAATATTTCTTTAACAAAAATGATATAGAATGCAATTAAGTAATTAAAACCAGTTGTTTCCCACAAACGTAAAGACAATTAGTAATTAAAGATCTAATATGTGTCTGCCAAAAAGAAAATGATAGTGAACTCAAACGCATACACGAGGTTAGGCAAGCAAATAAAGAAATAAAATGGGTACGAAGTGAAGGGTACAATTTATGTTACTTTTGGTACAATGTTTGAAGCTTTGTTCGTCCATTTGCTTGTCCACTTATATAAAAGGGTAATATATATAGAGAGAGAGGCGGAGCCAGGATTCCATGCTTGTGGGTTCTAAATTTTAAAAAGGATAACGATCTTAAAAATCACAAAACACAAATTATGTTAATGAGATGTTTGTCATGTTTGAAAACATTACCTTAGATAATGTTATTCTAAAAACTTATATTAATAATATGAAGATTTGAGTAATTTAATTTAAAGTTCTAAAATATTGTTAATGAATGATGAATAATTTTTAAAATATAAATTCCAAACATTTTTATTATAATCTAGAATACTATTTTAAGTGAGAAAAAATTATTAAATTCACCATTAATATTTTCGCACCTAAAATATATATTTTACAAGTTTCATTGTGACCTTGAACCATTACTACATTCAAAAGTTAAAATTTATAAAAGCAAATAACAATTATTTACTATAATCAATTATCAATATGTGAGATAACCCTAGAAAAGATTAAAAATTGATTTTCGAATAGATAATTCTACGGTGTAAAAGCAAACAAATATGAAAAAGGAGAGGTGAGAGTACATAGTACATATCGAAGGACAGAGGTCGGATGATAGCAATCATCAACAATAAAAGTTAGAACCCTCTTTTGAAAATAAATTTGGATTAAAGTTTTTGAATATCTGAGTAAAAATCAATGAAAATATATTTGGAGTAAAATATTTTGAATGTCTGAGTAGAAATCAATAGTTAGATATTGTTTTAGAGTATGACCCAAACACTATTTTTTTTTTATCATTAACTGTTTTTCTATTTTTTTTTATATATAAATTATCATTTGCAAATTTTCTATACCGATTTTCTGTTTATTTTTTTAAAATATAAATTATCATTTGCCAATTTTCTATTTTTTATAAAAAAAAATCCAATGTTTTAATCTGAAATTAATTCCAAAAACATAGTGCCAAGAGTGTGTTTCGAACCTCCGACGCGCGTATTGAATGACTTCAATGGGTGAAGTGGAGGTCACTCGCCTCATTATGATAGAGGGTTCGCAGAAAATTTATATGTACGTTTTATTTGAAATTTTAATACTAGGATCTACTAAAAAATCAGTGGATTCGTTCGAACCCCCTTCCGCTACAGTAGCTCCGCCCATATATATATATATATATATATATATATATGACGTGTGTCCAAATGCTCACACAAGAGTAAAAATTCTCTCATGTTTTCAGCTTAAGCGGTACTAAGCTGATTTATTTCGGATTGTAATATCCGAGATTGTTCAGACAGCCTTGATAGCTCGTCTCTTATTTTAAAAAGCTTTTGGCTTTTTTTATCAATGGACTCATCCACTTTCTTCATTCCTTCATATATCCTGTTCATCAGGATTTTTGTCTGATTGTCCATATTGGACGTTTCTGGAAATGAAGTCTGCAAGAAAATTATCATATATATATATATATATATTCAATTTTCAAACTGATTGTTTGCTCTTCAGGCCACTATGCAAACGTGGAAGGGAGTTTTAATTTTATTGAATTGGTTGACGTTGATATGATAACGATGATGAATTTAAATATTGTAATAGTTATAACTGATTTCAAATTCAAAAGAGTATTAAATTATTTTTTATTGATTTCAATTCAAAATGAGTATAAATTAATTATTATATAGATTATTATTATTATTATTATTATTATTATTATTAATATTATTATTATTATTATTATTGGTTATTCTTTTTGTTATTGTTATTGTTATTATTATTGGTGGTGTTGTTATGGTTGTTGTAGTTAATTTTATTCATGTATTTATTTTATTATTATTATTATTATTATTATTATTATTATTATTATTATTATTATCATTATTATTATATTATTATTATTAGGATAAGTGGATAACTATACAAACTATATTGTTCGCTCTTTTGGCACTATGCAAATGTGGAAGGGAGTTTTGATTTTATTGAATTGGCTGACGCTAATGTGATAATGATGAATTTAAAAATTGTAATAGTTATGACTTATAGTTAATTTCAAATTCAAAAAGAGTATTAGATTAATTATTATTGATTTCAATTCAAAAAGAGTATTGAATTAATTATTATATAGTTTAATGTTGTTGTTGTTAGAATAATATTATTAGGATAACTATGCAAAATATATTGAAATTGATCAACTGCATTAAAATTCATTGTTTAACAATTCTTTTATACATATATATTAAAAATAATAATAATAAAAACGAAGCTATCCAATCCATCCACCCCCACAATCCCCCCCCCCCCCCACTCCTCTCCATACACACACGAACGATTCATATTGATTTTATTTATTTCATTATTATTATTATTGTTGTTGTTAGAAATTTTTATTATTAGGAGGAATATAACTATGCAAAATATATGAAATTTAACTGTACTAAAACCCATTGTTTAACATATTTTTTTGATATTTATCTACATTCGAAAGGACTATTCCTATACTTAAGACCCAATAAACTCAATTCCTACCTCGTTTACCCTCATCACTTTACCCATACATATGAAGGATTCATATTTTTTTGATATTATCTTATTCTATTGCTTATTTTACAAATAATTTTCACATATGTGGTGCAATGACCTCATATATATATATATTAAAATAATTTTGTATTATGCTATTTTAAAAAGGAAGAATTTTTTTTAATCAGTTATCTTTTTCGTAACTCAAAATTAAAAAGTTAACTGCAATTACATAAATTTAAAAGGGCAAATTACAGAAATCACATACTTTTAAGGTAAAATTACAATCTATCCCTTAAAAGTTTATAATTACAGAAATTCCTCAAACGGATACAATAATATAACCACTGATACATTAATTTGATGCGCGAGATACATTAATCGTTAAGTAAGATACATTACATTTTATACATGATACACTAATCTGATGCGTGAGATACAATAATATAAGTGTTGATACATTAATCTGATGCGCGAGATACACTAATCTGATGCGCGAAATGAGGGATTTTGGAAATTTGTAAAACTTATAGGGGATAATGGTAATAAGTAAACTTAAATGTGGGATTTCTGTAATTTTTTCAATTTATTAAAATGGATCCCACCAATTTAAAAATAAGTAATATTTGATTTTTAAAAATACTACGAGTACTTTTTTGTGGTACTGACATGTAGACGTTTTCATTTTTTTTTTATATCTCTCCTATAATTCCATCTCATAATATCATCCTTTTTATATTTAGACCTTCATCAATCTGAATTTAAAAAAAAATCCTTCTTCGTTAAAAATAAATTTGTATTAATTTTTTTTTTTACCACAAATAAATATTCTTTTATTAAATTATTAGTTTGTTATTCATCAAAATTAATAAGTGCAATCTTGAACCTAACAACTTCCTGATAACCCTAATAATAGCAAAGTTACCTCAATTGTTCTACTCAGACGCTCATCTCTAGAAGCTTTCGAAATACTCCTTCTGTCCCTAATTACTTGTCCATATTTTTTTTTAGTTGTCCCTAATTACTTGTCCATTTTGACAAATCAAAAAAGGACAAAAAAATTTTACCTACTATATCCTCAATTAATTACTTTGAAAAAGGTAGAAATTTTTTAAAATCTTAAGTTTTTAATTCATCCACTTCATAATTAATAGGGATAAAATGGTAAACTTACTATGTCAATTATTGTTGGTATGTCAATTTAAAAGTGGACAAGTAATTAGGGACAGATAGAGTATGCTACAAATATTCTACCACTGAGCTAAGGACCCTTTTGTTGTTGCTTTTCAATTTATTTGTATATCAATATATATTTATGACTCAGCATTCCAGAAAACTTAAATTAAATGCTACTGATTTGATCAAGGAATTAATAAATATCATTAAGGAAATTAAATGTCAACATATATATTTTATATCAAGAATCTCTTTCTTGTGTTTTTTTTTTTTACGTAAATGATAATTGATAAAGTAAAGAATATTGCATTCATGTGCATCGAGTAGATGTTGATACAAGCCTTTTGGGGGCATGAGTAGATCTTTCGAGATAATTTGTTAATTAGTGTATTCAAATATAAATGCACTACATGATCAAATCATCTTAGTCGATGTTCTCTCTTATCTATATTTTTATTTTAGGAATAGAAGAAGTATATATAATTTGATTAAAATTATACTCAATGTTACTATAACATTAACAACTTTATGGTAAAATGAACCATTTGAAACATCAAATTCAACAAATACAAATATAAATCAATTTCATTAAACTGTAGAAATTATTTGTATTCCTCTTTCACAATATATATTTTCATGAACAAGCTTCGGTAAGGTCATTTAGTGTAACGTCGAGACTATTTCCAGCATAAGTAAAAAAGACACTTGTTTGTGCATAAATTGAAAGACCACCATTAACGTCGTAGATATCATCGTTAGACTTGGAGATGATAGTAGTGTTAATTTTAGTGAGAATCGAAATTGAGAATACTCAATTTCACTTGAAATAGAGTACATGAACATGTATTTGAGAGAGTTGCATTCCATACTTGTCCTTGACTCATTCCTAATTTTGCTTGGCTAATTTCAATACCAGGATTGCATATGGAACTCTCAATCCCTAAAAGGGGAAAAAAGCAAGATTTTATAATATTAGTAATTCATTTCTTGTAGATCTTGTTAGAAAATGAATTTTACCATTAATATAATGGGTGAAAATCATTTATTCCCCACGAACTTTACTTTAAAAATCAAATCCCCCTCCCCCATCAACTTTGAGAAATAATCATCTCCCCCTTTTCCTAATTGACTTTTTTAAATGTCTATTCTACCCTTACATTTTCAACGTTTAAAAAAAGAAAAGGAGAAAATTTTGATTGATTATATACTATAATGACGTTCTATAATGAAACAAATGAACAAAATTAAACAATAATGTTATTAATTTTAACGGATCTATAACGTGATGCAAGTAACAATAAATAATTAATAAAAATAAAGATAAATTTCATAACAATTTTTTAAAAAAAATATCTATTTATATTCTAAATAAATTTTAAATTATATTTTAAAAAATATTTATAAAAGACAATAAAAATTCATTTATCTATATAGATAAATGAGAATAAGAGGTAAGCATAATTATATAAGCATGCCCTTTTAACTTGACTTCCAGTTGTCATCTACGTTCACCAAATTTAGGTGTGTAAAAGTAGACATTAAATTTATCTATAAAGCTGAACAAGTAAATACATGTTCTACATGACAAATTAACATGAGATACACTTGAGTTGATTTTATATCAAAATTATATATACATGCACATAATACATTCACACATATGTACTTAATATATGTGATATCAAAATAACAATTATAAAGAAATAACACTAGATTTTACAACAAACTTATAAAAGGATTATTCTACTTATAATAAAGTTAATGAACTTAATAAAAATCTATAAATACAAAGATTTAAGAATGGCAAGGGTTAGACTTTGCATAGGATAAAGGGGGGAGAATGATTGCTTCTCAAAGTTAGGAGGGGGGGGTGTTTGATTTTTAAACCAAAGTTCAAGGGTGTAAATGATTTTCACCCTTAATATAATTGCTTTTTTGGCATCAGAGCGTGTTTTGTACGAAAGGAAAACATATTTTTGAAAATATTTTTCAATTTTCTCATATTTGGTTAACTTAAATATTTTTTAAATTAAATTATTTTTCTCAAATTTGAGGAAAATGACTTACATCCAAAAAATTCAAGGGTGTAAATGATTTTCACCCTTAATATAATTGCTTTTTTGGCATAGTGTGTGTTTTGTACAAAAGGAAAACATATTTTAGAAAATATTTTTCAATTTTCTCATATTTGGTTAACTTAAATGTTTTTCAAATTAAATTATTTTTCTCAAATTTGAGGAAAATGACTTACATCCAAAAAGTAAGGAAAACTTTTTCCAAATTTTTTTTTCAACCTCATGACACCTCAATTTCCCATCCTAGCTCAAGTCTTGCGTATCAATTTCTTATACGAATTTAGAATTCGATTTCTAATTCTCGACTTGGGACTCCACTTCTGACCTCGATTCGATATCCAACTCCCGAGTATTGGATCAGATAAGGATTAAACTTTGGCTTGGGTGTCGAGTCTAGATCAGAATTTGAGGTTGGATTCTGAATCGAGTGACTTTTTCCCCACTCCTAGGCTAATTAAGGAGCGAATAAATCTCTTTCAAGGATGAATGCTAAAAGAAACTATTTACGTAATAATAGTAAGTAGGAGCGATAATAGGAAAGGTATAATTGCATCATATACAAGAAAGACCTGCTCTAAATCCCCAAGTCTCCATAGTCATTCTTTTCAACATATTTTTCTATTCTTCTAATGTAATGTTATTAGTCACCTCGTACTACCCTCCATTAACTACAAGAAAAAGGTTCATTAGAGACCACATTTCAGGGACGAATTAAAAATCTAGTCCCTAAAAGTACACTAATAGGGACGAGAATTTTTTATGGTCCATAATTTCTTATTTTTTATTCTTAATTAAGGAAGAGACTAAATGTTGTCCTTAAATTAATTAAAATCTGGTCCTAATATGCTCAACTGAGAGAGATTGGGCCTTACTTTATTTTTCCTCCTTAAAATAAAAAATAAAAAGCACTTAAAGTAAAACAATATATATTAAAATATCCCTGTAAATATTTTCTATTTCTCACTTCTCATATCTAAAGAACCCATTTCCCTAAAATCTAAATCCCTAAATGCTCCTAATTTGGGAGATTAAAGTAACAATACGATCTTTTCTCTATTTCAGATTTTTGCCAGGAGATGAAATTGAGCATTTATTGTTTGGAGTTCTCTTGATTTGTTAGCCTCTCTCTGTTCTTGTTATCTGGTTAATCCATCGGAAAGCGACGAAAATGGGGACGAAGATCTAGAATGATGCAGTATATCTGTAAAATAACCTTAAAAATCTCTAATTTTGTGTCTCAATATTGTGGAGGCGGTCATTCTTTCCATGGTTCCGAGGTAACTTATCTCTTAAGATCTATTCTTTAATTTTCTGATGCATTGGTTAAGAAATGAAGGACGTTTTTTCGATCTTTTAATGGTCGATTTTATGAAAATCGAATAAAACTTGAGGGTATTAGGGTTTTTGGTATGCAAATTGATGACAAAGAAGACACAAAAAGAACTCTGTCATTAACTCATAAAAGCCATAAATGTAAATCCCTATGTATATGTATATGCATAATATTCTTAAATTAATGTTGTGTTTCATGAGATTTAGAACTTATACTACTTATACCTTGATGTGGCTTCTTTCTATAGAAAAATGCAATTAGCATGAATTTGTAAAGAACTTTGGATTTTTCAATAATATCAAATTGTTTTTGAGAAAATGTTTGTTCTATTCCTTGCTATATGCGTGGTTTATTTTTCAAGTGAAAATCGATACAATGATATTACTGACCCTTTTTGAAGATCAAGGGACCCTCTATTTAAATTAGAAGTTAGACACCTGCTGTTTCTGTAGGAAGTCTTGAATGCTATATACCTAATTGTGTTTTTCTACTTCATCAAAATAGAAAAGGAGGAAAAATACTATGCCGAAACAAATGAATCTTGCTAGGAAATAATCAATATTTTTTGTCAACAATGAAGATTCATCTAACCGGTAGTCTAAGATTAATTTATGAGGTCTAAGATCTTATAATATATGTGGACATCGCCACATTCACGCAACATCCTATTTGACTTAATAAAACTGATGCAATGTATTTTAATTTGAAGAATTTGACATTTGAGTTTCAATTTACAAACTCAACATGTGATTCTTTCTAAATGCATATTTGAAATTATAAGGAACACACAAATCAGTTGGTTTAATGGAAACTCACATCTAGTTGCTTGAGTTGCTCTTTATTTTTCCTCTGTTTTGAGTGCTCTTGGTATTATATTTAGTATGATGATTTTCCAGATTTCGAGAATTCAAGAGGTTATTATTTACGTGAAGTTGATCCAACAATATTAGTACAATAACAACAAATCAAGTGAAATTCCACAAAGTAGAGTTTGGAAGGGTAGATTTTACGCAAGCCTTACACTGCCTCTCCGAGGTAAATATTAATATTTTCCTGTAGATCTTTATGGGACTTAACTTTATGCCATAAACATTAAATTGTTGATAGTCAAATAAAATAAAATATTATTACCAAACTAGTTGCCTCGGTATATAAATATGATTTATCATACTGCTCTTCCACTATTTTTTTTATAGTTCTTTCCAAAAGAATATTCAACTTTTATTTTATAATTTCATAAAATAAAATGAAATAAAAATATTAATGCTTTATATCACAAAGATTTAACCAAATGAATACTTTGCAAGTGAACTTTGTTATTAAATAGCTGGAAGTAGTAGTAATCTTTTTATTTATTAGACAGAACCTATCCCTTTACCTTCTTAACAAAATGCTCTGACTTATTTCACTATATTCCTTCTCTCTTTTTGAAAGCTATTGTTAAGTAATTATGATGCCTAGCATCCAGTGATACCTCTCTTGACATGGTGTCTGAATCCCCAAGAAGAAACTATTGTAAATTTTAATAGTCCTAAGATAACAAAAATGCTCTCTGGTAAGTTAATGGTGTTTTGATATATAATTTTTGAAATTTCTGAAATTGTGCATTAATGTTTCTAGAATATGCATGTGCTTTTGGTGTTTGTGTGAGAGAGAATAAGATGAAGATGTCAAGAGAGTGAGCGAGAGACGAGACATGTAGTATGATCATAAACCTTAGGCAAAATTGAATATAAACAACTATCTTTGATGTAAAAGACAGTTTGATTTCGAGTAGTTAGAAGTATGATGTTGTGTTTACTACAGAATCACCTACTTCAAAAAAATTTGAGTTCTAATGCCGGATCAATCAAAAAGGAACACAAATTATCTGAATCTTTTGACAAGCTTTACTACTTAAAAGGAATGATCGGTGATGGCAAAGTTGATCCTATATGACTCTAATATCATAATTGCTGCACAATATTATGCTACATACACCTAACAGTTTGTGATAGGGTCCACAGTTAGACACAAATATTTAGTATATTTATTTTTACATACTATCATTTTGGATAGGAATAATTTATTTGATTGATAGTAAATGATTTAGATGAGAGCGTCAAACATATATCAAACATATATCATTTGCATGAGATAACTGCTAGGATGACAAGTTTTTATTTCTATATGGTGTCACAAAAATTATTTACGGATAGTACAAAGTTGGCATTATGAATCTTCCTTTGTGTTATGAAATTTACCCTACACCGTTACTCCTTTACAGCTCTCTGTATTATATTTTATGGAAAGTGTACTTTTTTTTTTGCAGAAAACACACATGTTCTTTGTTTAGTATCTTGTTACAAAAATGTCGAGAAGGAGAGGAAAATTTTCCTTTCAATTCTTTTGATTCAACCATGCAATAGTTGTAGTTATCTTTAATACTATGTGGTCTTTATAAATTTTAAGGAGCATTTGTTTTTTTACTTTTTTCAGGTTTTGAAGACTTGAAGTTGCAAGTGAAGAAACAAGTTTTGAAGAGTTGTTGAAAATAACAAATTGATTAATTTTTTTCTAGGACAGTTGGGACAAATTTTTTATTTCTTGCTATGTATATTGTAAACAATTCATGGCTATACAATTAATAGTGGAATGTTTATAATTGTTGGTTGCAATTGATTACGAATTGTGTGAGTGTATATATATTAACGATAATTTTATTTATGTTTTTGTGATTATCTTTGTATATATTGAAAAACATTTATATATAATTTATGGACCACATTTTATGATTTACAAATGGAATTTTTACGAACCAGATTCTTGTACTTATAGACTTTTTAGGACAACTAAAAGTTATTCTGTGTATTATTTTTAGGACCAGCACACTGGTCCCAAAACCTAATTTCAGGACCACATATTTTCTAGTTCCTAAAGCGATTTAGCGACCAGATGCTAGATCCGTCGCAATTGATCTCTAGCGAAGAAGCCTATAGGGACGGGTAGCGACCAGACTTTTCTGGCCGCTATTGCCCTTTAGAGACTAGAATTAGACTTTTAGAGACCACTTTTCCCTTCGTTATTGGACTATTTTCTTGTAGTGATTGCACATCTGGGGTTGGGTCTCAAGTCAGGTATCGGGATGGGGTTTCGAGTCGAGTGTCGGAGTTAGGTTTTGAATTGAGGTTGGATGTTAGGTCAGGTGTCAGGTTTGGATCCTAAATCGGTAGTCGAGTGTTAGGATTGATCTCGACTTGAAAGTAAGGTCTCATATTGAATGTAGGGGTCGAATCCCAGTTCAAAAGTAGGATCTCAGATCAAGATTCAAGTTCGTGTTTTGATTTGGGAGTCAGATCTTGGGTCAGAAGTCAGGATCGGGTGTCGGGGTCAGATGTCGAGGTCGAGGTCGAGGTCCAGTTCATAAGTAAGCTCAAACATCGGGTGTCAGTCGAGTCCTAGATTAGTCATCGGGGTCAGGTGTTGGAGTTATCATCTTGCCTAGTTCAAATATTGGGTTTCAGGTTGAGTGTTGTGGTCTAGTCCTAAATTGGGTGTAAGGATCGAAATTTGGATCGATCATCGAGGTTATGTCCAAGTTCAAGTGTTGGGGTCGGGGTTGGTTCCTAGTTCGAATGTTGGATCCTGGATCTGGAGTTGGGGTCATGTCCTGGTCGGATTTCGTGGTCGAATCCCTAAGCGATTATTGGGGTCGATATGTTCCAATTCGAATGTCGAGTTTGGAGTCGAGTCTCAGTTTGAAATTCATCAAGTCCTAGGTCATGAGTCGGGATCATATCTCAAGTTAGGTGTTAGGAAAATATTTTCTACTCTCTAATAAAAAATAAAAGATATTTTCTGCAAAATATTTTTTTATTCACCAATCAAATTCTAGAAAATATTTTCCACTCACCAACAAATATGAGAAAATAAGTTGGAAACCAACTTATTTTTCAAAAAAAATATTTCCTAAATAAATATTTCCGATGAAAAACATTTCCTTCATAACAAACACACTTGCAAAAAAAAGGTATAACATGGTTGGCTGGATCAAATAGTCATTAATTTTTCAAATTCGATCTCAAATTTACACCTACTTTTTAGTTACATGAATAACAATGTAAGAATTCTTATTAGACAAACCAATGGATCAAAAAATTACAATTCAACTGCAATGTCAAAAAAATGCATTTTGTTATCCCTTAGAATAGCACCTAAATTATTTATCTCTTCAAATTTTATATTGTTTAGAATTGTAAAATACAATGGAAAAAGAACTGATAGTAACATCCTAAACGGGGAAAGACATAAAACTGCCTAACAAACTGATAGTAGCATTAATTATTTTTTTCTATATTAATTAATCCCTTGCAATTAATTCTTTTTGAAAGTGTTTTACATTTGTTTGTAAAATTCTCAAGAAGTAAAATTATTTTCTTATCTATGATTTCTTAAATATCGTGCAAAACAAAAAGTTATCAACTAATATGGGACGAAATGAATATATTTTTATATTCAAATATATAATTTTCTAAAAGTCCTTTTATAAATGTAAATTTGAATTGAATTATACATTGTATGTATGAGTAATTGTTGGGAATAACTTGATAAATGATTCGTTCAATAAGAATTTAAAGGATCGATTATTGGTCACACAATCACTTATTTTGGGGCGTATAGTATATTTGTCCTATCATTTTAGATGTATTTTTTAAAAGGAAAAAGACATAAGTTTTCTCTTTGAATTTGCCCCGAAAACTCAATACAAACTTAAATATCATGATGATCAATTACACATATTTACTATTTAAAAGCAAATTTATTACAATCCTGCAATGTACAAAACAAGTCAATTTTATGTTAAAATGAACCATTTGAAACGTAAAATTCAACATGTTTACTCCATTTAAAACTAACAAAGACAAAACAAAAAGCAACTTTATTAAATTGTAGAAATTCTTTGTATTCCTCTTTCATATATGTTCATGAACATGCCTCCGTAAGGTCAGTTAGTGTTACATCGAGATTATTTCCAGCATAAATAAAAAATACACTTGTTTGTGGATAAATTGGAAGACCACCATTAACGTCGTAGATATCATTGTGCGACTTGGAGACGATAGTAGTGTTAATTTTAGTGACAGAATCAAAATTGGGAATGCTCAATTTCACTTGAAGTAGAGTACATGTACATGTATTTGAGAGAGTTGCATTCCATACTTGTTGTCCTTGACTCATTCCTAATTTTGCTTGGCTAATTTCAATACCAGGATTGCACATTGAACTCTCTATGCCTGAAAATGAAAGAAAACAAGATTTTATATTAGTTATTCTTGTAAATCTTGGAATTAAGGTGATTTGAAGTCGAAGTGTATATATATAGGATTGTTCAAGACATCACTTTTTACTTGAGGAACAATACAAGTTCATTTCATTCCACTTTTAGTAAAATAGTGAAGGATATTCATTAGTAATAAATAAAAAGAAGGGTGGAGGGGATCTATATATGTTGTTCAGATCGATTAGAATATGCAAAATTAACTAGAACTGAATGCGGAAAGTATAACAAAACATCTCATAATGTATTTAACCAGAAAATAGATTATGCTCCTACAAAAGTATCAACCATTATAGAATCTCATATGCCAAAAGTGTGAATTTTATATAGCACAAAAGGGGGGGGGGGGGGGGGTATGTATCAGATCCTAAATGTACGAAATATAGTAAATATCATAAAGACAAATGTAGTTGGGGTTGCAAAACAGACAATACACAACTTAGTTTTGAAAGATATGACCCCATATATATACGGATATACCCAAACATAATCTAATTAGTAAAACAAATATAGTGTAAAGAAATGAGAATTTTATTTTTTATTTTTTGCTTTGAGTATTGGGGATATAGAGAGAACAAACAAAAGGAAAAGAAGAATTAGAAAAACGAGTGAGGTTAATTAGCACCTTCATACATAAGAGCAAGACAAAGCACTAAACAAAGAACTTTGATGAATGTTGTCATTGAAAATTTTGTGTTAGCAATCCTTAAGTGAAATATTGCTTTTATCTAAATTATGTTATTATTTGCCTAACAACTTTTTAATTTATAGATAGTTCATGGGAGGATGATTTAGGTAAATTACTGAAAGGGAGGTTCTATTATAGGTAAGTTTTAATTTATTTTCCTAAAAAGATGAATAGTAATAGAATGAGTAATTACTTTCCCAATTCTGCAAATTAATGGTTTTTTTTCTAAAATAGCACAAAGAGAAAGATTTGGTCAAACTAGATTGGAAAAAATATCAAGAGATTCTTATCATTAATATAATTACTTTTTTTTTTTTTGCATCAAAATGAAAAAAACATAATAAGAAGTTGTATTCATGAGTATTTGTCTGATGTCTGTCAAATTATGCTCAATCTAGCATTCATATCGTGGAATTGTACTACTCAAATGCTATGCATACAGAGTATTGAGAAGAGGAAGAGAGAATTCATTTTATTGATCCTTACAATCTGTAATACAATGCATACAAATCGACTATATATAACTGTCAATTAGCTAACTCTTAACAGACTCAACTATGACCACTTAATGACAGCTCACCAACTCCACTAACAAACATTCTAACTAACTAACTAAAATTAGTTAGTTTTAATACTCCCTTCAAGCTGGAGGGTGAAATATATCAAGAACTCCCAGCTAGCTTGGATAATAAGAAACTACGTTGAGCAACTCCAAATCTTTTTGTCAATAAGTCTGCAAGCTGGAACTTGGTTGACACATGAACTGGGTGTATAAGGCCTTCTTTCAGCTTCTCCCTAACAAAATGAAAATCAATCTCGATGTGTTTTGTGCGTTCATGAAATATGGGATTTGCAGTAATCTACATAGGGTTTTTGCTATCACAATAGAGTTGTATAAGAGTTGACACTTCCACACATAAGTCCTATAGCAATCCAACCATCCAAATGACTTTAGCAACTGCAGCAGCCATGCTGCGATATTCTTCTTCTGCTGAGCTGCGACTTACTGTTTGTTGCTTCTTGGACTTCCAAGAAATCAATGAAGTCCCTAATTGCAAGACAAAACATGTGACTGATCTTCTTGTATTAGGACAAGCAGCCCAATCTGAATCACAATGCACCACCAAGTTATCTATAAGACCTTTTCTTAGAAATATTCCTAATCCTGGTGACCCTTTTACATATCTCACCACCCTCTATGCAGCCATGCAATGTGATTGCTTAGGATGCTGCATAAACATGCTTAGCAACTGAACAACAAAACAAATGTATGGCATAGTAATTATTACGTAAATCAACTTCCCAATAAGCTTTTGATATCTGCTCATGTCTTCAAACAATGGATCATCCTGCACTCTTGTACATTTATCATGCTCCACTGAGGTAAGCTTATTATTAGGCTCTAATGGTGTGTGCACAGGTTTGGATCCTGCTAGTCCTACATCTAATATAACCTCCAATGCATACTTTCTCTGATTCATCAAAATCCTATGTTGAGACCTCAAAACATCAATCCATAGGAAGTACTTCAACTCCCCTAGGTCCTTGACCTTGAACTGACTGTACAAGTACTGTTTTGCATAATTAATAAGTCTGTGACTGCTCCTTGTAAGTAGTATATCATCCACATAAATCAGTAGCACCACAATATCTTCACTACAATGCTTAGTGAATAGATAATAGTCGTGTGAGCTCTACTTATAGCCCGTATCAAGCAAGTCAGTGGTCAATTTAATGTTCCACTGTCTTGAGGCTTGCTTGAGTCCATATAGTGATTTCAACAATTTACACACTCTAGTTTCTCCCTTAATATGAAACCCTTGAGGCAAAGACATATATACTTCCTCATAAAGGTCTTCTTGTAAGAATGCATTACTCACATCCATCTGAAAAAGGCTCCAATCCTTAGAAGCTGCTACACTTATAACTGTTCTAACTGTCCCCATCTTTGCCACTGGGGAGAAAGGTTTCATGGTAGTCTAAGCCTTCCTTTTGAGTATACTCTTTTGCAACCAATCTAGCCTTGTATTTGTCAAGTTCTCCATTAGCCTTGAGTTTGACTTTATACACCCATTTGGACCCTATGGGCTGCTTATACCAGATGGCAAGGGCACCAACTCCCATGTCTGATTTTCCTCCAAGGCATTAATTTATTGCTGCATTGCATATACCCATTCTGGATGTTGTGATGTTTCTTCAAATCTTCTTGGTTCCTGAATAGCTGAAAAAGAGCTTAAGTAGGCCTGATACTTGTTAGATAAGTGTGAGTATCCAATATAGTTGGCAATATGATATGTACAATTTGTTGCAGACTTGGCAGGGGTAACATAATCCTTGAGCTAAATAGGAGGTTTGACATTTCCAGGGGGTCTTCCTTGAATCCCAGAAGGTGTATCTATTTGTTCCTCATGATGCCCAGCTGCATGAAAAGCTTCACTGTTCTCTATAGGTGACTCTGATTGATCTTTATTGTCATTTTTATCTGCATGTTCCTATCTCCTTGAACTTTAGCTGCAATATCTTGTGTGGCTATATTAGGGACTATATCAGGGACTTAAATATTCTCTTGAGCATAATTATTTCCAGTAACTAACTCATTAGAAGTGCAAAGTGGGATGACAGTGAACATATCTTCAGTATCACAATGTGGTCCTTCCTTAAAAGGAAATATTATCTCCTTAAATATCACATCTCTATTGACAAACAAAATTCCAGTTTTATACTCATACAACCTGTACCCCTTTTGATTCTCACAAATACCTATCATGACAGCCTTTCTAGCTCTCTCTAGAAATTTGTCACCTCTAGGAAGCACACTAGCAAAGCAAAGACATCCAAATACTCTTAGATGATCAATCTTTGGTTGCTTCCCAAACAACATTTCATATGGTGATTTGCCATTCAATACCAATGAGGGGGGTTTGTTTATGAGATATACAACAGTTCTCACACATTCCCCCAGAATCTGATGGGCATACCACTTTGAAACTTCAATGTTCTAGCCAACTCTAAAATATGTTTCTGCTTTCTTTCCACAATCCCATTTTGTTGAGGAGTGTAGGCACAACTGGTTTGATGAATGATACCTTCAGACTTAAACAAATTATTACATTGAGAGTTAACAAACTCTCTACCATTATCAGATCTAAACATTTTAACAAACACACCTAACTGGTTCTTTATTAATGAAAAAAAAGTTTTCAATACATGAAACACTTCAGTTTTGGATTGAATCAGGCAAACCCAAGTATACATTCTATGATCATCTACCAAAGTAACAAATGAATGCTTCATGTCATATGTAGACTTCTTATAGGGTCCCAGTATCACGACCCAAACCGTCGTGATTGGTACCCACGCTCGCACACGTATACCCTCACAAACCAACTCGCTCACTTCGACCCTCGCCCCGACACTAACCCTCCGATGGGAGAACCACTACTACAACCCAAACCAAGCAACTAAACCAAAATTAAAACATTTAAGTTACGGAAGCAAGTTAAATACTAAGGAAAGAAATAGGGAGTTCTCATAAACTACAGCAAAAGTCTAAAAACGAACTAAACAATGCGGAAAAAATAACCTAGAACCTGAAAGTCAATGTACCAAAACATCTAACAATGAACCAAGTCTAAACAAGAAGGGATACAACCCCAACTAATGTACTAATAACTAATAGAACTGTCTAAGTTAGAAATGTGGACATAGACGAAAGGAGAACTCATGGCAGCCCGGAAGAATTGGCTCACCCTTGAATTTGAAAGACGATCATTGATCTCCTAAGCGAGGTCTGTCAGTAGCCGCTTGAAGATGTCTTGTACTCAACAAAAATAAAAGCAAGTGCAATATCAGTACACAACCATCGTGTACTGGTAGGATCACGTGGTTATCCCACTAAGTGTAACATAAGCAAGTCAATACAACATTATAAACATGCAAAATACCGAACATATACCATATCGATTATCACATGCTCAAATAATAGACACAATTATGACAAGTCATTGGTCCTCTCATGGAACCCAAACCCAGACAGTTAGCATACCAGAACGTGGTACCCGATCCAATGTTTATGCCAGAACGTGGCAGTCGATCCAAGTTAGTTATGCCGGAACGTGACAACTGATCCATTCAACACACCACAATCACAATCACAAGTATATCCTCAAGATCATACATTTAAGTCATGATTTCATGGCAATCGTCATTCATCTATCTCATTTACAACAAGTGTGATCAACAATGCAACATTCACGTACATACAAGTATCATAATGAAGCAAAAACAAACATACATCACACAATCATAGAATCACAACTATCACCTACCTCGAAACAAACTTGAAACCCTAAGAAACTTGATCCTTCCCTTTTCGGATTCGTTCCGCTTGTTCTTGGTCTACGTACAATCAATATAATACGGGAATCAATAATCAATCACTAATTACCCGAATTACTAACAATTATATGAACCCTAGATCAAATCCATGATCCCAATTTTCCAAATTAGGGTTGTTTCCACCATATAATCTATAACAAAACCCTTCCCCATCAATATTCACCCATTTTATTACGTTCTACGAATCGAAAAACGGATTCAGGGAGTGAAAAACTTACCTTTAGCCTAAAAAATGGTAAAAAATGAGTAGGAGTCGCCTGGAGTTAGTTCCTTAGTTCTAAAGATCGAAAAGTGCCAAATAAGGTCATTTCGAGATTTATTTACGACTTTAAGTCGCGTTTGGCCAGCCATAACGGCCACCACCCCGCTACAACAGCCCTGCCAAAGCGACCAAAATCCCTGCCAAGGCGGGTTGCACGAAACAGAGAGCTATTTAAAGAATTCCAAAATCCCCATTTCACAACAGACCTCTAACCTACAACGCTCAGAAAATACCCTTTACACTAAGATCGATTCCGGGAGTTCTACTCACCCGAATTCAATTCCGTAAAGTCGTACGGGTTCTTTAATGAGTTATCTAACTACTCATGTAATCAAAATCAAAATTAACTCATCCGATTGTTACCAGATTTCCCTACACCTTAAAGACTTTGATTTTGCCCAAATCTGGACTAGGTTGGTAAAATCCAAATACTGTGAAAAAGTTGGCCCCAAATTTGCTCCCTTGGCATTTCTATAAGACGGGAACATGTCATTACAATAGATACCAATTTATCTATCATTCGTCCCCGAGTGACAAAACTTAGGAAAATAGGCTAAGGAAGGAAGGAATGAAGTAGTACCTGGATCGACGAACAATTGGGAATACTTCTCTCGCATGTCCCTCTTGGATTCCCTGAACTGGACGATGCTTCCATTGAACTTTCACGGACTTAATCTCCTTGGTCCTCAACTTACGCACATCATGATTAAGAATTGCAATCGGTTCCTCCTCATATTGGAGGTCTTTGTCTAACACAATTGAGTCTCACTTAATGATATAATCCCCGTCACCATGATACCTCTGCAACATGGACATATGAAATACCGAATGAACACCCGATAGATTAGGAGGTAACACCAATCTATACGCTACCGGCCCCACACATTCAAGAACCTCAAATGTACTAATGTATCACGGACTTAGCTTGCCATTCTTGCGAAATCTCATCACCCCTTTCATGGGTGATACCTTAAGAAGAACATTCTCATCAATTTGAAACGCCATGTCTTTTACCTTATGATCTGCATACTTCTTTTGTTTGCTCTTGGCTGCTAAAAGCTTAGCTTGAATACTCTTCATCTTATCTTGAGCATCCTTCACTAAATCAACCCCCAAAGGTTTCACATCCCCAGCCTCGAACCATCATATGGGTGATCTACATCCCCTCCCATAGAGTGCCTCAAATGGTGCCATATCTATGCTGGAGTGATAACTATTATTATAGGAGAATTTACACAAAGGTAGGAACTTGTCCCAATGCCCTCCAAAGTCAATCACATATGCCCTCAACATGTCTTCTAACACTTGAATAGTCCTCTCTGACTATCCGTCTGTCTGTGGATGGAAGGTTGTGCTAAAGGTGAGTTGTGTGCCCAATTCATCATGCAATTTCCTCCAAAACTTGGATGTGAGTTGGGTACCACGGTCTGAGATGATAGAAAGGGGCACCCCATGCAACCTCACTATCTCTTTCACATAAACTTTAGTCAATTGTTCAGCATTATAATCTATTCTTACCGAAATAAAATGGGCTGACTTAGTCAATCTATCAACCACTACCCAAATAGAATCAAACTTCCCCAAAGTCTTGGGAAGACTAACCACAAAATCCATGACTATCCTTTCCCACTTCCATTCCGGAATTGGCATTCTTTAAAGTAAACATGCAGGCCTTTGATGTTCATACTTCACTTGTTGACAATTTTGACACTTCGCCACAAACTTCGCTATGTCCTTCTTCATGCCCAACCACTAATAAATTCGCTTCAAATCACGGTACATCTTGGTCACAGCCGGATGAATAGAATATCGCGATCCATGAAACTCTGCCAATAATTTATCAATCAAGTCATCTACTCTAAGAACACATATTCTCCCTTTAAAATTGAGCACATCATCCGCATCAAGAGTGGTTTCTTGTGCCTTACCATTCGCAGTCTTCTTCCTAAGTTCCTCCAAATACTCATCTTCAAATTGTTTGGCCTTGATTTCATCAATGAATGTGGCCCTCACATCAAAACTAGCTAACACCCCACCTCTTTCTGAGATGCCCAACTGCATGAACTTAGACTCTAAGGTCTGAATTTCCTTAGCTAAAGGCCGCTTGGTTACACTCAAGCAAGCTAAACTACCCATACTCACAGCTTTCTGACTCAAAGCGTCAGCCACTATATTAGCCTTACCCGAATGGTATTGAATTATCACATCATAATCCTTAAGTAACTCCATCCACCTTCGTTGTCTCAAATTCAAATCCTTTGAGTGAACACATGCTGCAAACTACAATGATCAGGAAACACTTCACATTTAACAACATAGAAGTAATGTCGTCATATCTTAAGAGAAAACACTACCGCTTCCAACTCTAAATCATGCGTTGGATAATTCCTCTCATGCACCTTTAATTGACGCGAGGCATAAGCTATAACATTCTTATCTTGCATCAACACCACACCCAACCCAGAATGAGAAACATCACAATAAATTATAAAATCCTTACGTTCCACCGATAATGCTAGAATAGGTGCGGTGGTCAAGAGAGTATTGAGCTTTTGGAAGCTATCCTCACATTTTTCAGTCCATTCAAATGGTATCTCCCTTTTGGTCAAATTAGTCAAGTGAGTGGCAATAGAAGCAAAGTTCTTCACAAATTGACGATAATAGCTAGCAAGCCCCACAAAACTCCTAACTTTCGTCATGGAGCTAGGTCATACCCAATTCATAACCGCTTCAATCTTTTGAGGATCTACCATTACCCCTTCTTTTGAAACTACATGTCCCAAAAATGCCACAGAAGTCAACTTAAATTCACACTTAGAAAATTTTGCATATAGCTTTTGCTTCCCAAGAATACCCAAAACAATACGAAGATGGTCGGCATGCTCCTTCTCACTTTTCGAATAGACCAAAATATCATCAATAAAGACTATGACGAAAGAATCAAGAAATGGCTTGAACACCTCATTCATTAAACTCATAAAAGTTGCAGGCGCATTGGTCAAACCAAAAGACAACCAAAAACTCATAGTGCTTATAGCGAGTTCTAACGCCTTCTTAGGCACATCTTCATGCCTAATTTTTAACTGATGGTTTGCCCAAACTTAGATCAATCTTAGAGAAAATTGATACACCTTGCAATTAGTCAAAAATTTCATCTATTTGAGGTAAAGGGTACTTGTTTCGAATAGCGACCCTATTCAATGGCCGGTGATCTATACACATTCTCATACTACCATCATTTTTCTTAACAAACAAAACTGGAGCACCCCATCGGGAAGCACTAGGATGAATAAATCCTTTATCAAGAAGTTCTTGGATTTGAGCCTTAAGCTCTCTTAATTCTGTCGAAGCCATGCGATATGGAGGGATAGAAATGGGACGCGTACTAGACTCTAAATCAATGCAAAAATCTATATCTCTATCTAGAGGCATACCAAACAAATCATTAGGAAACACTTCTATAAATTTCGACATCACAGGAATAGACTCAATGAATGGAGCTTCAATCTCAACATCCCTAATATGAGCCAAATAAGTCAAACAACCTTGCCCTATCAATTTCTCAGCCCGAATGGAGGATATGATCTTAGTTTGCTTAGGCTTGTACACCCCTTCCCACTCTAATTTTTCCCTTCCCAGAATTTCTAAAGTTATAGACTTGGTATTACAATTAAGCACAACGTAATAGGGGGACAACCAAGTCATACCTAAGATTATGTCAAAGTCAGTCATATCCAAAATCACCAAATCAGCCCAAGTATGAAAAACCATAAACAAAATAGGACAAGCACGATAAACATGGGTAACTATGACTGACTCTCCAACTAGGGTAGAAACATGTATAGGGGCATCAAGTATATCACAAATCATATCAAACTTTGAGGCAAAACGCACAGATACATAAGAATATATAGAACCCGGATCAAATAACACATTAGACATCCGTTCATAAACAAGAATAGTACATGTGATCACCGCGTCAGACGCCTCTGCCTCATTCTTACTCGGAAACGCATAACACTGAGCCATATCATCTTGACGAACTACTTCCCTGCCTGGTTGCGCATTACCCCTGCCTGTATTACCATTTTATCTACCTATACGGCCTCCCTGATTACCTCCTCGCCCACCTTGTGGATGCCTTCTACCATTATTACCATTTCCCGCGGGTACCACTGCTCTAGTCTGCTGCTGCGCGAACTCAAACACACGTGGGTGGGGACAATCTCTCCTCATATGCCTAGGTTCTCCACAGTTGTAGCAAGTACGATCAAAAGATGGTCTGCCGCCCGTCGAAGGTGCGACTCTCTGGCTATCCTAAAAATTATGAGATGGAGTTTCCGAGTAACTACCTGCAGAAGCGGGCATAACAGACTGAATTGGCTTGGCTGCAAGCGTTGGCCTTCCAGACCCCTTGGAATAAAAACCTTAAAAGTTACTCGAATTCTTGGCCCTTTTTGCCCATGCCTTAGCTCGCCCGTCTCACCTCACCTCCTCCACTTTCTTAACATAGTATGTCACCTCATTAAAGCTCCTCCCTGCAAAAGTCATATGAACAGATAATACTTGTAACTCAGAATTTAATCCCCTAATAAATAATCAGATTCTCTCTTCCTCAGTAGTCACCAATTGAGTAGCATATCTAGACAAAGCATGGAAATTGGGTCCAAGTGAGTGGAGGTAAAGTATAAGATCTGCATTCCATATAAGCTCTCCACCACTACTTAGCCTCACCTTGAAGTTGAAAGGACACAAACTCAACCCCATGTTGATGGACAATTCCCAACTTATGAAGCCTCTCATAGCAATCTAAGATGAACTCATAAGAATCCTCATTCTCAAAACCAAGAAACACATGAGACTTTAGCTTCATAAACTTAGTCAACATTTCATGCTCATTACTAGTCATAACAGAACCCAATAAATGACGAAAGAAAGAATCATTACCTCCCGTTCCACTCGTCTTGGGTGCAGTGCTAGCAATAGGGGGATTAGCGGGAGCTTGAGTTGCTTGAACAGAAGAAAGCACTCCAGGACCAACCAACCCTTTCAAGAATGACATGATCTGTCGAGCTAACACTGGGTCTATGGGGGTAACATCTGTAGTCTCAGCCTGCACCTCTTCCTCTTGTCCTACATCCTCAACATTCTCAACATCAACATTCTCCTCTTCAAACTCTTCATGATGTGCAAGAGGGTTCTCATTCACAGGAGCATTCTCAACAGGAGCTCCATTTCCAGTAGGCGCTACTCTTCAACGTCCTCTACCCCTGCCTCGATCGCGACCTCTCACTGCAGATTCCTCACCTGGAGCATTGACGAGAGCTACGGGCCTAATGCCGTTGTATCTAGTATTAATCATCTGCGGACAGAAGAGTGAAGGAGGTTAAATATCAATCTGAATCGCCAGATACCAATTTGAATCAAGTTATAGCACGAAAGGAGACAAGAGAAAACAGAGAGATTTCCTAAAGTCCTATAGCTTCTCAAAGAAAAGTAAATGCGTCTCCGTACCATTCCGCGAAACTCTACTAAACTCGTTTCGATACATCGAGATCAATGAACGTATGCTCTGATACCAACTTTTTCATGACCTAGACTATCAAAATTGGTACCCACACTAACCCTCCAGTGGGAGAACCACTACTATAACCCAAACCAAACAACTAAACCAAAACTAAGGCATTTAAGTTACACGAAGCAAGTTAAATACTAAGGAAATAAATAGGGAGTTCCCATAAACTCCAACAAAAGTTTAACAATGAACTAAACAATGCGGAAGAAATAACCTAGAACCTGAAAGTCAATGTACCAAAACATCTAACAATGAACCAAGTCTAAACAAGAAGGGATACAACCCCAACTAATGTACTAATAACAAATAGAACTGTCTAAGTAAAAAATGTGGACATAGATGAAAGGAGAACTCATGGCAGCCCAGAAGAATTGGCTCACCCTTGAATTCGAAAGACGATCACTGATCTCCTAAGCGAGATCTGTCAGTAGCCGCTTAAAGATGTCTTGTACTCAACCAAAATAAAAGCAAGTGCATTATTAGTACACAACCACCGTGTACTGGTAGGATCACGTGGCTATCCCACTAAGTGTAACATAAGCAAGTCAATACAACATTATAAACATGCAAAATACCGAACATATACCATATCGATTATCACATGCTCAAATAATATACACAATTATGACAAGTCATTGGTCCTCTCATGGAACCCAAACCTAGACAGTTAGCATACCAGAACGTGGTACCCGATCCAATGTTTATGTCGAAACGTGGCAATCGATCCAAGTTAGTTATGCCGGAACGTGGCAACCGAGCCAAGTTAGTTATGCCAGAACATGACAACCGATCCATTCAACAAACCACAATCACAATCACAAGCATATCTTTAAGATCATTTATTTAAGTCATCATTTCATGGAAATCATCATTCATCTATCTCATTTACAACAAGTGTGATCAACAATGCAACATTCGCGTACATGCAAGTATCATAATGAAGCAAGAACAAACATATATCACACAATCATAGAATCACAACCATAACCTACCTCGAAACAAGCTTGAAACTTTAAGAAACTTGATCCTTTCTTTTTCGGATTCATTTCGCTTGTTCTTGGTCTACAAACAATCAATATAATACGAGAATCAATAACCAATTACTAATTACCCGAATTACTAACAATTCTATGAACCCTAAATCAAACTCATGATCCCAATTATCCAAATTAGGGTTGTTTCCACCATAAAATCTATAACAAAACCCTTCCCCATCAATATTCACCCATTCTATTATGTTCTACGGATCAAAAAATATATTCGAGGAGTGAAAAACTTACCTTTAGCCTCAAGAATAGTGAAAAATGAGTAGGAGTCACCTGGGGTTCATTCCACTGCTCTAAAAATTGAAACGTGCCAAATAAGGTCGTTTAGGAGTTTATTTACGACTTTAAGTCGCGTCTGGCCCCCACAGCGGCCACCACCCCGCTATAGCACCCTCGCCAAAGCGTCCAAAATCCCCGCCAAGGCGAGTTGCACGAAATAGAAAGCTATTTAAAAAATTCCAAAATCTCCATTTCTCAACACACCTCTAACCCACGACACTCAGAAAATACCCTCTACACTAAGATCGATTCTGGGAGTTCTACTTACTCGAATTCAATTCCCTAAAGTCGTACGGGTTTCTTAATTATTTATCTAACTACTCATGTAATCAAAATCAAAATTAACTCATCCGATTGTTACCAGATTTCCCTACACCTTAAAAACTCCTATTTCTCCCAAATCTGGACTAGGTTGGGAAAATCCAAATAATACGAAAATGTTTTTCAGCCCCAAATTTTCTCCCGTTGACATTTCTATAACGACGAAAATAGGTTGTTACACCCAGATATCTAGGTGAACTAAATCAAAGGAGGCTATAGCCTTGGTAGAATGGACATGAAATTTAAGTCTATGTTGTTTTGCTAATGGGCAAATATCAAACTAGTCATGATCATAAGGGTGTATTTTCTTAGGAAATGATTCAATATGCTGCATGGATGCACCAGAGGGATGTCCTAGCCTAGAGTGTATTTTTCACTGCTAGTGATCTTATTTGAAATGTTTGTTGATGTATTAACTGTGCTTGGTATGCAATCCTTCAGTATGTATAAACCTTTTCTTTCCCTACCAATCCCCATGACCTTGCCATTGGACAGTGCCTGAAAGATGCAAAAATCAGGGAGAAAAATAACATCAAAAAACAATTCTCTACTTATTTTGGAAACTGAGAGTAAATTGAATTTAAACTCAGGAACATGCAACACATTGTGTATAGCTTGATCTCCCATAATTAGTGTCTCTCATTCACTGCTGATTTGGGATTTATCACCTGTTGGAACTTGAACTTTGCAATCATCTTGTAAGCTTTTAGGTGATGTAAGAAGTTCCTTAAATGGAGTGATGTGGTGTGTAGCACTTGTATCAATTTATCCACTAATGTTCTAATGCAGTAGATAATAAAGCAGTAATACCTGGTAGATTTGATGAGTATTCAGGTGTGCCTTTCTTCCCTAGCATTTGCAGCATTTCATCATATTGTTGGTCATTGAAGAAATGACCCTTAGATGATTATGGCTCTGATGTGTGAGAAGTATTGGCTTGAGGCCTAATTCTTGATGAATTTCCCCTTGCAACAGGTATAGGAGGTCTATAGCCACCTGAATTGTGTTGAACTTGACCCTGGGGCCTATATCAAGTGGTATGATTCTGATTGTTTCCAAATGAGTTGGATCCATCACCTTGAATGCCTCTATTAGGTCTAAAATGTCATGTTCCATCGTTGTTATTGTCCCTCTTTTTATTCTGAAAACCAGGAGGATAACCAACCAATTGATAGTAGTTGTCTTTTTTATGGTTTCTATATCCACAATACTCACAAAACAAATCAAATCTCTGAGGACTATTTGAAGTATCCAATTCTTTCCTTGAACCTACAAGACTATGACTTCCCTGCTAGTAGTGTTAGTACCTCCTTGTAATCAACAACACCTAAAGTCCTTTGGCTCTCCTCTTGTGCTACTATTGTATAGGCTTCATTTACTAAAACAATTGGGTTCCTAGCTAGGATGCTACTTCGAATTTGACTATAACTTTCATTCAATCCCATAAGAAACTGTAGTAATCGTTGAGATCTTAAATGCTCCAGGTAAGGTCGTGATTCCCCACAATCACAGTGAGGTAATGGTGCCATGATGTCTAATTCATGCCATGCATCTTTCAATTTTGAATAGTAAGTAATTACATGATCCATACCTTGCCTTAAGGTCGCAATTTCAGTCCAAAGATGATAAATTCGTGTCAAATTCGATCGATCAAAACGCTCCTTGAACTCGATCCAAACTTGCTTAGCATGTGATGCATATATGATGGTTGGCATTAACTCAGCTACTACTGTACAACCAATCCATGAAAGCACAATTGCATTGCACTTTTCCCATAATTCAGCCAACACTCCCCTGTATTGATGTTTTACACATGTTCCATCGACGAACCCTAGCTTGCCTTTTCCTCGAAGAGCAAGCTTCATCGATCGACTCCACAGTGTGTAATTCTCTGGTCCTGTAAGTTTGATTGAAATTATGACTGCGCCTGGTGTATTCGAAGCTTGAAGAAACAACAAATGATGATGATCCACCGCAACAACAAGTGCTTCTGTAGATCCAGTTTCTTTAGAAACTGCCATGGTGATTCTCGAAACAAATAAAAAATTCTTAGTAAAACTACAATGAAAACGATGATCGACGCTCTGATACCATGTCAAATTATGCTCAATCTAACATTCATATCGCGAAAATTGTACTACTCAGATGATATGCATACAGAGTATTGAGAAGAAGAAGAGATAATTCATTTTATTGATCCTTACAATCTGTAATATAATACATACAAGTCGACTATATATAGCTGTCAATTAGCTAACCCTTAACAGACTCAACTAGTACCACTTAATGACAGCTCATCAACTCCACTAACAAACATTCTAACTAACTAACTAAAATTAGTTAGTTTTAATAATGTCATTGAAGTTTAAAATTTGTAAATAATGATTTATTCATTGATTTGTAAATACTAAACTTCATTATTTAAAATACTAGGAAATATTGAGAAACATATTTAAGAAATATTTTCAAATAATTATTCACTCACGAAATCTTACTAACATTTTTTTTCAAGTGAAATTAATTATGTCATAATAATATAAGTGCATGCAATATCCAAATACTTTTTTTACATCTTCAAATTTAAATATACTTTTTTTGTTATACCTTCAACCAAATATTGGCCAAACGCTCGATAACATATTATAAGTTAGAAAATTAATCGAATTAGAACGAACTTAAGGGGTCTTTTTTATACCATATAATGTTAATATTTTGCAGAATAAAATTTTTCTGATAAATATATAAGAGTGTATATTATATATTATATTACTATGTGTCACCCTAACTAATTAGAAAGGAAATATGTTTTTCCCTTAAAGGTAAATATTTTAGTCATTATTATTTATTGGTGTAACGCCTTGTTCATCCGTATTAATTAAGGGTTGTATCATTGGAAATGAGTAATTTAATTTAATTCAAATTTGGATGAATAATGTGTATTTATAAGAATATATGGTATTAATTGTAAGCAAATTATTTATTTCAAAAAAAATATTTTGATGTGTATTTGTGAAGCCTTTTAATGGTGTGTTTAAGAAGTCCCATTTCTTGGAGAAATGACAACTTCAAACACTTGGCAGTAACATTTCTTTTACTTGACACTTTTCAAGAAGAAGACAACACCTTTTGGCCTATAAATAGGCATTAACTTTTAATCTAAAATACACAATTCACATATGCATGTTTGCTGTTTCTCTCACACTCTCGTTCTCTTCTCCATTCTTTATCCTCTTCTAATTTAATTATTGACTTCTTATTATCCCCTAATAACTTTCTAATGATAATTAATTTGATGATTCATGTATCCTCTATTTAAGATAGGGAAGGCTTGTTTATCCTGGTGAAACATTTTATACCGTTGCAATAGTTTCTTAGAACAGTGTCCAACACGACTCAAACATTAATTTTATGCACTATTATTATATATAATCATATTTATTTTTATCTATTTTCAGGACTATTTTTTCTTAAATAATAAGTTATATTATTATTGTGAAATTTTAATTATTTCCCCAACAATCTAAGAAACTAGGGCTTATAATATGTGTCCTGAACTATTGATGATACTGATGTTGGTGCTACCCTGACTGGTACTGTTCAAGTCAATCTATCGGACTCTTACGGTAATTAAAATTACAGGTATGTAAATATACATGGTTACAAGTTCAATGCTAATAATAAAACCTTCATGGAAAATACACCTCAGTGCAAAAGAATATTGAAAAGAAATGGATCCCATTAAGCTAAAAATAAATTTGGTTGAAACGGATGATATGATTATTGCGGTCATTTCAGAAATAAATGTTGTGGCCTATGTGAGAAATTGGGTGATAGATTTTGGTGCTACAAGGCACATTTGTATAAATAAAAATGATTTTGTATCATACACCCAAGTTGAAAAAGGAGAAGAAATTATTTATTTTGGTGACTCAAGTACAACTAAAGTTCTTGATAAAGAAAAAGTTCTTCTCAAACTCACATCTGATAAAACTTTGACATTGAGTGATTATTGTATGTTCATGTATTCGAATTAATTTGATTTTTGTGGTATTATTAGGAAAATATGCAATGAAGGTTTCTTTTGAAAATAATAAGGTCATATTGACTAAAATTAATATATTTTTTGTTGGCAAATTTTTTTTTGCAACTATGGCTTATTTGTACTTATTATTTGTAATGATTACATTAAAGATGTATCTGATTTTGCTTATATGATTGAACATATTTATTTATGGCATGCTAGATTATGACATGTTAAATGTCTCATATATAATGAATATGCAGTCTCTTGGTTTAATAACTGATTTAGACTCAAATAATTTTGATAGATATGAAATATTTAAAAGTGTGGGGGTGCCTGATTAAATGTTTTTTCTGAACCTAAAAAGAGAAAATGTTTTAAAACTGTTGATTGCATGCTTATTGAATATGCTGAACATAGTGTTACATATAGATTTATTATCTTAAATAGTGACATGAAAATTAGATCAAGTCTTACTGAGAGACAATTTTTCTTCTGTTGAAGTGGATAAATGTGTTTATGCAAAAATAGTAGACAATAATTATGTGATAATATATATGTTGATGACATGCTTATATTTGGTACGTGTTTAAATATTGTGAAAAGTACCAAATTATTTTTGTCTACTAATTTTAATTTGAATGTTATATGGAGTGAAGATGGTATAGTATTGTCACAAGAAAATTATGTGAAAACACATCTTAAATTATTTTGAATGTTTTGATGTGACATTTGTAGTCACTCCTTATGATGCTAACTCTTAATTGGAAAAAAATATTATAGTGACCTAATTGCTCAGTCTAAATATGCTCAAATAATTGAAAGTCTATTGCATTTAATGAATTTTACTAGGACTGATATTACCTATGTTGTGTGTAAATTGAGTAGATATACTCAAAATCCCAATAATGAGCACTGCTTTGCATTGAATAGACCAATGAAATATTTGAGAGGAACCATGAATTATGGTATCATGTATAGTGAATTTCATACTACTTTAGAAGGGTATTGTGATGCAACCTGGATCTCTGGTTTAGATGAGACAAAATTCACTAGTGGATATGTGTTTACCTTAAGTGGTGGTGCAATATCCTGAAAATTAGCTAAACAGATGATCATTGCTAGATCGACTATGGAGTCAGAGTTTGTAGCTCTGGAGCTAGCTGGTTCTAAGGTTGAATGACTAAGAATTTTTTTAGCGAATATCCCTTTAATAAAGGATGAATTGTTGATCCCTTCGATAAAAGATGAATTGTTGATCCCTTTGATAAAGGATGAATTGTTGATCTCTTTAACAAAGGATGAATTACTAGTTGATTCCTTTAATAAAGGATGAATTGTCGATCTCTTTGATAAAGAATGGATTGTTGATCCCTTTAATAAATGATGAATTATAAGCTGATTCCTTTGATAAGGATGAATTATCGCATGTGTTTATACACTGTGATTGTGAGCCGCAAATGCTATTGCAAAGAATAAATTTTATAATTGTAAGAGCAGACACATGAAATTGAGGCATGATGTCGTTAAACAGCTGTTGAGAGATGAAATAATTGCAATTGATAATGTGAAGTCAGAATTGAATTCGGCCGATTCACTGACTAAACCCGTTGGAAGAAAATTAATTCTTCAGACCTCAATAGAAATGGGTTTAAGGTCAATTAATTGTCAATAGATATGGTAAACTAATCTATGTGATTAGAGATCCTATGAAGTAGGTTCGGGTAATAACAAGTCAATATTGACTCTGCGCATTAACTGAGAGTGCTTGAGTTGCTACTAAAAATGAGAGATGAGTCATTAACTCTTAATGAATTCATAGTCCTTAATTAAGGATGATGTATTTAAAGCAGTATACACTTGATGAATTCACCTATATGAGAAGTGGAGTGTGGCCGCTCCTATGAGACTTTGGCCTAGTCTCTAGAGCTCTCAGGAATACCAGGCACGTGCATGACCTTTTGGCGCAAAATTGCGTTGACCAACAAAATTACTGTGGTCAAAATGTGATTGGTAAAATCTCTGATTTACGATAAGAATTATTGATATATAAAAATATTATATTTCACCGGTAATTCTATAAATTAAATTTTATCAATCTAAGTTTTGTTCATAATCCGAAAGACACCAAATCTATTGCATTTTGACCTGAAAATCCAGCAAGTTGTATTTTTATAAAATCTTTTGAAATAAGTAGGGGATTGTAAGCAAATTATTTATTTCACAAGAATTATTTTGATGTGTATTTGAGAAGCCTTTTAATGGTGTGTTTAAGAAGTTCCATTTCTTGGAGAAATGGCAACTTCAGGGCATCTCCACCCCAATCCTCTATTTTACTCTCCAAATATAGAGTTATCTATTTTTTTAGACAACCAACTCCAACCCAATTCTCTATTTTACTCTCTAAAAAGGAATCTTTCTCTCTCTCCGCAATATTATATTATTATTTCTATTTCATTCTTATTTTCATATTTCATGATATAAATCCTTTATTTCTTTTTTCCCAAATAATTACTTTATATAATTTTTAATGTGATATGAAATTATATTTTATTCTAAAATTTTAAATAACATAAATTGCAAGAAAATATAATATAATACATAAATTAGGGGACAAATTCAAATAAAAGTGATATACAATTACATAAACACTCAATTTTTAAAATTATTACGTTGCTCCCATAAATGCTCTATTAATGCATTACGGAGTTCAAAATGAGCATTTTTTGTCCTTAATTTTTTTATGTCTAGCTAAAAATTGTTCAAACCGGAGATTTTCATCTACCACCATTTCTATAGTTGGAGTTGGAGCCTCTACGACATCTTGAATTAGTGCATTGAGATCACGCTCATCCTCAATTATCATGTTGTGCAATATAATACATGTAGTCATTATATCATGTAGTGTGTGTCGTGATCTTTAATGCCAACATTCTAAACACAACGGTAATTTTTTGCAAAGTAGATAATCC
Source organism: Solanum verrucosum (assembly GCF_900185275.1). Classification (NCBI taxonomy): domain Eukaryota; kingdom Viridiplantae; phylum Streptophyta; class Magnoliopsida; order Solanales; family Solanaceae; genus Solanum; species Solanum verrucosum. The sequence continues at coordinate 420,662 of NW_026020413.1, forward strand.
AAATCTACCCAGCGCATCAATGCGTTGTTCAAAGTACGTATCGTGATCTTTAATTGCATCAACGATACGAAGAAACAAATTGCGAGACATTCGATAACGATGGCGAAATATTGCATCATTAAAGCTTGGTGTGGCTGAAAAATAATCACGAAATAAATTATCATCAGCTGCCTCATAATCACGATTGATTACCACATGACCTGGAATGGAGCCACCTATGAAAACTTCATTAGTATGATTTTGTAGAACTTGTTGGAACATGTAGTTGTTCATACGTAGCTGATTTATTAAATTATCATGATGTTTTGTACTAGGAAAGAATTTCAAGTCTAACGAAGATGATGACGAACAAGAAAATCTTCATCATTATTATTAGAACAATCTGCAAGATTGAAATTCGTTTTCAAAGGACAAACCAAATTACTTGAATATGTTTTGAAATGAAATGAATGTGCAGACTTCAAGTGGTAAATGGTGTTCATTATATAATATGTAATGTTTTATCTAAAAAATATTAAATGTACTGATGAGAATCTCATCCAACCATTTATAATAAGATGAAATCCATCTAATGGTGAATATGAAGATTACATTTTTAAATTATTGTTGTGATCAATTATGTATTGTATTTTATCTTGTATTTAAATTATTATGTTATTTATTATATTGTATTGTTATCTTGTATTTAAATTATTGTGTTATGTATTTTATTGCTATCTTGTATTTAAATTATTATGTTATGTATTGTATTGTTATTGTATTTAAATTATCATATCATGTATTGTATTTTTAAATTAATTTTTTTCATCTTGCCATTTTAATTTTGCGTATTCTTTATGATTAAAATTAATAATAAAATAAAATTTTACTATTCACGAAAATTAGAAAAATAAATAAAATACTATTAATTTGAAATTAAAATAGTATATATTAAATAATATTTTTAAAAATATTATACATTTAAAAAGAATTTTGAATATTAGATATTTAATTAATGGAATTATATGTAAAATAATATGTTAATTAGAAAGTAAATAAAAATAATAATAAAATAATGAAAAAGTGAAATAGAGAGTGTGAATAGTAGTTCTCCAATTTGAAGAATAGAGGGTGATTTGGAGGTGGGTTGGAGTGCCCATTCTCTATTTTACTCTCCAAATATAGAGAATGGAGAGTAAAATAGAGGTGGGTTGGAGATGATCTCAAACACTTGGCAGTAACATTTCTTTTACTTGACACTTGTCAAGAAGAAGACAACATCTTTTGGCCTATAAATAGGCATTAACTTTTACTCTAAAATACACAATTCACATATGCATGTTTTGCTGTTTCTCTCACACTCTCGTTCTCTCCTCTATTCTTTATCCTCTTCTAATTTAATTATTGACTTCTTATTATCCCCTAATAACTTGTTGATGATAATTAATTTGTTGATTCATGTATCCTCTATTTAAGATAGGGAAGGCTTGTTTAATCCTGTAGAAACATTTCACATCGTTGAAATAGTTTCTTAGGACAGTGTCCAGAACGACTCAAGTATTAATTTTATGCGCTATTATTGTATATCATCATAGTTATTTTTATCTATTTTCAGAACTATTTTTTCTTAAATAATAAGTTATATTATTATTGTGAAATTTCAATTATTTTCCCAACATTAATTATAGATAGTTTATGGGGAGGATGATTAAGGTAAATTACTGAGTGGAAGGTTCTATTATAGGTAAGCTTAGATTTAATTTCCTAAAGAGATGAATAATAGAATTGAGTATTTTACCATATCAATTTTACAATAATGTTTTATTAAAGAATTTTTACCACTAACATAATTGTTTTTTTTTTTTTTTTGCATCACGATGAAAACGAAAAAGTAATGGGTTCTTTTTCTTCTTTTTATGTTTTATAGTTTTTAATTAGAAAAATAATTACATGACTTATATATTAACAATTTACATTTTGTGATCCATTAGAATAGCACCTATATTGTTTATTCCTTCAAATTTATATTTATTTAGAATTGTAATATATAATGAAAAAGAACAAGCAGTAACAACCAAAAGGGAAAATAAAAGAAATAGAATTGCTTCACAAATTTAAAGATGTAACATAATTATCAATTAAATAATCCAATAAAGTACATATAAATTGAAGATTATATTAGATGTTTTAGTGTGCTATAATTTGTATTCAAATATATTTAAACGTCCTAAAATATTTACAATTTATAATGATAATTTGAAAATTTTCCTTTGAGGCAGTCTGAGTTCATTTCCTTTGATACTTAAGGAGTTAAGCTCATGAATATTTGTCTGCCATTGAAGTTTACAATTTATAAATAATGATTAAGCCATTGATTGATATTTGTAAATATTAAACTTCATTATTTGAAATACTGGTGAAATTATTTTTAAAAATATTTAAGAAATAAGTTCAAATAATTATTTTTCACTCACAAAATTTTATCAACACTTTTTTCAAGAGAAATTTACTACTATGTCATTATATAAGTGCATGCAATATTGAAATACTTATTTACATCTTCAAATTTAAATATACCTTTTCCTTTTACCTTCAACCAAATATTGGTCAAGCGCTTGATAACATTTATTAGTTAAAAAATTAATTGAATTAAAAATATGTGAGCAAGTGATAGATTTACGTAAGGTGTTAAAAATGAGCTCAAATATAATTAATTTGTTCAACTCGTCCATAATTTTAAGGGTTTGGGCTTAAGATAATTTGAATTAGGTTCAATCTCAACTCATTCAAGTTTTAACCCATTTTAAGATAATTGTCCCCAATTTAATCTCCAATTTCAACTCGTTTTAAGACTCTTTATTTGCATTGGTATAATGTATGTTCCTATATTAAAGGTATGAATTACTCTTTATTTTATTTTTTTAAAAAATTTCTTGAGTTGAAATTCACATTGTGCTTATAAAAATTAAATAACTTGTTAAAATTATTAAGATTAAGTGGGTCACGACCCAATCCGAATTTTAGCCCATTTGGGCTCAAAGTAAACATGAATGAGTCACGATCCAATTCAATTTCTATTTCAACACATTTTACTATCTCCAATTTTATCTCAACCCATCCATTTAATACCTCTAGATTTACACGATTCAATAGAAGACTATGATTTTTGTACTTTTTTTTTATTAAGATTCCACCATTCTATTTTAATTAGAACTTTCTGAGGGACGTACAAGATATTGCATATTATTCATACCATCGCTAATGTGGAGATTTTCTCAACGGCGAGTGTTGATATACAGAATGACACGTTAAATCTATGATACGCAAGAGAATTTATATATATATATATTAATTTTTTCCACTAAATTTACGATTTATAAGAGAATTATTTTTTTCTAGAGAAGGAAGAGCTTATTAAGTAGAACGAAGAGAACTCCTATATTCATAGGAAAAATAGCTTGGTCCGAAAGTTAAGTTTCTAGTTTTTCTCCAAAGAAACATACAAAATAGACATTCACTATAATACAAATATATTTATAACAAACTTATTATAATTTCTATTGTTTTTTCGTTAATCTTAGCACAACAACTCAATAATTATTTGATATTTTGAATAGTGAAATAAGAATTTGAATTAGACGAATTAATCTTTCATGTATACATTACTTATACAACTGCGTGCACTTGCGTGTGCTTGGACACAACACTCGTGAAGATTGACCCTTGTGGTCTAAGATTATCAAACATTAGGCATCTTTGCAAGTTGAAATCCTATTAAAGCATGTGTGATTTCTCTCCCTCTCCAATTACACCAACAAAATGTAAATTGGTGCCATCCTTGATCCTCTTAATGGAATTCTCAAACTCTTTTACTGAAATTCTCCACTGGTTCTTCTAAAATGGATAACAGACAGAAACCAGCAACTGATGTTGAAGTTTTGAGTTCCCGTGTCAATTTCCATGGCCACTTTTCATGTGTTGCCCTCTCTGCATTGTCTAATAGTGCGGTAATCTTATCAAATGGAAGATAGCTCAGGAAACTCCTCCTGTAAAAATACTGTGTCCTGACCAAATGTATTGCCAATTCCCTACTTTGAGGCAAGTGTTGAGACTTGAAATCTTCTCATACCTTTGGTTATGTACTTCCACATGGAGAAATGAGATGTTTGCCCACCTGCATGGCTTTGTTTCCCATATTTTGCTCCAATAATCAGTCTCCAGTACATGCTTCACTTACATGATGATTACTGAATCGCCAGATTCCTTATCCCCGGGGTTCCCTTGCTATTGATCAACTTAGCCTTCGCACTTCCGAGTTCTGTCAACCTGCTTCAAGATCTTGCTAGGAAATTGGAGAGAATGACATCTGATATGTAGGAATATTGTAAATGTTAATAATGTCAACCAACCATCCATATACATATTGCTCCGCCGGGTACCTAGCCTTTCTTTTCATTCTACTATTCCTTGCCACACTTGAGTTGTTTTATATCTAGCTCCCAGTGCCAATCCCAGATAAGTTTCGGAAATGATGTCAGTTTTTCACACTAGAAGCACATCCACTTCTTCAAAGTTTTGCAGATTAGTTACTGGTACTTTCCGCATGTCTAATATGCAACCTACTGCCCTTCAAATGATGGGAGGAGTCACTTCTGTATTAGTGTCTTCCTATTTAGTGGACCAATCAATAGTCTCATTCATCATCCTCTCACAAGTCTAATGTTTTTCAGAACTAGCCACATGTAGATCAGCAGAAACTGCAGGCAAAAATGAATCCAATCCAGACTTCTTTACCATATGATTCCGCAATCTTATTCTCCCTCCTTGGGTGTGTAGAAAAATCCCGGTAAGCCATTTAAAACAATACAAACTACAGAATGAGACACAGCAGAGATAGTGCCACTCCCACTTTTGTCATCAAAAGAACCATCCATCCAAACCATGGCACGGATAAGTAAGGACCATGCCCTAGACCATCCAATATGTGAAAGGGACCATAGTTACAAACATGACTGCTCTGACTTGTGAAGCCAATGCTCTAGTTGTTGAGACTAAACCTGTAGGGAGAACTCATACTTCTCCACTGCTCAACGTTACCATGAACCTGAAAAAACATAAATATGAGCAAGATAAAAACACAAAGAAGTGATCCTCCATTTTGTCTGCACTATGCTGTTAGGTGAGTTAGATCATGATGAACAATGCCAGAGAAACTGGTGGACACAACTCAAATGAAACATCTCCAGGGTAGTCATAAATTTGGCAGATACCTTCACATATTACCCTGTTGGTAAAAGGCATTAGACACTTATTCACAGAGTAGCATTCAAAATCTTTCCTTAGCAACAAAACTTCATGGATCATACTAAATCAGCTAACCAATTGAAATTACTAACACCTTGAACTAACAATAGCACCATAATTAAAAAGTTTATCTCAAAAAGATTAAAAAGTAAAAAATTAAGTCAGATAAAAAGATCAAGCTACTCTGAAGACTTATCATAAAGAGCATAAATAAACACAAATGAAGCTACTGTCCATTAGTCTTTCACCCTTGAGCAGCACTTAACCTTCACTACTCTTCTGCCGTTCCATAGAAATCATTTACTTTTGACAAGAAATCTGCTACAAGAGCCAGTTATTTCAAATACGAAAGAACACACATCTACTCTTCCTTGCCAAAAAGCCAGAGCAGAAAAAATTGACAGGAAAAAAACATCAGCTACAGCCTACAGGTCATCCCTACCAAGGAGGCTTACCGGTACTTAAACAGAGCTTCTATATTTACCTGTTCCTAACTTCTCTCTCTCTTATTAGTCCTGTCACAAGTTCTTTCCTCTTCCACAAGAGGGAGACGAAAGAAAGAAAAATTGCAGCTATTTCTTACTAACTTATAATTATTCAATATCCCTAATCAAATCTGACACTAATACCTTTTAAAACTTCTTTCCTACAAGCCCAGTTAGATATTTCTATTGCTCAAAAATCAGGGAACTCCAGCTTTCATACATGCTTGCATTTGCAGCAAAACACACCGCACAATATCTTCCTCTCCTTTCTATGGTTGGAAGGTCAAAATAAGATTCGGAAAACTCTGCAATATGATAATGGGAGAGGTCATTCAGAACTTTTTTGATTAGCTTCAGTAATAAAAGCTCCTACGCACATCAGCATAAGTTTGTTGCAGGGACAAAAAAATTGCAGAATTCAAAACAAAAAGAGAAGCCGTATTCCAAAATAAGTTATCCAATGAATTGGATTTGATCAGTATTGTCATAAATGTTGGAGGATGTAACAAACACAGTTACTGGGATTATAAGGAAGATGAAACTTGGGCTGACTTGTTGCAATGATCAAGCTGAAGAAGGATGAATCTTGTACTGAAAGATCAATACTGTATCTCAATTTGGAAGTCAAAGGTAGAAAATTCACAAAGAGATGAGAATGAATGACTCTCGAAAGAAACCTAAAGGAATACCAAGAGGTAGAAAATAAGCAGAATATGCAGCTGAGACAGAGTGCACACTAACAGCAGTTTATTTTAGTCTATAAATCATTGTCAACAGAACTGGATTTGTGTAGTAATCGGCCTTGGCAGCAATCAATTCATTTTCTGGAATTCATCTTTATCCGGTCATTTTTTTGAAAAACAACTTCAATACTTAAAAAGAAGAGAGCATATTTAGATAAGAAAACAGAATTTATCATTGTGTATATATATGATTGAACAAATTATTGTGAGAATGGAAAGGATGAGAATATAATACGTAGAATAACCAACATAACAAAGTGACATATAGGAAATACTTCTGCAGAGTTCCCTAACTAAGAATGTACTTGCACCATGACTGGAGTTGAAAAGGCACTGATAAGAAGTCGGAAAATTTGGAATATACAAGTTAATACCATGAATACAATTACAATACAAGGGGAACATGACAAGTTCCCACTAACAAACGGAGTCTTTCACCACATCAGTTGATTAAGAAAACTAAAACTGGAAGCGAGACAAAAGTCCTATCAGCAAATGCACGAGTCTCATGATAAATTGAGATGAATCAGAAAGAGAAATCTTGCACTCTTAAGAAAATATCCACCCAAGACTAGAGACACAAATCAGCAATACCAATGCTCAAAACACAAATTGAAAAAAAAAAACTCCGACAATAATAGAACACCAAAGAATACTGGAAATTCGTTCAGTCTGGCAATAATAACCATTAGCCAATATGCAACAGTCCTGCCAAAAAACAAAAGCTAGACTCGATTCACATTCAGAGGTCAATTGTCTACACGATTGTTCACCTTATAGCTTCAAAAGGTTATAGTTGGAACACATAAAATAGTTAGAAGTGCAGAACACCCAGAATTAGCATATTAGGAGCAGTGGGAATCACGTGAACATATATGAGAGTCATGATTTTTTAAGTACCTTAAAACAGTTTCCTCAAGGCACCTTTACCAATCAGAAGAGGAAACAGAAGACAAGTGGAGCGAAGCTTGGATTGTAGCAGAAGATAATTCCAGATAAAATTCCTAATGTAGATGCAGCTTCAAGAAAAAGTTAGCTCCTCTTCTTACAAAAAGGACCACTGGCTCTAAGTAAGCACTCTGGATACAAATCTGATGACAACCATATGCAGTAGTTTTCACAGGATGATATAATTTTGTTAGTAATACACAATCACAAAGCTCAAGAAATAATAATTATGCTCCATATTGCAGATGGCAAGTCTAACAGACACGGACACAAAACATTTACATATACGAACAAACTAACATACAATTCCAATCTAGATTCCTCAGCCAGACCTCCTGAGTACTCAAAATTCACCAACTTTTTTCTTTTGATAGCCTTGGGTCCAGACCAGCTTGCCCACACCTAGACTAATTCCACGGGATACTTGCCTCCTCCCACCAGCAACAAGTACCAAATAACTTTGTCCACCAATGCTAGAACAAATGCAAAGAAAGCATAAGGTGTTATTGTCTCAAAAAATCACCAACATATAGCAACATGTATCCACAAGCTAGAACAGATACAAAGAAACCACCTAGTGTTTTTGTCTCAAAAATTCACCAACATATAATATAGGCGTCAACAATTATTAGAGACATTACTCCACAAAACAACACAGAACAAATAATTCATCACTCTTAAAGATGAATTAGTTAAGTTCTCACTTCAATGATTTTGTGGTGCATATTGTAGGCTTAGTTCCGCAAGTTACTATGTTTTAATGCTCGACAAAAATTTATACAATTCAAGTTTAACCAGGCTTGGTTCAACATAAAGCGAGAATTTCAGTTAATCAAATTGTCTTTTGATAGATATAATTCCGCACCACTACAAATATTAAACCCTCACGTTATTAATTCCACATCTACTACGTAATGTTAATCCATACACAACATGCATTGATTAACAATAAGTAACTTATTAGATAGCATTTGCAATCAAGGAAATATCCATCCTTGACAATTATTAGAGAGAGAAGATCATAAACTACCACGTAACAGCATGACAAACCCGATTTTATTTTTATTTCATAGAACAAGACCAAATGGACATGTATAAATAACAATCTACTAAAGCACCATCATGAAATATGTAAATAGAGGATTTAACTTACAAAAGCCAGTCTTCACTTTATCCTTTCTATCTCAGGCTTGTTATAAAGTGAATTCAAAACAAGAGCCTACCTTGAAATGTGTTGTTTTTCCTTTTTCTTCAATTATATTACGACAGCTACACACACTAGAAATAAATGTGCAGAAAGCAGAGCACCCACCAAATAAAAGGGCCTAACACATATTTTGGTGTTGATGCATCAAGGGTGTATGTGAAAGGAGGTACCAGGAAGGAAGAGCAACCACTTGAAGTAGAGGTGTACAATCAGGGCATGTTCAAGGTGGAGCTATGCAACAAATGCAAAGAAACAGGGGCACATCCATATGGAGAAGCCTGCCACCAATTTTCTCATGGCATTGAGGATCTTCTTCCTGTCATTCGCCACCCGCTCTACAAGACAGAGGTATGCCGCATAGTCCTCAATGGTGATCCCTGTTCTTCCGGCTATCATTGCCACTTCTGCCACACATCCACTGACCAGGAGAAAGTCATGAGATCACTCAACAGTACTACCAGGTCTCTGTCTCTCCAGCGGTCAATCCTTCATTTGACAAACACTTCAAAATGATCAAACTAATAGGAAAGACTGTTTAGAACCCAGTAAAATAATTGGAACAATTGTGGAAAAAAAAAGTACACAAATTGAGAAATGTCTTTGTAACAACAACATACCCAATGAAACCCCACTAGGTGGGGTCTATGGAGACCTTACCACTACCTCATGGAGGTGATGAGGCTGTTTCCGAATCATTGCAAGTGCATCAAACGCAAGTAAAAGAAGAAGAAAACACTCACAATTGCATCACAAGTCAAGAGGATGGTGTTGTGATAAAGAGACTGGCTTGATTGCATAGTAGGTGAATAGTGTGTTATGAACACTGTGCCATCCTTTAGCGAGCTGGATTTGAATACTCATCATTGTTCTTCTCTTCTTTCTTTTTTTGAGACAGTTCCTCAGTGTTCTTTTATTTCTGTTTATGTTAACGGCACATTTGTTGATACATAATGACACTTCTATATAGAAGTGTTCGTTTGTTTTGTCTCTTCCAAAGCTAGAGAAAGCCACTCCTTTGGTGATGATTAATTCCAACCATATTTCTTTCTTTTATATACAAGTTAAAATCATGCTCAAGTTGAAGCATAGTAACATCATGCACAGATAACTTCACCGAATCAAGAAATCCACTACACTTCAATACCAAACTAATTGAGGCAGACTATTCAAAAGAATTTATCAAAAACAAATGCAGCAAAATGGTTCTATATTAACATAATCAGTTAAACACAGGTAACAGTGAATAATTGCAGGACAAATGCCCAACCAGTGGGAACTATTTGTTTTAACACCCACAAATGGCCAATACTATAATGTGTAATGCCAGCAATCCACAAGGAGGGACCAAATTACAATATAATAAAGGTAGATTTCATTGATTAGGAACAGCATTGTATTTTACATCATCCCATCAAAACTAGAATATAAGAAATAAAAAATTTTAAACAAACAAATCTTTTTATCGACTCTAATCAATTGAATGACAACCAAACCCTAATAACCAAATTCTCAAAAATAACAAATTTTTAAGAGCTTGTAAACTTGGTAACAGCTTTAGTCCCTTCAGAAACAGCATGCTTAGCCAATTCACCAGGCAATACCAATCTAACAGCAGTTTGAATTTCCCTAGACGTAATGGTAGGTTTCTTATTGTACCTCGCAAGTTTAGATGATTCCTGAGCCAATTTCTCAAATATATCATTAATAAAACTGTTCATTATCCCCATCGCTTTGCTTGAAATTCCAATATCAGGATGCACTTGTTTCAGCACTTTGAATATATAGATCTTATACGTCTCGGAACTCTTCTTAACCTTCTTCTTCTTCTTTTCTCCGATACCAACACCAACATCCTTCGTCGGAAGCTTCTTCCCGGCTTTTGGCTTCTTCTCCGCCGGAGCTTTGTCGTCGGAAGGCTTTTCCGAAGCCGGATTCTTCTCGGCGGGCTTCTTTTCTGCCTTAGGAGCCATGGAATAGTTTAGAAATTTAGCGAAGGATGAAATTTTTGTATGACGGGGAAGAAAGGGCGTGGGTTTGTTATTTATAGGTAATGGAAGTTGGTTCTGATTGGATAAGGGAGAGTGATGAGGATCGATGACGTGGATTGATCATGACCGTTGGATTTGGTTTGAAGATCAACGGCTAGTGGAGCTGTGCACGTGTAGATCATTTGCTACGGAAATAATGGCGTCTAAAGAGGAGGAGGAATGAGTAAAAACAACTAGCTTTTTGGGTTGTTATAGTACAAAGAATTTGGTTTAAAGTTTTTTCTTCCAATTTAGAAAAAATAAAAAAATTACATAATTATTTTTCTAATTTAACTTTATCGAATGTTGGACAAATATAGAGTCTATTTGGGGTAGATGAATTTAGATAACTTTTGTTTTTTAAGTAATAAGGAATTGTGTTGGTAGTTGATTGGAGTTATGCAACATTTAGTTAGGCGTATTGAGAGATTACAATATATTAGTGAGCTAATTTTTATTTCTTAATTTCAAAAATGTTTAGTGACCTAATAAATATTATACCCATTAAAACAAATAATTATATAAATACTACAACAAAATTAAAATAAATACTAATAAATTAAATAACAAATAATTAAAAATACATTAATACATGTATTGATAGTGTGTTGCATGGAAACTAAGCAAAGAAATTAATTTAATTAACAATAAAATAATTAACCATGGTCTTGCCGCCAGAGAAAATAGTTAACAAGAAATTAAGAAAATAAATTAAGCAATTAACAAGACAAAAAGTTTGAAGAAAAAAATTGATAATGCTTTTTTTGCATGTATTAAATATTTGATTTGTTGTAAATTTATATAGATTTAAAAGTAAATTGATAAGGGTAAATGTGTAATATATTATTTTACTACATGTATAACTAATACCCACGTAACTTATTGTAACACCTCAGAATTTGAAATAGCTAAATATAGAAAGAACTACATTGGAAATGGTAAAATCTGAAATTTTGCAAGTTAAGCTTAAGATAGGAGTTTTGGGTCAACTTCATGGTCATAGGATGAGTTAGGCTTGGAATCCTCTTTCCAACGCCACCGAGTTTGCTAATTTTTGAGCTCGTATGAGGGAGATATAACTGTTTGAAGTTGGGCTGTCCATTTAAGGAAAGTCACCCGGATTTAAGAGGAGTATTTTGGTCTTTTCCTTACCCTATCAGATTTATTTCATTTTTAGTAAATAATTAGGGGTCTAAACTGATTTGGTTCAGTTTACACAATCATAAATTACGCTAGGGTTTTAGAAAAGATCTCAAGAGGAGAAATGAGGAGAAAAGGGTCAAGATCATGTCAAGTTCTTGAAGGTTTCGTTGCGGATTTCGCCAAGGGTTTGATCCCTAAGAGGTATGTGAGTTCACATAGCGTTGAGTTCGTTCACCCACGCGTCAATCATGTTAATTTTAGCGTAAAGTTCGTTCTAGAAAATTGAAGGTTTGATGTTCTTGATTGGTGTTCTTGAATTTGCTTTCATTCTTAAATTAGAATGGGATTGATAAGTTTTTGAGATAATCATATCGATTTTAAGAGTTGTTTTTGAGTAGATTCTTGTGTACATGTATTGTGTAACTGAATCTAAAGAGAAATTGAGAAAAAGAATCGAATCTAATCGAATTAAGAACAGAAAACGAGTTGAAAATTTCGTCGGAACCACCTGAGAAGGACTGGCGCGGCACGCCCCAAACACGCCAGATGGGTTTGGGGTGGCGCGCCAGCAGTGCGCCAGAATCCAGTCTCCCCCACCCATTTTTCATCGTTTATCCCGTCTGAGTCCTTCTAAAGTGTACTATCACTCCCTATTGATTCTAACTACTCTAAACAACTTCTAAACATCTACAAATCATTCATAAACATGAATCATAACCCTTGAATCCATAATTCAAATTCAAGGTAGATTTGAGAGTCAAGTCTTGAGAGTTCTTCGAGTCATTTTAAGAGGTCGTTTGCAATTGTTTTACAACTTGTTTTAAATGACTTGAACACAGAGTTGAAAAGAGTAGAGTGAGTTCATTTTCTTTAAAATGATATATGGAAACTAAGTATTGCCAAGAGCAAATGTTTTTACATTAAAGATTAGAGAAAACACCGTTTTTCAAAAGAGTTTTCATGAGTAGTTTTAGTACCATCTCTTTTAAGAGAAAGATTTTGAGTAATAATCTCAAACTAGAGAAAATTTATGTTTTTAACCATATGAGCTAGTTACATTTTGGGAGTAGTATTGAGCACCGATATGGGGACGAATTCAGATAGCTTAAGTCTCCATAAACCATGTAGCCAACGTGGGTAGAAAGGGTCATACTTTTTAGATGATTCCTTAATGCTTTTAGCATAGACTAGCGGATCCACTTAATAGTAGGTTCTATACCCCGACAAAGTATAGGACGATCCAGGCAGCGTGAGGCAAGACGTTGTATCATCACATAACTCATAGTGATGATTGTCGATTAGAGAATCTCTATCAGAGTTACTTGTATTTTCATATACAAAAACTAAGTTACTATTGTGTTTTTCAATACACTGAGTTGTTATCTACATGTTTTAAAGCTTTTCTTTATACTGCATATTTATTACTGCTTTATATTGAAAATAATTGAGTTGAGTTGAGACGAGGTAAGTTCCTTCAGTTCCATTTCAAGCTTATATCTTGTTTAAGAATTCCCCTCACATGCTCGTACATTCCATGTACTGACGCCATTTGGCCTGCATCTTTTATAATGTAGATACAGGTAACTAGGATCAACATCCAGGGCTTCGTTGATCCAGTTCAGCTTCAAAGTTGTTGGTGAACCTCATTGCTTTCGGAGGATTCCTTTTATTTTCTTTAACATTCTAGTTTTGTTAGGATGTCGTGGGTCTTGTCCCGATGTCCATCTCAGTTATTAGAGGCTTCATAGATAGATAGAAAGACACTAGTTCATGAGTCTTTTCATTTTCATTCGGTTGAGTTGCCGCTTTGGCTAGTCGAATGCTTATTTATAAAAAAATATAAGTTATCACTTGAGTTACAGTTTACTTTTTACAGTGATTTTATTATGAGTAAGTCTTTCACTAAGAGTTTAGCCAGGCCAAGGGTTCCCTTGGGGCCAACGATGGTTCTCGAATGCCAGTCCCGCCTAGTGTGTAGGCTTGGAGCATGACAAACTTGGTATCAGAGCACTGAGTTCAAGAGTCCTAGGGTGTCTATGAAGCCGTGTCTTTAGAGTCCTAGTTATCGGTGTGAAGCGCACCACATCTATAATTAGGAGGCTGCAACATTTAGGAACTATCTCACTTCTTTCATACTCATTTTGTGCGATAGAGTTTATCTCTATAAAAGTTTCCTTCTAATTCGTGCTTGCGCATATCTTTCAGATCATGTCTCCACGAAGAGCTGTCCGAGGTCATCCGAGAAGCTATCCGGATATTGAGTCAAGCTGTGACCAACCAAGTTGGGCAACATAGAGGGGTTCGATAGGAAGGGGCTGATACGTCTAGGATCCGCGAGTTCTTAAGGATGAATCCTCCAGACTTCATTGGTTCAAGTTTCACTAAGGATCCGAAAAACTTTGTGGATGAGCTTCAGAAGGTTTTTGAGATTATGCACATTGGTGATGCTGAGAGGGTGGAACTAGCTACATACCAAAGTTGCATACCAATTGAAGGGTGTCACTAGAATCTGGTTTGATCAATGGAGAAAGAATAGAGCTGAAGGTGCACCACTTGTGAGTTGGGCTTTGTTTGAGGAGGACTTCTTAGGGCGTTTCTTTCCCCGTGAACTGAGAGAAGAAAAGGTACGAGAATTCCTCACTCTTAAGCAGGAATCTAGGAATGTTCATGAGTATCGTATCAAGTTCACCCAATGTTCCCGCTATGCTCCGGAGATGGTTGTTGACATGAAAAACATGATGAGTTTGTTCGTTGTTGGGTTGTCTCATCTGTCAAGTAAGAAAGGCAAGACATCTATGCTCATAGGAGATATGGACATAGCAAGGCTGATGATCCATGTGCAACAGGTTAGGGAGGACAAGCTGATGGATAGAGAAGAGTTTAGAAACAAGAAGGCTAAGACATCACATAATGAGTTCGGGCAGCAAAAAAGTAATGTGAATCGGTCTTCTTTCCAACATAAGCAAAACAGACCTGCTCCATCATCTGCTAGTGCACCTGCACCAAGAAATAGAGGTGAGTTCAACAATCAGAATTTGCAAAATTTCAGAGCTAGACCTACGCAGTCTCAAGGTAGTGTGGCACAAGGAGGTAATGGGACTGCTGGATGTGTTAAGTGTGGTAGGAGCCACTCAGGAGTTTGTCGTGATGGCTCTACTGGTTGCTTCAAGTGTGATCAAAATAGTCACTTTAGGCAGAGGAGCAAAAGAACTATCTATATGCTATCACTAGTCGCCAAGTGCAAAAGAACTCCCCAGATGTTGTCACTAGTATGATCAAAGTCTTTAATTATGATGTTTATGCTTTGCTAGATCTAAGAGCGAGTCTATCTTTTGTGACTCCTTACATTACCATGAATTTTGATGTTCTTCCTGAGAAAATTTTTGAGCCCTTCAGTGTTTCTATACCTGTTGGTGAGTCTATTCTAGCTGAGAGAGTCTATCGTGATTGTACAGTTTCTATCAATCACAAGAATACCATGGATGACTAAGTAGTTAGATATGGTAGATTTTGATGTCATTCTAGGTGTGGATAGGCTTCATGCTTGTTATGCCTCAGTCGATTGTAGAACTCGAGTTGTCATGTTCCAGTTTCCTAATGAGCCAGTTATAGAGTGGAAGAGTAGTTCAGGAATGCCTAAGGGTCATTTTATTTCGTACCTTAAGGTGAGAAAGTTATTTTTCAAGGGGTGTGTCTATCACTTAGTCTCAGTTAATGACTCTAGTGTTGAGACACCTTCTATTCAGTCAGTTCCAGTAGTAAAAGAGTTTCCAGAAGTTTTTCTAAATGATCTTCTCGGAGTCCCTCCTGAGAGAGAAATATACTTCGGTATAGATATTCTTCATGATACTCGTCTTATCTCTATTCCACCATATAGAATGGCACCAACAGAGTTGAAAGAGTTAAAAGAGCAGTTGAAAGATCTTCTTGAAAATGGTTTTATTCGACCAAGTGTCTCACCTTGGGGCACTCCGGTCTTATTTGTGAGGAAGAAAGATGGTTCTCTCAGAATGTGCATAGATTACAGTCAGTTGAACATGGTTACTATCAAGAATAAGTATCCTCTTCCGAGAATTGATGATATTTTTGATCAACTTGAGGGTGCCACTTTTTTTTTCTAAGATAGACCTCAGATCAGGCTATCATCAATTGAGGGTAAGAGAAATTGATATCCCTAAGACAACATTCAGGACCCGTTATGGTCATTATGAGTTTCTGGTCATGTCATTTGGTTTGACTAATGCTGCTGCATCATTCATGGACCTTATGAATAGAGTATTCAAGACTTATTTAAATATGTTTGTTATCGTATTCATTGATGACATTTTAATCTATTCAAGGAATGAGGAAGATCATGCTAATCATCTCAGAATAGTTCTCCAAACTATAAAGGATAAAGAGTTGTCTGCTAAATTCTCTAAGTGTGAGTTTTAGCTCGAGTCTGTGGCATTCTTGGGCCACATTATTTCCGGTGATGGAATTAGAGTTGACACTCAGAAAATAGAGATAGTGCAGTATTGGCCTAGACCTATATCTCCAATTGATATTAGGAGTTTCTTGGGGTTGGCAATATATTATAGAAGGTTCGTCGAAGGGTTCTCATCTATTTCATCCCCTTTGACTAAGTTGACTAAGAAAACAATGAAGTTTCAATGGTCTGAAGCTTGTGAGTAAAGCTTTCAAGAATTGAAAACTAGGTTGACTACTTCCCATTATTGACCTTACCAGAAGGTACACAAGGTTTTGTGGTATAGTATGATGAGTCCAGAGTTGAACTAGGTTGTGTATTGATGCAGAATGGCAAGGTTATAACTTATGCTTCCAAACAACTTAAGGTTCACGAAAAGAACTACCCAACCCATGATCTAGAGTTGGCTGCTGTAGTGTTTGCTTTGAAGATCTGGCGTCACTATCTTTATGGTGTTCATATCACAAGAGTCTTCAGTATGTGTTCAGTCAAAATGAGCTTAATCTTAGATAGATGAGGTGGTTATAGTTACTCAAAGATTATGACATGAGTATTCTATATCACCCAGGTAAGGCTAATGTTGTTGCTGATGCCTTGAGCAGGTTGTCTATGGGTAGTATCGCCCAGGGGAAGAAAAAGATTGAACTACCCCTCTTTAAAAGCTATCAAAAACTTTCCACAGGACTATCTACAGTTTGTGGTCCAACCTATGGACCATAGATCCCATACATGGAATTGATATTGAATTTTTAAGGCTCAAAAGTCCATTTACTGGTCCAAACGACGACCCGTAAGTGGACTTACGTCTTGTCGATTGGATCCGTTGGATTTGGGTCCCAAAAGTTTACTCCAGTATTCTACCAATGACTTGACAGGATGGGTCACCGTTCATCCTACGGCCCATTGGTTGGGGTCATCATTCACAGACTCAATAAACTCTAGTATAGCAGTCTTTGGTAAAACGGTCATAACTTTTTACTCCGTAGATGAAATGAGGCAAACTTGGTGGGGTTGGAAAGAGGACTCAAAGACCTTTAATTTTCTTCCAATTCATGCAATTTAGGGTTCATAGTGAAAATCATAGATCATGCATGGGTTCAAATGGGATTAGTTTAAAAGCATGTAATTGAGTCCAAATCATCAAAATAAGATCTTAATCAATCAATTGAATCCGTACAAATAGAACTCAAGAGGAATTAGATGAAAACGTAACCAATTTTGGGAAATTGAATTGAAGAATTGAAGAAACTTTGAGAACTCAACGGGTGAATGGAACCTATTGATGAACTCCCTAAATACCTTGATCTTAAAACCATAAGCAATTGATGAACAAAAGAGACTTGAACTTGAAGAAACTGGCTTCTTCTTCATTGATCTAGAGAGAAGATTTTGGAGAGGATTTGGGGATTTGAGGGAATGAAAGAGTTGGAGGAATTTATAAGGGTGAATGGTAGATATAGGGCTTAGAATTAGGGTCAAAACGAGATAGTATAGGAATAAGAAGTATAGGAAGACTCAAATACCCTTAAAATAAGTGTCGGGTGGTTCTTACAATTATGATCTACGGTTCGTAGGAATTTCTACGAACCATACTGGTCAACCGTAGATTAAATACTGGTGCATAAAATCTCATCCAAATTTGATGAGTCCTTTCTACGCTCTTTCAAACTTCTTACGGCTCATAGACTCAAATCGTACAACTCAACTTACACTCCAAAATTTCACTAAGTCCAAAACCTTTCTACGGAACCATCATACGGTCTGTAGAAACAATGTTGACCTGTCAAACCCTTCCATAGACTTGAGGTCCTACATCAAATCTCTAAATCAATCCTACGACCCGTCAAACTCTCTACCGTTCGTTCTATCAAGTCATAGGTCCAATATTCAGAAACTTAATTTCCAAGACTCATCTTTGGTCTATGACTTCCTTCCTACTGCCCGTAGGAATTCCTACGATTCATTGGTTGGACTCGTAGAAACTTGATTTAGTCCATTTTTCTTTTCTTTTGGACTTTCCAACTTCCAGGGTTTTAAAGAAAAAGACCCAAATACCCTTTAAAATAACTGTCTAGCAGACCTACGATTGCAACCTATGGCTTGTAAGAATTCTTATGGACCATACTGGTCAACTGTAGTTTGATTGACTAGTGCCTAAAATTCATCTAACTTCAACAAGACCTTCTGACGGTACGTATACCCAAACCGCAAAATTCCACTTTTACCTCAAAATTTCACCAAGTATGGATTGCTTCTACGGAACCCATCTATGGTCCGTAGAACATCCCACGACATGTTCTAGTCAAAGGTTGATCAAGTTATTAGGACTTGAATTTCCTAAAACATGACCCACTTCATACGGATGAACTTTACGGTTTGTAGAAGCATTTATGACCCGTAGAATGGATTCATAGAACACATCTAGTAGCTAACAAGTGAAATCTTTCATTTTCCAAATTCCGAGGTGTTACATTTATTTATTTATAATATTGATTGAAAAATGAATATGTAAATTTTAATCAAAATATTTGTAATATTTAAAATAGTGTCTCTCTATAAAATAATCTTAGTATTAAAAGTACATTGATACTTACCATTTTTCATAATTTGACAAAAGATTAGTCAAACACAATTTTCTTATCAACAACATTTTTCAAATGAATTAGCCAAACACAAATTACTTTTTTTTCAAAAGCATTTTTTTTAAAAGTCTTTTTTAAAAAGTATTTCTAGAAATAAGCAGTTCTTAGCAACAACGCCAAATAGGCTCTAACAACATAATATCATTTATATTCTATTATCAATTAATTACATGGATTTATTAGCTTTATTTCAACATATCATAAGCTTATTTGTATTTTATGACAAGTAATATTTTATGAGCAGTAATTTAAAGATATAGATTTACTAGCCTTATTTGAATGAGTACCATAAATTCATTTATATCTTTTATAAAGTAATTTAAAAATTAAAGATTTATTAAGATTATACGAATTAATATCACAATTTCATATCTTCCTTCAGCCCCTATATAAGGTTCCTAAATGGCATCGACAATTCATACTTTCATGGCATACAAAAGTTCAATGGTGAAAAAAACCATGAAGAGTTTCACTATGCTTTTTTTTTTCTCTATGACAATATTTTTCACTTTATTTGACAATTCACTAGGTATGATATTTTATTCAATGCATATGAAATTATTTTATCTATAAGTATGTGTTTAGATATATGTTTTAATTATTCATTTTTTTTAATCATGTTGATTTATTTGTAATCTTCTCATTATTTTGTATCAAGTGATGATACTAAATTTTGCCCAGGAACTTTTACGACTAATGATGTATGTACTAATATTAGTTGTGGAAATCTAGCTCTATTTCACTAGCCAGCAAGTTCGATGCCTCATGATTGTGTTTGTGCTGCAGTAGGAAGTAATCAAAGTCTTTGTACCTGTCAAATTCGTTGTTAAGCAAAATTATGCAATAAAACTGGTTATTATTGATGTAAATTGAGTAATCATACATGTCCATTGAATGATTGGGAATAATAAAAACAAATAGAAATCACAAGTTGAACAATATTTTTTATAAGTGAAAAAGCTTAAACTTTAAAAGGTTAGAGATCAAAATAGCAATTAAAAGTTGAACAATATTTTTTTTCCTTCAAACAAGCGTCATTAATAGAGTAATTTTGTAATTTTATCAAACCAATGTAACATATAAAATGACACATGTCAAAACAATGTAACAGTAAATTATATAAATCATTATTGTCACATATATTTACTTGCCTTTTGCATCTTCAAAATTAAAATGGATAGATGAAGTTGATTGTTCAAGAAAGTCATTAGGTACCTACTTAAATGACCAATAAATTATATCATTTTGGAGAGTAAATTATCAACTTAGAATTTTAGATCAATATACTATCTATAGGTATAATCATTGCGAAATTTATTTAACAACTTTGAGAGATAAATTTTGTTATTTAATTGCATAATCTTTTTTTATTGCTAACACAATTAAAGTTACAATTTTAAAAGGTAAGTTCATTTTCTTGTTTTTATCTACTAAAAATAGAAATTAGTGGCGAATAAATTATGTAGTTCAACAACAAAATTCATATCTCATATTTATCGAATAAATAATAAGTTATTATTAGTCACAAGATATTTAGTGATAGATTAGCGTTGAAGTTTGTAACTAATTTCATTCTATTTTTCTATTAGTATTAATATCTAATATAGTGGTAGGTGGAAAGTAATTCTCACCCTTGAATAAAAGTTTGGGGTTCGGGCTTTGAGGATTAAATAACATCTGGTAGGGGAGTTTACCCCCAAAATGATACTTTCCAACTTAAATCTACATTAGTTGGCTGGAAAACTGGGTATCAAACACCGTGTGAAAAAAAAAAAAAAAAACTTCCTATGATTATCCACAAAATTATATTTATTTATTTATTAAATGTTCGATTAAATGACATCTATTAATAATAATTCAACCCGATTATGAATTTTAGATTTAAGATTCTTTTTTGTTATCCATGAATATGTAGAAGTTATTGTAACACCCCAGAAATTTTTTGAGCTAAGACTCGAACCGTTCTTTGTAGTGAGTAAGATTTTTGCAAGTAATTTAAATTTTTTTGACTATTAAGGTTACTAGACGTAGCACCCTGAGTTCCAAAAAGAATCGAATTGGAAATAGCAAAATCTGAAATTTTGCAAGTTAAGCTAAGTATGAATTTTGGATCGACTTCAAACGACCATAATTGCTATATCAGGATGATTTAGGTGTGCTACCAGATACCTTAGGAAAGGTCTTCGAATTATCTTTCCAACGCCACCGAGTTTTCTCAATTCCGAGCTCTGAGTAAAAAGTTATGACGGATTTACTAACATCGCGCAAACTTGGCAGCAGCTCCACGACGCGGAGCCAACACGGACCTCATTGCCAGGTGAAAACTTATTCCGACTCCCAACTCGTTTTAATTATTTCTTTAGGGGTATTTTATTCCTAAAAACCCTTAGGAGGCCATCTAAATTGCCCTAAATGAGTAGAAAATCAGTTTTTCATCAATCTAACCCTCTCATTCACTCCAAAGATTCTACGCTCAAGAAATTCAAGAAACGCTAAGGCTAGAGTTTATCTTTCAAGGGTTTTCCTTCAAGTTGCTTCAAGAGGATAATTCTTTCAGGTATGTAAGCTTCCATAGTGTTGGGTTTGTTCACCCACACGCCAATCATGTAAATTTCAGCGTTAAGTTCGTTCTAGAAAGTTGAAAATATGATGTTATTGATATGTGTTCTTGAATTTACTTTCATTCTTGAATTGGGCTGAGCTTTAGGAGTTCTTGAGATTATTGTTTCGATTTATAGAGTAGTTTGAGTTAGATTCTTGTGTACATGTCATGGTTATATGAATCTAAAGAAAAGTTAAGCAAAAGAAATTAATTTAGGCGATTTGGGGTTAGAAAACGAAGAAGAGAAAAGTTGGGCGAATCTGGCACTTGGCTCCACGTCATTGACCTGCCTCCCCATTTCATAAAGTTGTCTTCGCGTCGCGGAGAGGTTACGGACCTCTCTGCCTCAAAAGTTATTTCGCGACCAATTATTTTAATGCGTCTCCGTGTCACGGACTAGTTTCCAAGCAGTGAATTTTGATCTTTTCTCATGTTTAGCTATCTAAAATCAATCCTAAACATCATGAGATCTTTCCTATCACAAACCACAACCTTGAATCCATAATTCAAGTTCAAGGTACAATTAAGAGTTAAGTTTTTGAGAATTCTTTCGAACATTCTAAGAAAGTCCTTTTGATGAGTCTTCTACAATTTCTAATAACTTGTTTCAAGACTCGAGCAAGTGAGTACGAGTGAGGAGAATGTATTCATGAGTCTACTTTATCATTACAAGATCCTTCATACCATGAAGCATAACTCTTGAATTCATAATTCACATTCAAGAGAGAGTTAAGAGTAAAGTTCAAGAAAGCCTTTGAGTTCAATTGTGAATCCTTTGAGGTCAACTATCGATTTGAACTAAGTTTTGAGGAAGTAAGTCAGAGAATAAGAAGAGTCGTATACATGAGTTCCCTATAGTTATGTAGACCATCGAGTCGAGTTGTTTCATGTCCATAATTTCTCATGAACTTCGTAAGTTGAGCATTTTTCAGAAAAGTGGTATCTTCAAGTTCTAAGCCTTTAAGTGTTGAGTTCCTAATCCTTTTTGAGAAGTATCTTTGAGTCCTTGATTTGAATATTTCGTGCTCATAATTCCGCATGAATATTATAAGTCGAACAATCTTGAGATGAGAAGTATCTTTGAGTCATTGAGTTGAGTAGTCCATGCTCATAATTCCTCATGAACTCTGAGTTGAGCATTCTTGAAATTAGTAGTATCATTGAAGTTCTTGAGTTCCAAGTATTGAGTTCTATCTATGGTTATTGAAAACCTTGCATTGAGTCATTCATGTCCATCATTTGACATGAACCATATTTTAAGAAGTCTTTTACAAATGTTTAAACTTTGTTTTAAGACTTAAGCTTTGAAGTTGAGTAAAGAGTAAGAGTAAAGTTGAAGTTCATTTCTTCAAAAGTATATGGGGACTATGTATTTCCAAAAGAGTTTAAAATGTTTTCACATTTAAATAAGAACGAAAAACTGAGATTTTCAAAAGAGTCTTTGAGCTAGTTTTTCAGTAAAGAGCCTTTGGGCTAGTTTTCAGTTAAAGAGTAAATGCTTTCACAATAAAGCAAGATAGGAAACCTTGATTTCCAAGATAGACTTTGAGCACTAATCTCAAATCACAGAAAGAAGTATGTTTTTTAAACGTAAAGAGCTAGTATATTTTGGGAGTAGTATTGAGCACCGATATGGGAGAGAGTTCAGATAACTCATAGCCCCCATAAACCATGTAGCCATCATGGGTAGAAAAGGGTCATACTTTTTAGATGAATCCTTTTCGCATAGACTAGTGGATCCACTTAGTAGTTCAGGTCTTATACCTGTGGCAAGGTATAGGATGCGCTGGCAGCGTGAGGGAGATCGTTGTATCATCACAATAACTCTTATGTGACGGTTGTCGGTTAGAGAAACTCCCACAACAATACTTGTATTTTTATATACATCAGTTTATTTGTATTTTTACATACATCCTAGAGTTATTTGTATCTTACATACACAAAGAGTTGACATCATGTTTTAAATAACTTTTCTTTATATTGCTCTTATTTTAAAATGACTTTATATTGAAATGAGTTCAGTTATGTAGAGTTGAGTATCCAGAGTTTGAGTATCAAGAGTCGACTATCTTATTATTGAGTTGAATATTTTATCTCTGAGTTGAGTATCTTATCCTTGAATACTTCAGAGTTGAGTAAGTTGAGTAGTTTTGAGTATCCTTGAGTTGAGTAAGTTTGAGAAGAGGTAATATGTTTCCTTTGTATCAAGTTTCAAGCTTATGTTCTGCTTTATAATTCTTCTTACATGCTCGTACATTCCATGTACTGAGCCATTTGGCCTGCATCTTTTCATGATGCAGACACAGGTATTCAGGATCATCAACAAGAGATTCGTTGATACATCCGAGAGTTCGAGTTAGCTATGGTGAGCCTTCTTGTTTCCGGAGGATTTCATTTACTTTTTAGTTTAGTCAGGATGTCGTGGGTCTTGTCCCGACTTCCATCTTTATCAGTTAGAGGCTTCATAGATAGTCAGTAGTTGAGAAGTCTGTATTATTTATTTATTTTATTAAATATTTTAAAGACTTAAGTTCCCTATTTTATGGCGAGTTGAATAATTTATTTTATTCAGAGTTTTCTTTTGAGTTAAACATTTGTATTTAAGTTTCCTGAATTTTATTCATTTTAAGCTTTGTATGCTTGAGTTAGTCTTCCGCTTGTAGTCAGCCAGGCTGAGGGTTCGCTTGGGGACCAACAATGGTTCTTAAGTGCCGGCCACGTCCAGGGTGTAGACTCGGATCGTGACAGTTATATTTACAATTTAGGACTTATTTGAGAGGTTTAAGTTGGGACCCAAAGGGAAGAGTGTGTTTTGAACCAAACAAAAAACATTCTGGATAACATCAGATTTTGTTTTTCTTCATGTTGGTACAACCTTTGTCTTTATAATAGAATAAGTCGTAATCACATATGAGGAAAAAATATGACATCGTGGTCTAATAAGGATCCTCGCGATCTGTAACACCACAGAATTTTTTTGAGCTAAGGCTCGAACCATCCTTTGTTTAAAGTAGGATTTTACCGAGGAATTTAAAATTTTCTTAAGTGTTAAGGTCACTAGACGTAGAACCTTGAGTTCCAAAAAAAGAAAAGAACTAAAGAGAGTTCATTTAAGTCATTCCTAAGTTCCTTTAAGTTTTGGGTCAACTTCAAACGACCATAACTTTTAGCACATAATGAGTTAGGTGGCCCATAAGATATCAAATGAAAGGTTTTTGAATTATCTTTCCAACGCCACTAAGTTTGCTAATTTTTAAGCTCGTATGAGGGTGATATGCCCTTTTGAAGTCAGACTATCCAATTAAGGAAAGTTACCCAAAAATAGTGAGGGGTATTTTGTTCTTTTCCTTACCCAATCATATTTAATTCATTTTTAGTAAGGTTTTTGGGGTCTAATCTGATTTGGTTCAGTTTTATAATCCTAATATACGCCTAGAGTATTAGTTGAGAGTTCAAGAAGAGAAAAGAGTAGAAAAAAGGAGATGGATCAAGGTGTTCGTCAAGGTTCTTGAGTTTTGTTGCGGATTTTCGCCATGAGTTTGATCTCTAAGAGGTATGTAAATTTCCATAGTGTTGGGTTCGTTCACCCACACGCCAATCATGTTATTTTCAGCGTAATTTCATTCAAAAGTTGAAGGAATTGAGTTCTTGATCAGTCTTCTTGAAGTACATTCTAAATTTTGTTTTCTTGGGGTTTTGATGAACTCTTGAGATGAAAGTTAGTGATTTGAGTGTTTTTGTTAGTAGACTAGTGTGTACTTAGGTTGGGTAATTTAATCTAAGGAAAACTTGAGAAAAGGAATCGATTAGAAGTGATTTAGGATCAGAAAACGAGAGACAAAATTTGTCAAAATTTGCCTGGGAAGGGGTTGGGGCGGTGATATACCGTGAGTTTACCGTATTTTTGATGTGTTTCACTTGAATTTTGTGTGCGTCTTGAGCTATTTTGTAATTAGATATAATGTTTTTATGTAATCTTTTGCAGGAAATTGGTTCGGAAGCGGATTGACAGAAAAATGGATTGAAGTAACAGCAACTATAACCAACAAAGCCATTGACGGACCGTAGGTCCAATGACGGTGTAACATCCCGCTATCCGAAAGAACTAGAATTAGAAAGAACCATTTTTGGAAATAATGAAAATCCGAAATTTGGCAAGTTATGTTAAGTATAAGTTTTGGGTCAACTTCAAACGACCATAACTCTCAGCAGAGGATTAGTTAGGTGGGCTACAAGATATCAAATAAAAGGTTTTGGAATTATCCTTCCAACGCCACCAAGTTTGCTAATTTTCGAGCTCATATGAGGGAGATATGCCCATTCGAAGTTGGGCTGTCTAGATAAGGAAAGTTTATCGGATTTTAAAGGGGTATTTTGGACTTTTCCATACCCAATTAATTTATTTCATTTTTAATAATTAAGTAGGGGTGTAAGCATAATAGGCTCAGTTTACACACTCAAAATTACGCTAGGGTTTTAGTGAAAAGAACTCAAGAGGAGAAAAGAAGAGAAAGGTCAAGATTCGTCGACTTCTTGAGGAATTGATTGTGGATTTCACCAAGGATTCGATCCTACGAGGTAAGTGATTTTACACAGTATTAGGTTCATTCACCCATGCATCAACACATGTTTATTTCAGTGTGAATTCATCCTAAAAAGTTGAAAGTTTGAATGTTCTTGATGTGTGTTCTTGAATTACTTTCGTTCTTGAATCGGGATGAGATTGAGGAGTTTCTTGAGATTATAGTTTTGATTATTAGAGTTGTTTAAGTTAGATTCTTGTGTACATGTTTTGGGTATTTGAATCTAAAGAAAAATTGAGGAAAAGGACCAAATTTAATCGAATTAAGATCAGAAAATGAGTTGAAAAGTTCATCGAATTTGCATGGGAGAAGCTGCCGCGGCTCCCCCATAATGCGCCATGGAGGCTGGGGTGGCGCGCCAGCAGTGTGCCCGGGTCGTCCACCCCACCCATTTTTCTCCGTTTAACCCGTTTGAGTCCTTCTAAAGTGTACTAACACTTCCTATCGATTTTAACTACTCTAAATGACTTCTGAACATCTAGAAACCATCCAGAAACATGAATCATAACCTTGAATCCATAAATTCAAATTCAAGAAAAGTTAAGAGCCAAGTCTAGAGAGTTCTTAGAGTCTTTTCAAAAAGTCTTTTACAAATGCTTTAAACTTGTTTTAAGATTTGAGCTTTGAGTTGAGTAAGAGCATAAAGTGAAGTTCATTTTCTTCAAAAGAGTATATGGGAACTAAGTATTCCCAAAGAGTAAATATTTTCACATTTAAGCAAGAAAGGAAACACCGATTTCCAAGAGAGCCTTTGAGCTAGTTTTTGAGTAATTATCTCAAACCACATAAAGAGTTATGTTTTTAAACATATGAGCTAGTTATATTTTGGGAGTATAATTGAGCACCGATTTGGGTATAAGTTGAGTTCAGATAATTCATGGTCTCCATAAACTGTGTAGCCAACATGGGTAGAAAAGGGTCATACTTTTTAGATGATTTGTTAGTGTTTTTAGCATAGACTAGTGGATCCACTTGTTAGTTAGGTTCTATACCCCCCGGCAAGGTATAAGATGGCCCTGACAGCGTGAGGCAAAACGTTGTACCATTACATAGCTCATAGTGATGGTTGTCTGTTAGAGAAACTCCCACAAAGATATTTTATATTCTTATATACACAGAGTTAATTGTATTTTCATATACAAACAGAGTTTATATTGTATCCTTGCATACAAACTGAGTTACTATTGTATTTTTTAATATAGAGAGTTGTTAGCCACATGTTTTTAAAGCTTTTCTTTATATTGCATTCATATTATTGCCTTATATTGAAATGAGTTGAGTTGTGTTGAGTTAAGACCAGGTATCTTGTTTTAGAATTCCCCTCGCATGCTCGTACATTCAATGTACTGATGCCATTTAGCCTGCATCTTTTATGATGCAGATTCAGGTAACCATGATCATCATCCAGCGCATCGTTGATCTAGTTGAGCTTCAAAGTTGTTGGTGAGCCTCCTTGCTTCCGGAGGATCCCCTTTTTATTGTTTTTCATTATTCTAGTTCATTAGGATGTCGTGGGTATTGTATCGACGTCCCTCTCAGTTGTTAGAGGCTTCATAGACAGTTAGTAATTGTTAGTTCACGAGTCTTTCCATTTCCATTCAGTTATGTTGAGACTTGAGTTGCCACTTTGACTAGTGAATGTTTATTTATAAAACATTCTAAGTTATTTATTGAGCTTTCAGTTTAATTTTTAAAGTACTTTTATCATGAGTAAGTCTTTCGCTGAGTAGTAAGCCAGGCCAAGGGTTCACTTGGGGCCAACAATGGTTCTCAAGTGCCAATCCCACCCAGGGTGTAGGCTCGGGGCGTGATAGATGGCTCATAGGTGATGCAATAGAAGTGGAGCTCAGGGAATTCTGACTAAGTGTTAAACCACGCAAGCCACCTACGATTCGTAGGTCGAGTGACAGATCGTCCTGCACATCCATCGATGGGATCAGTAAGTATCAAGTTCCAGTACCTGAACCACAGAGGCGACCCACAAATCGTAGTTCGATCCACGGTCAGTAGGTCTTGCCTTTAGTCAAGTTCGAATCCGGCCCAGTTTTCTCTTATTTTGTTTACTACTTGGTTTAGGATTTATGTACTATAAATATTAGTTGTTATTTCCGTTTTTAAGGGTTAGACATTATTGTAAGGTCTTAGTTTTGGTCTTTTGGTATTAATTTGCAAACATTTAGCAATTTAATTTCCGGAAGTTGGTTTATACAATTTTTACTTTGAATTTCAATTCAAGATTTCGGGTTTCATCTACTCTAACGGTAAGTTCATGAATTCTTTTAACCTAATTATGAAATGTGAACTCTCAAGCATGATTAGCTAAATTCACAACTAGGGTTGTGGGAACCATGAGCAATTAACAATGTATGAATGATAATTAAGTAATTCTTGAAAAGTGTTTATGCATGTATTGTTAATCCTTTCGTTTAGAAGTCTTTCTAGAGGTGTGCAACGTTAGAAATCACCTCGTTCCTACTTGCTGGACCAATGAGGTAATGAATGAGAAAAGGATTAAACAATAGAGATTTAGTTGATGCTATATAATAGTCCAATTTCAATTGAAGTGAGGGTGAAAACTAAACTAAATCGATATGATGACTAATTAGGGTTAAACGTAAGGGTTAGTAAATCATACACCCATAGATGGACAAAGTTGCATGGTGAAATTCCCTACTTGGAGGACCAATCACTTAAGGATACTTAGCTTACCAACCTTGCATGCCAAACACTAGGATAAAATTACTATTATTAGAATTATTGCGTTAAGTGCTTGTGAGGAACACATATACCCTAGTTTCCATCTTATACTGATAACTCAATTCGTGAATTTTGTTTATTTGTTATTTAAATAACAATATGTTACTTATTTACAACAACCCCCCCCCCCCCCTCCCCCATTTGCTTTTCTCAGAAATAGTTTGACTAAAAAGATATAATTGTGAGTTAAGTCTAAGTCTGAACCATATTCTTCGTGGGATCAACCCCAACCTACAAGTTGGGTTCTTTATTTAACAACAATTGCTTATACTTCTTTAAGGAGGTGTAATTTGAGAATATCAGGAAGTGCACCCCAACAATGTGCCACAATCATGTTTATGAAGTTTGGAGATGGCGCCCCGCGCCAAGAATGCGCTAGGGTCGCCTGGCCTACTCTTTTTTCATCGATTGACCCGTTTGAGTACCTTTTTAGTGTACCTTCACTCCTTTTGATTCTAATCACTCTAAACTACTTCTAAACACCTAGGAATAATTCATAACATGAATCATACCCTTGAATTCATAATTCAAATTCAAGTTAGAGTTAAGAGTTATGTTTTGAGGGTTCTTCCGAACATTTTGAGAAAGTCCCTTTGAGTCTTTTTGAGGAGTCTTCTACAAATTTTAAAAACTTGTTTCAAGACTCAAGCAAGTGAGTATGAGAATGAGGAGAATGTATTCATGAGTCTACTTTATCATCACAAGATCTTTCATATCATGAACCATAACTCTTGAATTCATAATTCATATTCAAGAGTGAGTTAAAAGTAGAGTTTAAGAAAGCTTTTGAGTTCAATTGTGAATCCTTTGAGATCAACTATCGATTTGAACTAAGTTTTGAGGAAGTAAGTATGAGAATGAGAAGAGTCGTATACATGAGTTCCATATTGTTATTTAGACCCTTGAGTCGAGTCGTTCATGCCCATAAATTCCGCATGAACTCCATCATTTGAGTATTTTTGAGAAGAGTAGTATCTTCAAGTTCTAAGTCTTGAGTATTAAGTTCCTAATAATTTTGGGATTATATTCCTAATCATGGGACTACTACATGTTACCCGTGAAGGTCCTTGAGTTGAGTAGTTCATTTCCATAATTTCGCATGAACCCTATGAGTTGAGCAGTCTTGAGATGAGAGGTATCATTGAGTCCTTGAGTTGAGTAGTTTATGCCCATAATTTCGCATGAACCCTCCGAGTCGAGCATTCTTGAGATGAGTATTATCATTAGCTCCTTGAGTTTTGGAGTTGTTGAGTTCCAAGTATTGAGTTCTATGCATGGTTATTGAACACCTTGAATTGAGTCGTTCACGTCCATAATTCAACATGAACACTATTTTAAGAAGTCATTTTACAAATTGTAAAACTTGTTTTAAAGGCTTGAGTACTGAGTTGAGGAAGAGTAGAGTTGAGTTCACTTTCTTTAAAATGATATATGAGAACTAAGTATTCCCAAGAGTAAATGTTTTTATATTTAAGATGAGAGGAAACTGAGATTTCCAAAAGAATTTTGAGCAGTTTGAGTGCCATCTCTTTTAAGAGAAAGATTTTTGAGTAATAATCTCAAAACACAGAAAGAGTTATGTTTTTAAACATATGAGCTATTATATTTTTGGACTAGTATTAAGCACTGATATGGGGGAGAGTTCATACAACTCACATGCCCCATAAACTATGTAGCCAACGTGGGTAGAAAGGGTCATACTTTTTAGATGATTCCTTAATGTTTTTTAGCATAGACTAGTGGATCCACTTAGTAGTAGGTTCTATACCCCGACAAAGTATAGGACGGCCTTGGCAGCGTGAGGCAAGACGTTGTATCATCACATAACTCATAGTGTTGGTTGTCGGTTAGAGAAACTCCCTCTGAGATATTTTGTATTCTTATATACACATAGTTTACTTTGTATTTTTATATACAAATAGAGTTTATCTGGTATCCTTGCATACAAACTGAGTTTCTTTCTATTATTTTAAAAGCTTTCCATAAATTGCATATGTATTGTTGCTTTATATTGAGTTGAGTGTCCAGAGTTGAGTATCTAGAGTTGAGTACTTAGAGTCGAGTACCTTATTATTGAGTTGAGCCTTATTTCACTGAGTTTAATATCTTATCATTAAGTTGAGCCTTATTTCACTGAGCTGAATATCTTATCATTGAGTTGAATTATGTTTGTTTGAGTTGAGAAGAGGTAAGTAAGTTTCTTTTCCACCAGTTCAAGCTTATTTTATGCTTTAGATTTCCCCTTACATGCTCGTACATTCCATGTACTGAGTCATTTGGCCTGCATCGTTTCATGATACATATATATGTATTCAAGGTCATCAACATGAGCTTCGTTGATACCACATGGAGTTCGAGTTAGCTATGGTGAGTTTCTTTGCTTCTGGAGGATTTTATTTACTTTTCAGTTTTGTCAGGATGTCGTGGGTCTTGTCCTGACTTCCATCTTTGTCATTTAGAGGCTTCATAGATAGATAGTAGAGTTTGAGAAGTTTGTTTCATTTATCTTGTTAAATGTTTAAAAGACTTGAGTTGCCTAGTTTTGGCTAGTTGAATATACGATCATATTCTGAGTTAATTATTTGAGTTTTAATGAATTTTATTATGTTTTAAGCTTTGTATGCTTGAGTTAGTCTTTCGCTTGTAGTCAGCCAAGATGAGGGTTCACTTGGGGACCAACAATGGTTCTCGAGTGCCAGCCACGTTGATATACCGTGAGTTTACGGTATTTCTAATACATTTCACTTACAAGTTGTGTGTGTCTAGGGCCTTTTTGTATTGGTTTTTATGTATTTTTATCATATTTTGCAGGAAAGATGTTCAGGCGCGGAAGGGTAGAGACAGCTGAAGGAAATGCAGAAAAAGGGCATTCACGGAGATGATCTATGGATCGTAGGTCCATTGACGGTTCGTAGGTGATGACCGTAAATCATCAGGCAAGGTATGAAAGACAAATCAGGGAAATCTGACCAATGGTGGAACCACGGTGGCCATTGACGATCCTTAGATTGATTATGAACCGTACTGCTGATCCGTAGATTGATACTGCGAGGGTTCCAGTACCTGATTTTTGAAGATTCTAAGTGTGGAGCTACGGAGGGGATTGACGGACCGTAGATCGATCTACGGTCTGTACTGCAAGTCCGTTGTTTGATTCAGAGAAACTGAATTTTGGAAGCCAAAATATTTTCTAAGTCCTGGCTGACGGAAGGGACTTACGGACCGTAGATCCATTGACGGTACGTAAGTCAGTCTCGTGGAATGAAGACGCATGCCTGAACAAACTTTCCTTAATTTGTTTCCCTTTTAATTTAAGATTTGTTTTCTATAAATAGGGCATGTAAACCTCATTTTTGGGGGTTAGACATTATTATTCTAGTTTTACTTTGTGACTTGGGAGATTAATTCGAAAACCTAGCAATTATTGATTTCCTAAGTTCATTTTGAAGATTTTGGGTTTTGCAATTCAAGTTGAATTTCTGGGTTTATTATTCTCTTTACGTAAGTTCATGATTTCTTCATCTAAAACTATGAATTGTGTTCTTGCAAATATGAGTAACTAAATCCACAACTAGGGTTGTGGGAACCATGAACAATTTACAAAGTATGAATAGTAAATAAGAAAATCTTGAATAGTGTTTTGCATGCATTGATAATTCTTTCATTTAGAAGTCTTTTTAATGGTGGCCATCGTTAGAACTCACCTTGTTACTACTTGCCGGACCAAGGAGGTAATTAACGAGAAAAGAATTATCAACATAGATTTAGTGTGATACTATCTAATAGGCTAGTGTCGATTGGTGCGAAGTAATAACTAAGCAAAACATCGATTATGATGTCTACTATGAGGTAGAGATAAGGGTTACTAAATTTTACACACGTAGCCAGACCAAGATGCCGAACCAAGGATTGAGAGATACCTAACTTATAACTTTGCATGTATTACACTAGGAAATGATTGCTATTACTAGGATTACTGCGTTATGAGCTTGTGGGGAACACGTATACCCTAGTTATTTCTCTCATCTTGATAACAACCAAAAATTGAGTTTTGATCAGTGAGTACTTATTAAATTCTTACCATTTGTTTCACACAAACAAAACCCCCCTTTTAATTACCTGTTTCTGGAAGTAATTTGACTAATTGAATATAATTGTTGGTTAAAGTAAAGTCTAAACCATTTTCCTTTGGGATCGATCCCAACCTACAAGTTGGGTTCTTTACTTGATAATGATCGCTTATACTTCTGTAGGGAGGTGTAATTTGAGCGTATCAAATTTTGGTGCCGCTGCCGGGGAATTTGGCTTTTAGATTTATTTTAACTACATTATTGAATGTTAGTCAAATATTTCCTAATTTTACCTTTTTTCTTTGTTTTTATCTCTCTCAGGTTCTGACTCTAGTGTATGCCAAGTACACGGAGCCAGGGTGAACCACTTACTCCTTACGATCCAGAGTTGAATCGCACTTTGCGAAGAATGAACAATCCAAGAGATCTAATTGATCCTATCGGAGGAAATCTAGGTGATGCAGTTGAGTTACAATAGCAGAGGGTAGTTGGTGAGGACAACCGGGTTCCAGCTGAAAATCGACTGGGAGATTCGTTGAGGGTGCAAGATCCACTAGGCCCACGATAACACGACAACTATCACGGCAACATATATATAACAGACTCTGATGGACCTATTGTCCTACCCTTTCTACCTCTAGGGCACACATTTGTGGTGACTAGTAGTTTGATGCAGATGCTTACAGCAAGAGGCCTATTCTCAGGATCGCCATCGGAGGATCCACATGCTCACTTAGCCAAGCTAAGGGTGGTTTGCAAAAGTTGTGTAGGTAGATTTGACTTGGATATGAATGTCATTGGATTACGAGTGTTTCCTCTGTCACTGACAGGCGATGCTGCAGTATGGTTCACTGAGCTTCTTTATAACTCAATATTTACATGGGACCAAGTGGCAGAGGTGTTCCGAGTGAAGTACTATCCAGTGTCCAAGAAGCTCAATCACAAAGATGGGTCAACAATTTTGTAGTATTACCTGAAGAGTCTGTGAGTAACTCTTGGGACAGATCACTTCATTCCTAAGAGGTGTTCCAAATCACCGTATTGATGATGAGTCGCTGAAGAAATATTTCTATCGAGGAGAGGATGATAACAATAAAGCAGTACTTGACACTATTGCTGGAGGGTCGTATGGTGATTGTACATATGCATAGATTGCCGAGACACTGGAGAGGATCTCTCGCAACAATAAAGCATGGAGCACTAGGAGGTCAGATACTGGGAGAAACACATTTGCTGTTCATGATACAAATATCAATTATGCAGATGATATTCGTGAAGAGATGGACCAGATGAGGACCGAGTTGGGGTTGGTGTTGAAGCATGTGAGCGGAGGAGCAGAAAAGGTAAATGCTGTGAACTACTTAACAAGAACTCCACCACCAGTTGAAGAGTGTTACTTTGAAGAAGATGCTTATGCTGTGAATGATCAGACGGGGAGTTTTCGACCAAATGCCCAAGGATCCAACACGGAAAATTGGTGCCAAGGTAAAGGGAACCAAGGTCGGAACTATGGAAATTACAATCGAGAGGGTCACTATGTCCGGGATGGGAACTTCAATCGCGACAACAACTACAACAGGAACAACTATGGCAACAGAAACGATTGGGTTAGACCTTATGTTCCCCCTCAAAGTCGAGAATCTGGTGCTAGGAAAGCTGGAGGCAACATGGCATGGATTAAATATATGATGCAGAAGATGATAAGAAGGTTTGATGTAACTGATGAGAATGTGAAGGAGATGAGAAACGACTTGTCTGGTATTGGTCAAAAGGTTGATGCCCATGCAGTGTCAATAAAGCACCTAGAGCAGCAGATGACTCAGTTGTCTACTACAGTGAACCCACGTCAACCTGGTACTCTTCCTAGCAACACCGTTCAAAATCCAAAGAATGACGGTCATTGTATGGCAATTACTACTCGAGGGGGTAAGTAAACCATAGATCCACCTAGGCCGTCTGTGGTGGAAGTTGAGATTAGAAAAGAAGATAATGGGATAGAGGTTAGAGAAGAGTCTGAGAATGCGACAGAGAAAGAAGTGGAGATATCTCAGAAAGTGGTCCCCATACCTGGACCTCCACCACCTTTTCCACAGAGGTTAGTGAAGAAGACTAAAGATGGTAAATATCACAGGTTGTTTACTATGTTGAAGCAGCTTTCTATCAATGTTCCTTTGATAGAAGCCTTGGAGCAAATGCCTGGATATGCAAAGTTTATGAAAGATATGGTGACAATGAAAAGGTCTGTGAGTTTTGAAGATGATGATAGATTGCAGCATTGTAGCGCTATTGCTACAAGATCTCTTGTGTAGAAGAAGGAAGACCCTGGTGCTTTCACGATCCCATGTACTATAGGGTTGTTAAACTTTGCTAATGAACTATGTGATCTTGGTGCTAGCATCAACCTCATGCCCTTGTCTATTTACAAGAAGTTGGGTCTAGGGGACCCTAAGCCCACTGCAATGCGGTTACTAATGGCCGATCACTGTGAAGAGGCCCATTGGTGTACTCCATGATGTGCTAGTGAAAGTGGAGTCGTTCATTTTTCTGGAAGATTTTGTGATTCTTGACTGTGAAGTTGATTTTGAGGTTCCCATCATCCTTGGGAGACCGTTTCTTGCCACAGGGCTTGCGTTGGTTGATATGGAAAACAGACAGATGAAGTTCAAATTGAATACTGAAGAAGTAACTTTCAATATTTGTAGGTCCATGAAGCAGAGTGGTGAGCTCCAAACAGTATCTGCTATAACTTACAGAGTGGAGAGTGAGACAAAAGAGCAAATTGAAAACGACTAGGTGTTGAGGCACTAGCAGCACTTATGATGAATTTCGATAGTGATGGTATTGAAGAGTATGATGAGTTGGTAGCCGCACTCGATAAGTGTGAATATCGGTTCAAACCAAAGAAGTATGAGTTAGACATGAAGAATCGCGAGTCCCTACCCACAAGACCATCTATTGTGGAGGCACCAAAATTGGAGCTTAAGGCTCTACCACCGCACTTGAGGTATGTATACTTGGGCGAAGAGAATACTTTGCCAGTCATCATTGCGGTAGATTTGAATGCGAGGCAAGTAGAGTGCTTGGTGACTGTGTTAAAGAGGTTCAAGCGAACTATTGGGTGGACTATTGTGGATATTATTGGGATTCCTCCTGGTATTTGCTCTCACAAAATCCAACTCATGCCAGATCATAAGCCTAGTATTGAGCACCAGAGAAGATTAAATCCACCTATGCAAGAGGTAGTTAAAAAAGAGATCATCAAGTGGCTGGATGCAGAAGTTATTTATCCCATTGCAGATAGTAGTTGGGTATGTCCTATGTAGTGTGTGCCTAAAAAGGGTGGTATGACTATGGTTCCAAATGAAAGAAATTAACTTGTTCCCATGAGGCCCGTTACTGGATGGAGAGTTTGTATGGATTACCGGAAGTTGAATGCATGGACAGAAAAATACCACTTTCTTATGCCATTCATGGACCAGATGTTGGATAGACTTGCAGGAAAGGGTTGGTATTGTTTTCTATAGCTCCAGAAGACCAAGAGAAGACCACCTTCACTTGCCCATATGGGACTTTTGCTTTCAAACGGATGCCATTCGGGTTGTGCAATGCTCCAGCAACCTTCCAGCGCTGTATGATGTCGATATTTTCCGATATGGTGAAGGACACTATTGAAGTGTTCATGGATGATTTTTCAGTGGTAGGTGATTCTTTTGATCGTTGTCTAGATCATCCGGCCGAGGTGCTTAAAAGGTATAAAGACTGCAACCTGGTGCTGAATTGGGAGAATTGTCATTTCATAGTTAAAGAAGGTATAGTGTTGGGTCATCGAATTTCCGAGAAAGGGGTTGAGGTTGATAGAGCTAAAGTTGAGGTAATAGAAAAGTTTCCACCACCCGTTTCTGTAAAAGGTGTTAGAAGTTTTCTTGGGCATGCAGGTTTTTATAGGAAATTCATCAAAGATTTCTCCAAAATTGCACATCCGTTGTGCAAACTGCTCGAGAAGGAGTGTAAGTTCTATTTTGATGATACTTGTCTTAGAGCATTTGGAGAGTTGAAAGAGAAGTTGGTTACTGCACCAATCATTATTTCACCGGATTGGGGACAACCGTTTGAGGTAATGTGCGATGCGAGTGGAGTAGCGCTTGGTGTAGTATTGGGACAAAGGCGAGAGAAAATTTTTCACCCTATTTACTATGCTAGCAAAGCTCTAAATGTGGCCCAGAAGAATTATACTGTGACCGAACAAGAACTTCTTGCGGTGGTTTTTGCATTCGAGAAATTTCGATCTTACTTGCTTGGTACTAAGGTCTTAGTGCGTACTGACCATTCTGCATTGAGGTATTTGATGGCGAAAAAGGATGCAAAACCAAGATTGATTAGATGGGTATTGTTGCTGCAAGAGTTTGATTTTGTAGTAAAAGATAAAAATGGGACCGAAAATCAAGTTGTCGATCACTTGTCCAGATTAGAGGAAGAGGCTATGCTAAAGCTTGGAGATAGGGCTAAAATTAATGATGCTTTTCCAGATGAATAGGTATTGGCTGCTTCTTATGATTTGATTCCTTGGTTAGCAGACTTTGCTGATTATTTGGCAAGCGATATTGTGCCCCCCGATTTGTCTTTTCACCAAAGGAAAAAGTTTATGCATGATGTGAAGAGATTATTTTGGGATGAACCTTACTTGTATCGTAGTTGTGCTGATGGGATTATTCGTCGTTGTGTGCCCGAGGTGGAGATGTTAAGTGTTCTTGCAGCATGCCATTCATCACCCGTTGGTGGGCATCATAGTGGTATTCGGACTGCACATAAGATTTTGCAATGTGGGTACTACTGGCCTACCATCCACCAAGATACTCATGATTTCGCTAAGTCCTGTGATCGTTGCCAAAGAGAAGGAGGGATTTCAAAGAGGCAAGAGCTCCCTATGAATCCTATATTAGTGATATAGTTGTTTGATGTATGGGGCATTGATTTTATGGGTCCATTTGTGAGTTCATATGGGATGAAGTATATTCTTGTTGCGGTTGATTATGTATCGAAGTGGGTGGAAGCAGTTGCGCTCTCCAACAATGAAGGTAAAAGTGTCACCGCATTCTTGAAAAATAATATATTCTCCAGATTTGGTACGCCGAGGGCTATTATTAGAGATGGAGGTTCTCACTTTTGTAACAAGTTGTTCAAGGCACTACTTGAGAAATATGGTGTCCGTCACAATGTAGCCACTCCTTACCATCCACAGACTAGCGGTCAAGTTGAAGTATCCAACAGTGAGATCAAACAGATATTGACAAAGACTGTGAATGCTAATAGAACGGATTGGTCAAGGAAGCTTGATGATGCTCTATGGGCATATCACACTGCATACAAGACCCCATAGGTATGTCTCCTTACCAACTTGTATATGGGAAGTCTTGTCATTTACCAGTAGAGCTAGAGCATAAGGCAATGTGGGCAATGAAGAAGTTGAATTTGGATTGGGGCGCCGCATTTAATCAAAGAATGAATGACTTGAATATGCTTGATGAGTGTCGCCTAAAATCTTATGAAAGTTCAGCCTTGTACAAAGAGAAGATGAAGAGGTATCATGATCAAAGAATTGAAAAGCGAGAATTTGTGGTTGGTGATCTTGTGCTTCTATTCAACTCTAGGTTGCGTTTGTTTCCAGGCAAACTCAAGTCCAAATGGACCGGGCTATTTTTGCTCACAAAAGTGCTCCCCCATGGAGCGGTTGAGCTTGAAAATAGGGATGGAACAAGGATCAAGATCTATCTGGGAAATGCTGAAACTGTGCAAGAAGTGATTGAGGCCTACAATCTTGATGAAGTCTGAGTAATCAAGACACTTGCGTCGTGCCGCGACGTTAAATCAAGCGCTGCTTGGGAGGCAACCCAAGATGTACAATCTAGCCAACGACAGGGTTCTGTTTTCCATTTAGTAGTTTTCTTTGTTTAATTGCGTTTTTTTTTATCAATTTAGTGTTTTATTTCTTAGTGTTGGCTAGAATTAGTATAGGGTCCGTGTCTAAAAAGTGTCCAGAAAATGTAAAAAGAATAGCCTATTGGTTGCTACATGGGCAGGTACACCACAAAAAATCTGTAGAAAATGGTCTGGTACAGAGGTCTACGGACCCCATCGACGGTCTGTCATTTAATCCACGGACAGTGGATGGTGTCAGTAGATCCCAGGTAAGCCTCTAAATTTTTCTAAGTGTAAGAGTGATCTACGGACCGTAGATCGACTCACGAATCGTAGACGGGGTCTCGTGAGTCCAAACCCTAAGGCTGTCTGACCCGACCCGAACCCCCTATTTAAAAACCCCCATGTTTTAAACCATTCCACTTCCCTCCATTACTCCCAAAACCGTTTCAACCATCCCATAACCTCCCTAAATCACTCCATAACTCCCCTATAATATCATCCCTTCCATAATTCCCCAATTCCCTTCCATTTCAAATACAACTCATTCCATATTCCACAAAAAAGGCCCGGTGTTTGGTTAGTAACGAAGAGTTGATTCCTTGGTCTTGCTAAGCTTAGTGTCGTCACGAAATCACCCCACACCTCGTTGCTTGTAAGGTAATAGACTTTCCCCTCCCTTTGAATTTTGATTCATAGATTGAATATAGAAAGTCGGGAGTTGGGTCTTGACCTTGGGCAATTGTTAGATGAAATTACATGATAAAGTTGAAAATTACAATGCCCTTGGAACGATAGATAGTGATTGTGTAGCTTTATTGTATGTGCTTATAAGTCTAAATGTAAGTTTTGACTTAGGGTTCCACTAGTTGTCTTAACAATTTGGTAAAATGATCATTCAGAATCCTAAGAATGAAGAACTAGCATAATTGAATGTTGAAATACACGATTAGACTTCGTTAATGTTGAAAATAAGGCCAAAAATGTATGATCAGAAGTAAAGACTGGCTGAAACCTGGCACAGATGGCATCCACGATACCTCACCTACGGAACGTAGATCCATCTACGGACTGTAGATGAGATTCGTGACTGGATGCACATGAAAAATTTCACCAAGTGTGAAACCACGGATGCGGACTACGGTCCGTAGATTCATCTACGGACCGTTCTGCACATCTGTGGTTTCCATCTGCGACCTATATTGTTGGCCTCCTTATCCACGGAAGAGTTCCAAGGATCGTAGATCAGTCTACGAACTGTAGGTATCCTCTAATTTTTTTTGGGACTTTGTTACTGTTCGTTTATAGTTCTCAACTTTTTCTTAGTATATTTATGGTTAGTCTTGGGAACTAATATCGCTTCCGCAGGTATGATGGCACCCAAGAAGCTAGTCACCTACTCAAAACAGGGCAAGTCAAAATTTGTTTCCCCTAGCTTCAGGTTAATCGATGAGGACACGGACACAGACACAAATCCAGCATATGTTCCTCTCAACACTAGGACTTCTCCCACTGTACCTCGAGTCACCAGAGGCACCCCCCGGAAGGTGCTTCCCGACGTAGTCACTGTCTCCCAGTCTGATGATGAACACACACTGATCGGATCACCAACTGGGGCTGCTTCCAATTCAGAGGGGTCTATGTCCGGATCTGAGTCTGCCCATGCTTCGGGCTCCGAGTCCACCCATTTTGTAGGGTCCAGCGCTAAATCAGCCACAAGGTCCGGTGAGAATGACCAAGCAACCTCGTCTGATGAGGCCACTAGTTCGGAGTCCATACCTGCACCACGGAATGATAACCCCACTCCAGTAGTCGGCGAGCTAAATAGGTGGTGTGTAGAAGGCCAATGACAAATTTATCGGGATGCCAAGATGATAAACGACAAACAGAAGATGGCCCGATTAAATACAAAGGAGCGCAGAGTCCTCACGATGAGCTTGCACACTGTTCCGGACATTCACCGGCTGTTCAACCTTCACAAGTGTGACTGGATGGCTCGAGACCCAGGGACGTATAGTGAGGAGATTGTGCGGGAATTCTACGCCTCCTATGCTGCCACTCTCATAGGTTCAATTTCAAGCGGTCAAAGCCCCTAGCTCAAGATCCTCTCACTTCCACGTTGGTTCAAGGTTGTCCGGTGGACATATCACCTGTCACAATCAGCCGTTTTCACTATGGTCCTACCACGGGTCACTCTTGGTCTCTCAACACATCAGAGTTTGATTACAGATGAGACATCGTGCGGACTGGCGCTTTCCAGAGGAACGCTGAGCAGCGAGAGGTTGTTCTACTATGGTTGGCCAGGTACATTGCGGTAGATGGCGAGCATGCAGAATGGGTCGCTGCTCCACGGTTGGGCATCCGAAAGGCCACATTAAATTTTGTGGCCAAGTTCTTCTGGCTGCTAGTACGTAACAGAGTGTCGCCTACAAAAGCTGACAACCAAGTCACATGGGACAGAGCGGTCATGGTTGCGACATTAGTAGCAGGAGTGGAGATTGACTTTGCCCGCATGCTGCTGGGAGAGATTCACGATAGGGCATTCAAGACCTCCAATACTTACCCCTTCTCATGTCTAATTTTTCAATTGTGCAGGGACTCTGGAGTGCCGATCTGGCATTGTGACAGGTTAGTCTACCCTACAAGGGCATTGGACATAGGCCTTATTCGAGATGAGGCAAATGTGGCGGCACCTCGCAGAGAGCCCCAGGTTGAGGTACCTCCCTTGGGTGCTGATCTTGCAGACACAGTGGGGCAGGCATAGAGCGGGGACCCAGTATACCAGATCATACCGATACTTTCCCTGCCTCCTCTTCTCAGGCAGCTAGTATGGCTCCTAGTTCTTCCCGGTCCACACCACATTTAGGAGCTACTGTTGTCCCATTGGCTAGAGTACAAAATTAGTGGCTCAGATGGCCACACTGCTGCTTGACATCCAGCCGTGGATGCAAAAGTCGATAGCCGAGTCTGAGGCTAGAATGGAGCACAGGATGGAGTGGATGATGGACCGGACCGGAAGGTCCAGGTTGTTAATAAGTGTCTTGATGCCTTTGAATTGCGAGTCCTCGAGCGATCAACCTCGGCCATAGATCTATCTTCTTTGCAGGCTGACTTAGCTAGCCTCTGGACTGACGTTGATGCCATTCTTGCCACCCCTTCAGTTGAGCCTCAGGTTGCACATATTGCACTGGCTGATGATACAGTGCTGGATGCTCTATTCAGTGGGATTGCCGAGGAGGGGCTTGCGCCTACACATGCCAAAGGCAAGCGGTACTGTTCTCATCGCACTGATGAGGAGAAAGCTCAAAAGAGGCAGCGTAGGCAGGAGAAGGAGGCAAGGAGGGCTTCACTTTTAGACGAAAAGTTGTGCCAGCAGAGGGTGCGTGAGAGAGTTGCAGAGGCATCGAGCTCTGCCCCAGTTGTAGAGGTCCAACCTGTTTTGGGGAACGTTGTCAGCACCACTGATGGAACGGTGAGAGTGATAGAGAGCAATGCTGAGGGTGCTATGATTTCTGATGTGGGCACTACTGAGGGTGCCCCCACTATTGTTCCAGCGGGCTCTGGGAAACCGGACCCCCTGTTTGTTGATGATTCGCAGGCGCTTTGCGCCACAGGTTTGCTTCACCCAATCCATTTTCTTTTACTGTTTCTATATGCATTGGGGACAATTGCGTCTATTTTTTGTTGGGGGTAGGGTAAATGGATTGTGAGTTATAGGGTGAAGTCTGAATAACCCAACTCATGAATCCTCTCTTGGGGTTTTCTTGCCTGTGTTCTTTTCCCCTTAGAGACTGTTTAATTTTTGTTGAACCGATATGTCTTAGGATCGTATGTGTAGATGCATGATAAAGAAAGAAGCATGATGACTTATGAAAAATGACACCCGTCAGATTATGGGATGTATGCTAGTATGACATAATAACGAATCAACTCGATGACATGACTTAAGCTGAAACTTGAACTAGGTAATCTGATAATAGAACTATGTGCCAAGAGTGTGTGAGAATCGTTGAGTATTCAAACAGTTTTTGTGCGAAACTAGAACTGGCCCGGTTAGTCCTGCTACGACAATTCAATCTTGAGGTTAGGAAGTGATCATAGGCCATTGTTCTGAAAAGTCCACAAATTGCCTAAAAGAAGGATCCAACAAAATGAAATAAATGCTCCCTTTGATCCAACTTTGAGCCTAAAATTAAACCATTTCTTTCTAAACCCCGAACTCACCTTCCCATAATCTACTATGTTGGCCCCGGTCCCTCCTTGGACATGTGCACTTTGACTTAGGCCAAAAGCCTAAGTTGAGGGTGGCTAATATAAAAAGTAACTTCAATCTTGGCCCTGACCCGACATCGGGTGTTGTGCACCTCAACTAATGGAAAATCCATAAGTTTAGGGTGTCTATGAAAGAGGAAACTGAAAGAAAAATGGGTATGAAAAGAATGATGTGAAAAAAAGAGAAAAAAAGAGAGGAAATGATGTGACTTGTTGAAAGCTAAAAGAAAAATAAAATAAAAGTAAAAAGAGCTACAAAGTCTAAAGTCACATCCGTGGTTGAAGAAAATTAAGGGAAAGAAGGTAAAGCGATAGTATGACAAAAATAGGGCAAAAAGAGGTTAAAAGCCTAGTGTAATGTCAAGGAGGGCAGAAAGTCACTAAGCAGTACCCAAATGTACCACACCTGACCCTGAACCTACGTTACAAGCCAATAAAGTCCTATAGTGATCCTAGAGTTTAGTTTGGAGAGTCTAAGCAGTGAAAATAAGGGCAAGCTTATGGCTTAAGCACTAACTGTATTTGAAATTACTTTTGAGCGTGAGTGTTGAATAAATCCTTGTACCATGAATGACATTCATTTTTTGTGAAAAAGGGATTTCGTTTGAGGTAAGGGCACTGGTTACATTGTCGGAAAGTTGGTAC
This sequence comes from Solanum verrucosum, assembly GCF_900185275.1. Taxonomy (NCBI): domain Eukaryota; kingdom Viridiplantae; phylum Streptophyta; class Magnoliopsida; order Solanales; family Solanaceae; genus Solanum; species Solanum verrucosum. Next base: position 464,453 of record NW_026020413.1, read on the forward strand.
CTTGGTGACAGTGAGAAGGTGTATGTTGTGTGTCAGTTGGTCGATCTGTGTCACAGTTTGATCTGCATGGATTAGCTTGTCGAGCCTAAGAGAACGAAGTTGCACCTGAAAAGTGAGGGGGGTAGAGAGCCATGTGATTGCTTGGGCCTGAAATGCTTGCTTCTATACAGGTGTTGTTTAGAGTCGTAGTGCATCGCTTGAGGACAAACAACGAATTTAAGTTGAGGGTGTTGATATACCGTGAGTTTACGGTATTTTTAATACATTTCACTTGCAAGTTGTGTGTGTCTAGGGCCTTTTTGTATGGGTTTTTATCATATTTTGCAGGAAAAATGTTCAGGCGCAGAAGTGTAGAGACAGTAGAACTGAATAAAGAAATGCAGAAAAAGGGCATTCACGGAAAGATCTACGGACCGTAGGTCCATTGATGGTCCGTAGGTGATGATGTAGATCATCAGGCAAGGTATGAAAGACAAATTAGGGAAATCTGACCAAGGGTGGAACCACGGTGGCCATTGACGGTCCTTAGATTGATCTACAGACCGTACTGTTGATCCGTAGATTGATACTGCGAGGGTTCCAGTACCTAATTTTTGAAGATTCCAAGTGTGGAGCTACAGAGGGGATTGACGGACCGTAGATCGATCTACAGTCCGTACTGCAAGTCCGTCGTTTGCTTCAGAGAAGCTGAATTTTGGAAGCCAAATATTTTCTAAGTCCTGGCTGACGGAAGGGACTTAAGGACCGTAGATCCATTGACGGTCCGTAAGTCAGTCTCGTGGAATGAAGACGCGTGCCTGAACAAAATTTCTTAATTTGTTTCCCTTTTAATTTAGGATTTTTTTTCTATAAATAGGGCATGTAAACCTCGTTTTTGGGGGTTAGACATTATTATTCTAGTTTTACTTTGTGACTTGGGAGATTAATTTGAAAACCTAGCAATTATTGATTTCCTAAGTTCATTTTGAAGATTTTGGCTTTGCAATTCAAGTTGAATTTCTGGGTTTATTATTCTCTTTACGTAAGTTCATGATTTCTTCATCTAAAACTATGAATTGTGTTCTTGCTAATATGGGTAACTAAATCCACAACTAGGGTTGTGGGAACCATGAGCGATTAACAAAGTATGAATAGTAAATAAGCAAATCTTGAATAGTGTTTTGCATGCATTGATAATTCTTTGTTTAGAAGTCTTTTTAACGGTGGCCAACGTTAGAACTGCCTTGTTACTACTTGCGGACCAAGGAGGTAATTAACGAGAAAAGAATTATCAACATAGATTTAGTGTGATACTATCTAATAGGCTAGTGTCGATTGGTGCGAAGTAATAACTAAGCCAAACATCGATTATGATGTCTAATATGAGGTAGAGGTAAGGGTTAGTAAATTATACACACGTAGCCGACCAAGGTGCGGGGTGAAATTCTCTAGATGCCGGACCAAGGATTTAGAGATACCTAACTTATCACTTTGCATGTAGTACACTAGGAAAGGATTGCTATTACTAGGATTACTGCGTTATGAGCTTTGGGGAACACATATACCCTAGTTATTTCTCTCATCTTGATAACAACCAAAATTGAGTTTTGATTACTGATTACTTATTAAATTCTTACCATTTGTTTCACACAAACAAAACCCCTTTTAATTACCTGTTTCTGGAAGTAATTTGACTAATTGAATATAATTGTTGGTTAAAGTAAAGTCTAAACCATTTTCCTCGTGGGATCGACCCCAACCTACAAGTTGGGTTCTTTACTTGATAACGATCGCTTATACTTCTGTAGGGAGGTGTAATTTGAGCGTATCAAATTTTGGCGCCGCTGCCGGGGAATTTGGCTTTTAGATTTATTTTAACTACATTATTGAATGTTAGTCAATATTTCCTAATTTTACCTTTTCTCTTTGTTTTTGTCTCTCTCAGGTTCTGACTCTAGTGTATGCCAAGGACATGGAGCCAGGGTGAACCACTTACTCCTTACGATCCAGAGTTGAACCGCACTTTGCCAAGAATGAACAATCCAAGAGATCCAATTGATCCTATCGAGGAAATCTAGGTATGCAGTTGAGTTTCAACAACAGAGGGTAGTTGGTGAGGACAACCAGGTTCCAGCTGAAAATCGATTGGGAGATGCATTGAGGGTGCAAGATCCACTAGGCCCACGACAACACGACAACTATCGGGCAACATCAATATAGCAGACTCTGATGGACCTATTGTCCTACCCCCTCTACCTCAGGGCACACATTTGTGGTGACTAGTAGTTGATGCAGATGCTTACAGCAAGAGGCTATTCTCAGGATCGCCATCGGAGGATCCACATGTCACTTAGCCAAGCTAAGGGTGGTTTGCAAAAGTTGTGTAGGTAGACCAGACTTGGAAATGGATGTCATTGGATTATGAGTGTTTCCTCTGTCATGACAGGCGATGCTGCAGTATGGTTCACTGGCTTCCTTATAACTCAATATTTACATGGGACCAACTGGCAGAGGTGTTTCGACGAAGTACTATCCAGTGTCCAAGAAGCTCAATCACAAAGATGGGTCAACAATTTTGTAGCATTACCTGGAGAGTCTGTAAGTAACTCTTGGGACAGATTCACTGCATTCGTAAGAGGTGTTCCAAATCACCGTATTGATGATGAGTCGCTAAAGGAATATTTCTATCAGGACAGGATGATAACAATAAAGCAGTACTTGCACTATTGCTGGATGTTCGTATGGTGATTGTACATATGCACAGACTGTTGAGAAACTGGAGAGGATCTCTACAACAATAAAACATGGAGCACTAGGAGGTCAGATACTGGGAGAAACACATTTGCCGTTCGTAATACAAATATCAATTCTGCAGATGATATTCGTGAAGAGATGGCCCAGATTAGGACCGAGTTGGGGTTGGTGTTGAAACATGTGAGCGGAGGAGCAGAAAAGGTAAATGTTGTGAACTACTTAACTAGAACTCACCACCAGTTGAAGAGTGTTACTTTGAAGAGGATGCTTATGTTGTGAATGATCAGACGGGGGGTTTCCGACCAAATGCCCAAGGATCCAACACGGAAAATTGGTGCCAAGGTCAAGGGAACCAAGGTCGGAACTATGGAAATTACAACCGAGAGGGTCACTATGTCTGGGATGGGAACTTCAATCGCGACAACAACTACAACAGGAACAACTATGGAAACAGAAACGATCGGGTTGGACCTTATGTTCCCCCTCAAAATCAGAATCTGATGCTAGGGAAGCTAGAGGCAACATGGCGTGGATTGAAGATATGATGCAGAAGATGATGAGAAGGTTTGATACAACTGATGAGAATGTGAAGGAGATGAGAAACGACTTGTTGGTATTGGTCAAAAGGTTGATGCCCATGCAGTGTCAATAAAGCACCTAGAGCAGCAGATGACTCAGTTGTCTACTACAGTGAACCCACATCAACCTGGTACTCTTCCTAGCAACACCATTCAGAATCCAAAGAATGACGGTCATTGTATGGCAGTTATTACTCGAGGGGGTAAGAAAACCATAGATCCACCTAGGCAGTCTGTGGTAGAAGTTGAGATTAGAAAAGAAGATGATGTGATAGAGGTTAGAGAAGAGTCTGAGAATGCAATAGAGAAAGAATCAGAGATATCTCAGAAAGTGGTCCTCATACCTAGACCTCCACCACCTTTTCCACAGAGGTTAGTGAAGAAGACTGAAGATGGTAAATATCGCAGGTTTTTTACTATGTTGAAGCAACTTTCTATCAATGTTCCTTTGATAGAAGCCTTGGAGCAAATGCCTGGATATGCGAAGTTTATGAAAGATATGGTGACAAAGAAAAGGTCTGTGAGTTTTGAAGATGATGATAGATTGTAGCATTGTAGCGCTATTGCTACAAGATCTCTTGTGCAGAAGAAGGGAGACTCTGGTGCTTTCACGATCCCATGTACTATAGGGTTGTTACACTTTGCTAAGGCACTATGTGATCTTGGTGCTAGCATCAACCTCATGCCCTTGTCTATTTACAAGAAGTTGGGTCTAGGGGACCCAAAGCCCACTACAATGCGGTTACTAATGGCCGATCAAACTGTGAAGAGGCCCGATTAAAAGTTTTTGTGTAGGGGAGAAACATTTAAAAACTTGTGAACCTTTTTTTATTCTGAGTGAATTGTGTGAAGTCATTTTTCCTATATTATGTACTCTCTTTTATATAGTAGATTGTTCATCTCCTCTTCTGGACGTAGGTCGGTTGACCGAACCATGTTAATTTTTTATATCTTTTGGTATATTTCTTGTTTGTTTTCTTACACATGGTCTATTGAGGTTTTCTAGCTTTTGCGTGACATTGGATTATTTTGATCATTACATGCCAGATTTACGAACCAGAAGGACTTATGATTAATCTATATCTAATTGGACTAAATCCACAATTTAATGCAAGAGTATCTCAAAGAGTTGGTTTTCACATTTATACTACAGTTGCAAGTATTTAAGAATCAAAATCAAGTAACAATGAACAACTTCAATTTCGGTGTTTATACTATGATTGGGGAAATTCCATGGCCACAACATACTAAGAATTCAAGTGTCACATCTCTTTCATTTATTTCATAAGGTTATCAAATAATTGATTTACTGGGTTGATATTATGATCATGATCTCTCGACATCTAATCACCTACCTAGTTGAACGTTTAACTATATCCTTGAGCGAGGATAGACATAATGAATTGTTGAGCACTTAGTTTTCATCCTGTTTTGTACCCAGCACGGTGTTTATGGTTGTCTCATCCGAAACACAAATCAATTCAAGTAATATGTAAGAAAAGATCATGCTCCTTGTATTCCCCGCTCTATCTCTCTATTCCCCGTTTTGATATTCTAATTAATAAAAACGGAATATAAATTTTGTTGAGATCTTATAAATAGTAATAATAATAGGATTATTATTATATATTTGTCACGTTCGAGCCTACACCCCTAATGTAGCACTCGAGAACTATTTATGATCCCCAAGAGAATCCTTGGCCTGATTGAATGTTTAGAGAAATACTTACAAAAACATAAATAAGCTTTAAAAATAAAATTTAGAACACTCAAACTCAAGAAAATACTTAACTCAAAATGAAAAATACTTAATTTCAATAATAATAATAATAATATTTTGTAAAACATTTCAAACAAAAAGAGAATTACTGAGAGACTCCTCAATTCTAACTATCTATGAAGCCTCTAATACTAGAATAGAAGTCGGGACAAGACCCACGACAACTCAACAATAACATGAAAGTAAATGTGAACTCCTCCGGAAAGCAAGGAGGCTCACCAAAACTGTCTGAAATGCAAAGTGATCTCAACGAAACGCTTGTAGATGATCCTGAACACCTGTATCTGCATCATAAAAGATGCAGGTTGAATGACATCAGTAGATTGAATATATGAGTATTTAATATAGCTGAATAACAACTAACTAAATGAAAGGACTGTAATATATGTAGATATATACTTAAATGAAAATAAAGAAATGAGTTAAATCATTAAAACTTTAGAAAAGCACTTTCTCATTCTTTGAACTTTAACATGATAAGCGATATATAAAAATACACTGTAACTCTATTGGGAGATTCTATAATCGACAACCATCACTATGAGCTAAGTGATGATAAAGCGTCTTGTCCATGCTGCCAGAATTGTCCTATATCGTGTCGGGATATATAACACCTCAACTAAGTAGATCCACTAAGCTCTGCCCCAAGGCACTAAGGATGTATCTAAAAAGTATGATCATGTACCCATCTTGACAAGACTTGGTTTGTGGGGGTTGTGAGTTGTCTGATCTCTCCCCATATCGATGCTCAATACTACTCCCAAATAATAATTACTTTTGCTCAATGTATAAAATCATTACTCTTTATCTAATTTGAGATAATTGATCAAACTATCCTCTTAAAAGAGGTAACTGCTTTGAATTAACTCTCAACCCATTACTCGTTTAGAAAACAAAGATTCTCTTTTCTCAATGTAAAAATGATAAGTTTGGGAATCAATAGTTCCCTTAAGCTTTACTCCAAATGTCTCTTTAAACTTTCCTCAAAAAATCCTCTTTAATTTCTTAGAAAATCAATTTAAGATAATTGTTCAGTTAAAAATTACACACCCCGAGCCTACACCCTAGACGTTACTTGCACTCAAGAACAATTTCTGATCCCCAAGCGAGCTATATGACTTACATGACACTAAGCAATACGCGGAAGCTTAAAATAGGTGAACACTTAGTCATTCAAAAAAAGTCTTAAAGTACTGTCTTGCAAATACTTAACATGAGTCATAAGTTAAACAAAACATCGTGAGAAAACAATGGAAGCATCTAATTATATCTTTCTATGAACCCTCTAAAAATTCAAGATAGATGTCGGGACAAGACCACGACAGCTTAACTATTACTAAAACTGAAATGAAACTGGAGTATCCTGGAAGCAAGGAGGCCTTACCAAACACTATCTGCAAGTGAGTAGTAATCTCAACGGAGCACATGTTGATGATCTTAAGTACCTGTATCTGCATCATAAAATGATGCAGGTCGAATGACGTCAGTACATTCAATGTACTGTAAATTGAATGTACTGGTAAATGATAAGGTTAGAGTAAAAAACTTACTGGCTTGAAGGACTGAAATCAACATAACTGGATCAATACATGGATATGAAGTGAAAACCATTTAAGCTTTACAATAAGATATACAATGAAAGCAACATGAAAATAAAATATTTTACTTTGTGGGGAGTTTGTCTAACCTACAATAATTATCATGAGCCTAGCAATGATAACAGTGTTTCTCCCACGTTGCAAGGGACATCCTATACTTTGTCGGGGTATATGATGATATCGTGACTATGGATCCATCTAATTGGCTTTCTTAGAGGCAATGAGGAGTCGCGTGATAAATTAATGCTATCCTATCCTACACTTGCTATGTAGTTTTATGGTACTTTTGAGTCATAAAAGATTCTAACCCAATTTGGTGCTCGATACTACTCCCAAAAGAATTGATATAACTTTATGCTCAATTCACCCATTACAAAGAAATGACTTCTTACATGATTGGAATACTTTTCAAAAACATTAGACGTGTTTACATTCTCAAAACATGCACTTATGAACATATGTTTCAAGTCCAATAATCAACATTGGTATATATATATATATATATATAACATTTGAAGTTCTTAAGTTCTTACGAAATAGAACTTTTACACTTTTCTCTTATCTTATGTTAATTTGGAATGTAAATGAAGACATGTGAGTGGGACATGTAGACTTTCTCAAGGATTAATGAAGACTTTAAGAGTCCATATTAAGAAGAGAACGAACACACGATCCAAAGGAACACATACGGGATGAAGAATAGAGAATAAAAAGGCCAGGCGACCTGGCACATCCTTGGCGTGTCGCGCCAGCCCAAAAGTACTGGGAGTACTTTTGGGAGCACTGCAAGCGCAGGGCGCCAGTACAAACCCAGAAATCAAACGATTTGTTTTGTTCAATTTCGTGTCCCAACTCAACGAATTTTAATTTGACTCTTAAAAGCACTTTTTAAAAAAGATTAGTCAAACACAATTTTCTTATCAAAATCATTTTTCAAATGAATTAGCCAAATACAAATTATTATTTTTCCAATCCATTTTTTTAAAAAAGTCATTTTAAAAAAGTGTTTTCTAGAATAAGCAGTTTTTAGCAGAAACCCAAATAGGCTCTATTAGCATAATATCATTTGTATTCTATTATCAATTGATTACATAGATTTACTAGCTTTATTTCAACATATCATAAACTTATTTGTATTTTATGAACAAGTAATATTTTATGACCAGTAATTTAAAAATACATATTTACTTGCCTTATTTGAACTAGTACCATAAATTCAATTATATCTTTTATAAAGTAATTTAAATATTACAGATTTTTAAAAATTATACTAATTAATACTATAATTTCATATCTTCCTTCAACTCCTATATAAGAGTCGTAAATGGCATGGCCAATTCATACTTTCATAGCATACAAAAGTTCAATAGTGAAAAAAAACATGAAGAGTTTCACTATGCTTTTTCGTTTTTCTATGACAATATTTTCCTCTTTGTTTGACCATTCACTAGGTATGATTTTTTTATTCAATGCATGTAATCTACTCATTATTTTGTATCAGGTGATGATACTAAATATTGCCCAGGAACTTTTACGACTAACGATATATGTGCTAATATTAGTTGTGGAAATCTAGCTCTATTTCACTGGCCAACAAGTTCAATGCCTCATGATTGTGTTTGTACTGCAACAGGAAGCAATCAAAGTCTTTGTACCTGTCAAATTCGTTGTTAAACAAAATTATGCAATAAAAGTGGTTATTATTGATGTTAATTGAGTAATGATACATGTCCATTTAATGATTGAGAATAAATAAAAACAAATAGAAATCAAAAGTTGAACAATATTTTTATAAGTGGAAAAGCTTAACTTTAAAAGTTGAGAGATCAAAGTAGCAATTAAAAGTTGAACAATATTTTTTCCTTTTAAACAAGCATCATTAATAGAGCAATATTGTAATTTTATCAAACCAATGTAACATATTAAATGATACATGCCAAAACAATGTAATAAAAAATTATATAAATCATTATTATCACATATATTTACTTGCCTTTTGCATCTTCAAAATTAAAATGGGCCATTAGGTACCCACTTAAATGACCAATAAACTACATCATTTTTTAGAGTAAATAATCAACTGCATAATTTTTTTCGCTAACTGTAACGACCTGTTCCCGTCGTTATAGAAAAGCCAATGGGAAAATATTTTGGGTCGGAAAAACTTTTTGGTAGTAACCTGAGAATTCCTAGCCTAGTCCAAATTTGGACGAAATCGGAGTTAGTGAGATCTAGGGAGATCTGGTAATGAATGAGAGATCTAATTATGAATTTGATCACACGAGTAGATAGATAAGACGTTAAGGAACCGGTGTGATCTAATTATGAATTTGATCAATAGAGCTCCCGAAACTGATCTTAGCGTGATCGGGTAGTTTCTGAGTGTCATGGAATGAAGGTGTGTTCTGAAATGAGGGTTTGAAGCTCAGCTTTCGACTCTCTATTTCAATGTAAGCCGCTAGGGTGGGAATTATCCCGCCAAGGTGGGGCCGCTGTGGGGGGATGGGGGCCGTCGTAGAGGCCAGTCGCGACTTAAGTCGGAAATAAACACCAAAATTGTTATTATTCTGTAATTTTCGTTCTTGAGAGCTAGGAAACGAACCAGGGGAAGTTATTTACAATTTCCCACCTCTTCTAGAATAAAGGTAAGGTGTTTAATCCCCTAATCCATTTTTTCGATCCCTAGAACTTAGATTCTTGGTTAAATACTATTGGGGGAGGATTTTGGACTAAATTGGATGGTGGGAAAAAGCCCTAGTTGTACCTTAGGATCATGGGTTTGGTCTTGGGTTATTGGGTTTGTTATAATTCGGATAATTAGACCTTTGATTATTGATCCTTGCGTTATATTACTTGTTTGTAGACCTAGAACAAACGAAAAGAATTCGAAAGGGGAAGATCAAGTTTCTTAGGAGGATTCAAGCTTGGTTTCAAGGTAGGTGATGGCTTATTTCTTGTTCCATGATGTATGTTAGCAATTGTTTCATTGTAATGCATGTATGTATGTGAATGTTGCACTATTGATCACACCTAATGCAAATAAGTATGAATGAATGATTGTATACCTTGAATCAACACTTGATTGTATAATTTTGAGAATGTACATTGTGATTGTGATTGTGATTGAGGCTTGTTGAATAGATCGGCGTTACGTTCCAACACACTAACTGGGTTTGGATGTCACGCACCGACATACATATTGGAATCTCGTTCCTACACACTAATTGGGATCGGGTACCACGTTCTTGTACAATAACAGTTTGGGTATGGGTT
>NW_026020413.1:474514-514411 GCF_900185275.1 Solanum verrucosum
GTTAGAACTCGCCTTGTTACTACTTGCCGGACCAAGGAGGTAATTAACAAGAAAAGAATTATCAACATAGATTTAGTGTGATACTATCTAATAGGCTAGTGTCGATTGGTGCGAAGTATAACTAAGCCAAACATCGATTATGATGTCTAATATGAGGTAGAGGTAAGGTTAGTAAATTATACACACGTAGCCAGACCAAGGTGCGGGGTGAAATTCTCTAGATGCCGGACCAAGGATTTAGAGATACCTAACTTATCACTTTTATGTAGTACATTAGGAAGGATTGCTATTACTAGGATTACTGCGTTATGAGCTTTCGGGGAACACATATACCCTAGTTATTTCTCTCACCTTGATAACAACCAAAAATTAAGTTTTGATCACTGAGTACTTATTAAATTCTTACCATTTGTTTCACACAAACAAAACCCCATTTTAATTACCTGTTTCTGGAAGTAATTTGACTAATTGAATATAATTGTTGGTTAAAGTAAAGTCTAAACCATTTTCCTCGTGGGATCGACCCCAACCTACAAGTTGGGTTCTTTACTTGATAACGATCGCTTATACTTCTGTAGGGAGGTGTAATTTGAGCGTATCAAATTTTGGCGCCGCTGCCGGGGAATTTGGCTTTTAGATTTATTTTAACTACATTATTGAATGTTAGTTTAATATTTCCTAATTTTACCTTTTCTCTTTGTTTTTGTCTCTCTCAGGTTCTGACTCTAGTGTATGCCAAGGACATGGAGCCAGGGTGAACCACTTACTCCTTACGATCCAGAGTTGAACCGCACTTTGCCAAGAATGAACAATCCAAGAGATCCAATTGATCCTATCAGAGGAAATCTAGGTAATGCAGTTGAGTTTCAACAACAGAGGGTAGTTGGTGAGGACAACCAGGTTCCAGCTGAAAATCGATTGGGAGATGCATTGAGGGTGCAAGATCCACTAGGCCCACGACAACACGACAACTATTCGGGCAACATCAATATAGCAGACTCTGATGGACCTATTGTCCTACCCCCTCTACCTCTAGGGCACACATTTGTGGTGACTAGTAGTGTGATGCAGATGCTTACAGCAAGAGGCCTATTCTCAGGATCGCCATCGGAGGATCCACATGTTCACATAGCCAAGCTAAGGGTAGTTTGCAAAAGTTGTGTAGGTAGACCAGACTTGGAAATGAATGTCATTGGATTAGAGTGTTTCCTCTGTCATGACAGGCGATGCTGCAGTATGGTTCACTGGGCTTCCTTATAACTCAATATTTACATGGGACCAACTGGCAGAGGTGTTTCGAACGAAGTACTATCCAGTGTCCAAGAAGCTCAATCACAAAGATGGGGTCAACAATTTTGTAGCATTACCTGGAGAGTCTGTAGTAACTCTTGGGACAGATTCACTGCATTCGTAAGAGGTGTTCCAAATCACCGTATTGATGATGAGTCGCTAAAGGAATATTTCTATCAAGGACAGGATGATAACAATAAAGCAGTACTTGTCACTATTGCTGGAGTTCGTATGGTGATTGTACATATGCACAGACTGTTGAGAAACTGGAGAGGATCTCTCACAACAATAAAACATGGAGCACTAGGAGGTCAGATACTGGGAGAAACACATTTGCCGTTCGTAATACAAATATCAATTTGCAGATGATATTCGTGAAGAGATGGCCCAGATTAGGACCGAGTTGGGGTTGGTGTTGAAACATGTGAGCGGAGGAGCAGAAAAGGTAAATGTTGTGAACTACTTAACTAGAACTCACCACCAGTTGAAGAGTGTTACTTGAAGAGGATGCTTATGTTGTGAATGATCAGACGGGGGGTTTCCGACCAAATGCCCAAGGATCCAACACGGAAAATTGGTGCCAAGGTCAAGGGAACCAAGGTCGGAACTATGGAAATTACAACCGAGAGGGTCACTATGTCTGGGATGGGAACTTCAATCGCGACAACAACTACAACAGGAACAACTATGGAAACAGAAACGATCGGGTTGGACCTTATGTTCCCCCTCAAAATCACGAATCTGATGCTAGGGAAGCTAGAGGCAACATGGCGTGGATTGAAGATATGATGCAGAAGATGATGAGAAGGTTTGATACAACTGATGAGAATGTGAAGGAGATGAGAAACGACTTGTTGGTATTGGTCAAAAGGTTGATGCCCATGCAGTGTCAATAAAGCACCTAGAGCAGCAGATGACTCAGTTGTCTACTACAGTGAACCCACATCAACCTGGTACTCTTCCTAGCAACACCATTCAGAATCCAAAGAATGACGGTCATGTATGGCAGTTATTACTCGAGGGGGTAAGAAAACCATAGATCCACCTAGGCAGTCTGTGGTAGAAGTTGAGATTAGAAAAGAAGATGATGTGATAGAGGTTAGAGAAGAGTCTGAGAATGCAATAGAGAAAGAATCAGAGATATCTCAGAAAGTGGTCCTCATACCTAGACCTCCACCACCTTTTCCACAGAGGTTAGTGAAGAAGACTGAAGATGGTAAATATCGCAGGTTTTTTACTATGTTGAAGCAACTTTCTATCAATGTTCCTTTGATAGAAGCCTTGGAGCAAATGCCTGGATATGCGAAGTTTATGAAAGATATGGTGACAAAGAAAAGGTCTGTGAGTTTTGAAGATGATGATAGATTGTAGCATTGTAGCGCTATTGCTAACAAGATCTCTTGTGCAGAAGAAGGGAGACTCTGGTGCTTTCACGATCCCATGTACTATAGGGTTGTTACACTTTGCTAAGGCACTATGTGATCTTGGTGCTAGCATCAACCTCATGCCCTGTCTATTTACAAGAAGTTGGGTCTAGGGGACCCAAAGCCCACTACAATGCGGTTACTAATGGCCGATCCAAACTGTGAAGAGGCCCGATTAAAAGTTTTTGTGTAGGGGAGAAACATTTAAAAACTTGTGAACCTTTTTTATTCTGAGTGAATTGTGTGAAGTCATTTTCCTATATTATGTACTCTCTTTATATAGTAGATTGTTCATCTCCTCTTCTGGACGTAGGTCGGTTGACCGAACCATGTTAATTTTTTATATCTTTTGGTATATTCTTGTTTGTTTTCTTACACATGGTCTATTGAGGTTTTCTAGCTTTTGCGTGACATTGGATTATTTTGATCATTACATGCCAGATTTACGAACCAGAAGGACTTATGATTAATCTATATCTAATTGGACTAAATCCACAATTTAATGCAAGAGTATCTCAAAGAGTTGGTTTTCACATTTATACTACAGTTGCAAGTATTTAAGAATCAAAATCAAGTAACAATGAACAACTTCAATTTCGGTGTTTATACTATGATTGGGGAAATTCCATGGCCACAACATACTAAGAATTCAAGTGTCACATCTCTTTCATTTATTTCATAAGGTTATCAAATAATTGATTTACTGGGTTGATATTATGATCATGATCTCTCGACATCTAATCACCTACCTAGTTGAACGTTTAACTATATCCTTGAGCGAGGATAGACATAATGAATTGTTGAGCACTTAGTTTTCATCCTGTTTTGTACCCAGCACGGTGTTTATGGTTGTCTCATCCGAAACACAAATCAATTCAAGTAATATGTAAGAAAAGATCATGCTCCTTGTATTCCCCGCTCTATCTCTCTATTCCCGTTTTGATATTCTAATTAATAAAAACGGAATATAAATTTTGTTGAGATCTTATAAATAGTAATAATAATAGGATTATTATTATATATTTGTCACGTTCGAGCCTACACCCCTAATGTAGCACTCGAGAAACTATTTATGATCCCCAAGAGAATCCTTGGCCTGATTGAATGTTTAGAGAAATACTTACAAAAACATAAATAAGCTTTAAAAATAAAATTTAGAACACTCAAACTCAAGAAAATACTTAACTCAAAATGAAAAATACTTAATTTCAATAATAATTAATAATAATATTTTGGTAAACATTTCAAACAAAAAGAGAATTACTGAGAGACTCCTCAATTCTAACTATCTATGAAGCCTCTAATACTAGAATAGAAGTCGGGACAAGACCCACGACAACTCAACAATAACATGAAAGTAAATGTGAACTCCTCCGGAAAGCAAGGAGGCTCACCAAAACTGTCTGAAATGCAAAGTGATCTCAACGAAACGCTTGTAGATGATCCTGAACACCTGTATCTGCATCATAAAAGATGCAGGTTGAATGACATCAGTAGATTGAATATATGAGTATTTAATATAGCTGAATAACAACTAACTAAATGAAAGGACTGTAATATATGTAGATATATACTTAAATGAAAATAAAGAAATGAGTTAAATCATTAAAACTTTAGAAAAGCACTTTCTCATTCTTTGAACTTTAACATGATAAGCGATATATAAAAATACACTGTAACTCTATTGGGAGATTCTATAATCGACAACCATCACTATGAGCTAAGTGATGATAAAGCGTCTTGTCCATGCTGCCAGAATTGTCCTATATCGTGTCGGGATATATAACACCTCAACTAAGTAGATCCACTAAGCTCTGCCCCAAGGCACTAAGGATGTATCTAAAAAGTATGATCATGTACCCATCTTGACAAGACTTGGTTTGTGGGGGTTGTGAGTTGTCTGATCTCTCCCCATATCGATGCTCAATACTACTCCAAATAATAATTACTTTTGCTCAATGTATAAAATCATTACTCTTTATCTAATTTGAGATAATTGATCAAACTATCCTCTTAAAAGAGGTAACTGCTTTGAATTAACTCTCAACCCATTACTCGTTTAGAAAACAAAGATTCTCTTTTCTCAATGTAAAAATGATAAGTTTGGGAATCAATAGTTCCCTTAAGCTTTACTCCAAATGTCTCTTTAAACTTTCCTCAAAAAATCCTCTTTAATTTCTTAGAAAATCAATTTAAGATAATTGTTCAGTTAAAAATTACACACCCCGAGCCTACACCCTAGACGTTACTTGCACTCAAGAACAATTTCTGATCCCCAAGCGAGCTATATGACTTACATGACACTAAGCAATACGCGGAAGCTTAAAATAGGTGAACACTTAGTCATTCAAAAAAAGTCTTAAAGTACTGTCTTGCAAATACTTAACATGAGTCATAAGTTAAACAAAACATCGTGAGAAAACAATGGAAGCATCTAATTATATCTTTCTATGAACCCTCTAAAAATTCAAGATAGATGTCGGGACAAGACCACGACAGCTTAACTATTACTAAAACTGAAATGAAACTGGAGTATCCTGGAAGCAAGGAGGCCTTACCAAACACTATCTGCAAGTGAGTAGTAATCTCAACGGAGCACATGTTGATGATCTTAAGTACCTGTATCTGCATCATAAAATGATGCAGGTCGAATGACGTCAGTACATTCAATGTACTGTAAATTGAATGTACTGGTAAATGATAAGGTTAGAGTAAAAAAACTTACTGGCTTGAAGGACTGAAATCAACATAACTGGATCAATACATGGATATGAAGTGAAAACCATTTAAGCTTTACAATAAGATATACAATGAAAGCAACATGAAAATAAAATATTTTACTTTGTGGGGAGTTTGTCTAACCTACAATAATTATCATGAGCCTAGCAATGATACAGTGTTTCTCCCACGTTGCAAGGGACATCCTATACTTTGTCGGGGTATATGATGATATCGTGACTATGGATCCATCTAATTGGCTTTCTTAGAGGCAATGAGGAGTCGCGTGATAAATTAATGCTATCCTATCCTACACTTGCTATGTAGTTTTATGGTACTTTTGAGTCATAAAAGATTCTAACCCAATTTGGTGCTCGATACTACTCCCAAAAGAATTGATATAACTTTATGCTCAATTCACCCATTACAAAGAAATGACTTCTTACATGATTGGAATACTTTTCAAAAACATTAGACGTGTTTACATTCTCAAAACATGCACTTATGAACATATGTTTCAAGTCCAATAATCAACATTGGTATATATATATATATATATATAACATTTGAAGTTCTTAAGTTCTTACGAAATAGAACTTTTACACTTTTCTCTTATCTTATGTTAATTTGGAATGTAAATGAAGACATGTGAGTGGGACATGTAGACTTTCTCAAGGATTAATGAAGACTTTAAGAGTCCATATTAAGAAGAGAACGAACACACGATCCAAAGGAACACATACGGGATGAAGAATAGAGAATAAAAAGGCCAGGCGACCTGGCACATCCTTGGCGTGTCGCGCCAGCCCCAAAAGTACTGGGAGTACTTTTGGGAGCACTGCAAGCGCAGGGCGCCAGTACAAACCCAGAAATCAAACGATTTGTTTTGTTCAATTTCGTGTCCCAACTCAACGAATTTTAATTTGACTCTTAAAAGCACTTTTTAAAAAAGATTAGTCAAACACAATTTTCTTATCAAAATCATTTTTCAAATGAATTAGCCAAATACAAATTATTATTTTTCCAATCCATTTTTTTTAAAAAAGTCATTTTAAAAAAGTGTTTCTAGAAATAAGCAGTTTTTAGCAGAAACCCAAATAGGCTCTATTAGCATAATATCATTTGTATTCTATTATCAATTGATTACATAGATTTACTAGCTTTATTTCAACATATCATAAACTTATTTGTATTTTATGACAAGTAATATTTTATGACCAGTAATTTAAAAATACATATTTACTTGCCTTATTTGAACTAGTACCATAAATTCAATTATATCTTTTATAAAGTAATTTAAATATTACAGATTTTTAAAAATTATACTAATTAATACTATAATTTCATATCTTCCTTCAACTCCTATATAAGAGTCGTAAATGGCATGGCCAATTCATACTTTCATAGCATACAAAAGTTCAATAGTGAAAAAAAACATGAAGAGTTTCACTATGCTTTTTCGTTTTTCTATGACAATATTTTCCTCTTTGTTTGACCATTCACTAGGTATGATTTTTTTATTCAATGCATGTAATCTACTCATTATTTTGTATCAGGTGATGATACTAAATATTGCCCAGGAACTTTTACGACTAACGATATATGTGCTAATATTAGTTGTGGAAATCTAGCTCTATTTCACTGGCCAACAAGTTCAATGCCTCATGATTGTGTTTGTACTGCAACAGGAAGCAATCAAAGTCTTTGTACCTGTCAAATTCGTTGTTAAACAAAATTATGCAATAAAAGTGGTTATTATTGATGTTAATTGAGTAATGATACATGTCCATTTAATGATTGAGAATAAATAAAAACAAATAGAAATCAAAAGTTGAACAATATTTTTTATAAGTGGAAAAGCTTAACTTTAAAAGTTGAGAGATCAAAGTAGCAATTAAAAGTTGAACAATATTTTTTCCTTTTAAACAAGCATCATTAATAGAGCAATATTGTAATTTTATCAAACCAATGTAACATATTAAATGATACATGCCAAAACAATGTAATAAAAAATTATATAAATCATTATTATCACATATATTTACTTGCCTTTTGCATCTTCAAAATTAAAATGGGCCATTAGGTACCCACTTAAATGACCAATAAACTACATCATTTTTTAGAGTAAATAATCAACTGCATAATTTTTTTCGCTAACTGTAACGACCTGTTCCCGTCGTTATAGAAAAGCCAATGGGAAAATATTTTGGGTCGGAAAACTTTTTGGTAGTAACCTGAGAATTCCTAGCCTAGTCCAAATTTGGACGAAATCGGAGTTAGTGAGATCTAGGGAGATCTGGTAATGAATGAGAGATCTAATTATGAATTTGATCACACGAGTAGATAGATAAGACGTTAAGGAACCGGTGTGATCTAATTATGAATTTGATCAATAGAGCTCCCGAAACTGATCTTAGCGTGATCGGGTAGTTTCTGAGTGTCATGGAATGAAGGTGTGTTCTGAAATGAGGGTTTGAAGCTCAGCTTTCGACTCTCTATTTCAATGTAAGCCGCTAGGGTGGGAATTATCCCGCCAAGGTGGGGCCGCTGTGGGGGGATGGGGGCCGTCGTAGAGGCCAGTCGCGACTTAAGTCGGAAATAAACACCAAAATTGTTATTATTCTGTAATTTTCGTTCTTGAGAGCTAGGAAACGAACCAGGGGAAGTTATTTACAATTTCCCACCTCTTCTAGAACTAAAGGTAAGGTGTTTAATCCCCTAATCCATTTTTCGATCCCTAGAACTTAGATTCTTGGTTAAATACTATTGGGGGAGGATTTTTGGACTAAATTGGATGGTGGGAAAAAGCCCTAGTTGTACCTTAGGATCATGGGTTTGGTCTTGGGTTATTGGGTTTGTTATAATTCGGATAATTAGACCTTTGATTATTGATCCTTGCGTTATATTACTTGTTTGTAGACCTAGAACAAACGAAAAGAATTCGAAAGGGGAAGAATCAAGTTTCTTAGGAGGATTCAAGCTTGGTTTCAAGGTAGGTGATGGCTTATTTCTTGTTTCCATGATGTATGTTAGCAATTGTTTCATTGTAATGCATGTATGTATGTGAATGTTGCACTATTGATCACACCTAATGCAAATAAGTATGAATGAATGATTGTATACCTTGAATCAACACTTGATTGTATAATTTTGAGAATGTACATTGTGATTGTGATTGTGATTGAGGCTTGTTGAATAGATCGGGCGTTACGTTCCAACACACTAACTGGGTTTGGATGTCACGCACCGACATACATATTGGAATCTCGTTCCTACACACTAATTGGGATCGGGTACCACGTTCTTGTACAATAACAGTTTGGGTATGGGTTCCATGAGAGGGCCATTGCATTGCCATAATTACTTGTTAAATAGAATCTGGAATTGTAAGTTGTTCATGATTGATAATCGATATATGTATGTTCGCTTACTGGAATAGTCGCGTGATACTACCAGTACACTATGGGTGTGTATTGATACTGCACTTGCTATTTCTTTGTTGAGTACAAGACATCTTCAAGTGGCTACCGACATACCTCATTTAGGATATCATTGATCAAGATTGAATTCAAGGGTGAGCCAACTCTTCTAGGCTGCCATGAGTTCTCTATGTTTTAGTCCGCTCTTTTCAGACTCAAACTTTCTCGTTAGTTTTACTCGTATGTTTAGTTTTGGAGTTGCGCCTCCTTTGCTTAGAATTAATGAACTTTAGAGTTTTGGTACATTGACTTTCAAATTCTAGGGGTATTTTCCGCAATGTTTTAGTAACGAGTTGTTAGACTTTAGAGTTTATGGGAACTCCACTTTATTTCTGCATTTAAACTTGCTTCCGTATGTTTAAATGTTTAGTTCTTAGGTTAGCTGATTAGTATCTCCCACCTGAGGTTAAGTAGTGGTGGAGAGCTTATGTGGAATACAGATCTTCATGTTTACCACCACTCACTTGGACCTAGTTTCATGCTCTGTTCTTGGAGAAGTATGTGCCCCGGACCTTGAGAGATCGCAAGAAGGATGACTTCATGGCTTTAGAGAAGGGTGGCATATCTGCAGCTGCTTATGAAGCTAAGTTCCATGTTTTGTCTAGATATGCTACGCAGTTGGTGACTACTGAGGAAGAGAGGATATGTCTATTTGTCAAGGGATTAAAATCTGAGGTAACAGATTTTGTGAAGAAAGTGGAAGGAGTGAGGCGCGATGGGAAGGCTAAAGTGTTGGCTAATAAAGCTAAGAGCACAGGTAACTTTCAGGGTTCCTACTCCAGAGGTTCAAAGAGGCCGACACTTGCAGCCAGGCCAATTCAGTCTATTATGCCCGCTTCTACAGGTAATTACTCTGGAATCCACCTCAAAATTTGATTTAAGATAGCCAGGGAGCCGCACCTTCGACGGGCAGCATGACATCTTTTGATCTCACTTGTTATAATTGTAGAGAACCTGGGCATATGAGGAGAGATTGTCCCCACCCACACATGTTGGACCCCGCGCAACAGCATACTAGAGCAGTGGTACCCGCGGGAAATAATAATAATGGTCGGGGATGTCCACAAGGTGGGAGAGGAGGAAATCAGTGAGGTCGTGGAGGTCGGGGAAATGGTAATGCAGGCAGAGGTACGACACAACTAGGCAGGGAAGTCACCTGTCAAGATGACAAGGCTCAGTGTTACACCTTTTCAGGTAAGAGCGAGGCAGATTCTTCTGACGCAGTGATCACAAATACCATTCTTGTCTGTGACCGAATGGCTAATGTGTTATTTGATATAGGTTCTACTTATTCTTATGTGTCCTTTCAGTTTGCCTTGGGATTTGATATACTTGATGCCTCCATCCATGTTTCTACCTCGTTGGAGAGTCTGTCCTAGTTACCTATGTTTATCGTGCTTGTTATGTTATGTTTATGGGTTTCCAAACTTGGCTGATTTGGTTATATTGGGTATGACGGACTTTGATATAATCTTAGGCATGACTTGGTTGTCCTCATATTATGCTGTGCTTAATTGTAATATTAAGTTTGTGACTTTAGAGGTTCCGGGTAGGGAAAAGTTAGAGTGGGAAGGGGTGTACAAGCCTAAGCCAGCTAAGATCATATCCTCCATTCGGGCTAGGAAACTGGTGGGGCAGGGTTGTTTGGCATATTTGTCCCATATTCGGGATGTTGAGGTTGAGTCTCCCTCTATTGAGTCTATTCATGTGGTGTCAGAATTTAGAGAAGTGTTTCCTACCGATTTGCATGGTATGCCTCCGGATAGAGATATAGATTTCTACATTAATTTGGAACCTGGTCCCCTCCCCATCTCCATTCCTCCTTATTGCATGGCTCCAACAGAGTTAAGAGAGCTTAAGGCTCAAATTCAGGAACTTCTTGATAAAGGTTTCATTCATCCTAGTGCTCCGGATAGAGATATCCTATTTTGTTTGTTAAGAAAACTGATGGTAGTATGAGGATGTGCATAGACTACCGACAATTGAATAGAGTCACCATTCGAAACAAGTACCATTGCCTCGAATAGATGATCTGTTTGACCAGTTGTAGGGTGCATCCATTTTCTCTAAGATTGATCTAAGATCTGGTTACCATCAATTAAAAATTAGGCCTCAGGATATACCAAAAATGACATTTAGGACCCGTTATGAACACATGAGTTTCTAGTTATGTCGTTTGGGTTAACAAATACGCCTACAACTTTCATGAGTTTGATGAATAGTGTGTTTAAACCATTTCTTGATTCGTTTGTAATAGTATTTATTGATGACATTTTGGTCTATTCGAAAAGTGAGGAAGAGCATGTTGACTATCTTCGTATTGTTCTAGGTGTTCTTAGGAAACAAAAGTTGTATGCAAAATTTTCTAAGTGTTAATTTTGGTTGACTTCAGTTACCTTTTTTGGGCATGTAGTTCTAAGGGAAGGGGTAATGGTAGATCCTCAAAAGATTGATGTTGTTACGAATTGGGTTCGGCCTAGCTCTGTGACTGAAGTTAAGAGTTTTGTGGGGCTCGCTAGTTACTATCGTCGATTTGTGAAGAACTTTGCTTCTATTGCCACACATCTAACAAGCTTGGCCAAAAAGGAGGCATCGTTAGAATAGATAAAAAAATGTGATGAGAGCTTTCAAAAGCTCAAGACTCTTTCGACCACATCACCTATTCTAGCACTACCGATGAAAGGTAAAGATTTTATTATTTATTGTGATGCTTCCCATTCGGGTTTGGGTGTTGTGTTAATGCAAGATAAGACTGTTATAGCTTATGCATCATGACAATTGACGGTACATGAGAGGAATTACCCAACACATGATTTAGAGTTGGCAGCAGTGGTGTTTGCTCTTAAGATTTGGCGGTATTACCTTTATGGTGTCAAGTGTGAGGTGTTTACTGATCATCGTAGTCTACAACATGTATTCACTCAAAAGGATCTCAATTTGAGACAGCGAAGGTGGATGGAGTTACTCAAGGATTATGATGTGACCATTCGATATTATCCGGATAAGGCTAATGTAGTGGCATACACGCTAAATCGGAAGGCGGTGAGTATGGGTAGTCTACCTTGCTTGAATGTATACAGGCGACCTTTGGCTAAGGAAATTCAAACCTTGGAATCTAAGTTAATAATGTTGGGCATCTCAAAAAAGGTGGGGTGTTAGCTAGCATTGAGGGAAGAGCGACATTCATTGAAGAGATCAAGGCCAAACAGTTTGAGGATGAGAATTTGAATGAGCTTAGAAAGAACATAGTGTCTGGTAAGGCACAAGTTGTGACTTTAGATTCGAGGGGTGTGCTCATTTTTAAAGGAAGGATTTGTGTCACTCAAATAGATGACTTGATTCAAAAATTGTTGATAGAATCTCATGGTTTGCGGTATTTTATTCATCCGGGTGTGACCAAGATGTATCGAGACTTGAAGAGACTATATTGGTGTTCGGGCATGAAGAAAGATATAGCAAAGTTTGTGGCTAAGTGTCAAAATTGCCAACAAGTAAAATATGAGCATCAAAGGCCAGCAGGTTTGCTTTAGAGAATGCCAATTCCGGAATGAAAGTGGGAAATAATAGTCATGGATTTTGTGGTTGGTCTTTCCAAGACTTTGGTAAAGTTTGATTCTATTTGGGTAGTAGTTGATAGATTGAGTAAGTCAGCCCATTTTATTACAGTTAGAATAGATTATAATGTGCATCAATTGGCTAAGGTGTATGTAAAAGAGATAGTAAGGCTGCACGGGGTGCCCCTTTCTATCATCTCAGACCGTGGTACGCAATTTACATCCAAGTTTTGGAGGAAATTACATGATGAATTGGGCACACAACTCAGTTTTAGTAGAACTTTCCATCTGCAGATGAACGGGCAGTCGGAGAGGACTATCCAAGTATTAGAGGACATGTTGAGGGCATGTGTGATTGACTTTAGAGGACATTGGGATAAGTTCCTACCTTTGTGTGAGTTCTCTTATAATAATAGTTACCACTCCAGCATTGATATGGCATTATTTGAAGCACTGTATGGGAGGGGAAGTAGATCACCCATAAGATAGTTTGAGGCTAGAGATGTGAAACCTTTGGGGGTTGATTTAGTAAAGGATGATCAATATAAAGTGATGAGTATTCAAGCTAAGCTTTTAGCAGCCCAGAGTAGACAGAAAAAGTATGCATACCATAAGGTAAGAGACATGGCATTTCAGACGGGAGAAAAAATTCTTCTTAAGGTGTCACCCATGAAAGGGGTGATGAGATTTGGCAAGAAGGTCAAACTTAGTCCTCAATGCATTGGACTGTTTGAAATTCTTGATTGTGTAGGATCAGTAGCGTATAGATTGTCTTTACATACTAACCTATCGGGCGGTTTATCCGGTATTTCATGTGTCCATGTTGAAGTGATATCACGGTGATGGGGATTACATCATAAAATGGGACTCAATGTTGTTAGACAAATACCTCCAGTATGAGAAAGAACCAATTGCAATTCTTGATCGTGATGTCCGAAAGCTGAGGACCAAAGAGATTAAGTCTATGAAAGTTCAATAGAAGCATCGTCCAGTTGAGGAAGCTACTTGGGAAACCGAGAAGGACATGCTTGACAAGTATCCCTAGTTGTTCGTCGATTCAGGTACTACTTCTCTCTTGCATTATTTTGTTTTCCTAATTTGTCACTCGAGGACGAGTGATGGGTAAATTGGTATCTATTGTAACAACCTTCTCCCATTGTTACTGAAAATCCAACGGGAAAACTTTTTGGGCCGGATAACTTTTTGGTAGTAACTTGAAACTTCCTAGCCTAGTCCAGATTTGGACGAAATCAAAGTCAGTG
This sequence comes from Solanum verrucosum, assembly GCF_900185275.1. NCBI lineage: Eukaryota > Viridiplantae > Streptophyta > Magnoliopsida > Solanales > Solanaceae > Solanum > Solanum verrucosum. Next base: position 488,242 of record NW_026020413.1, read on the forward strand.
AGTTATAGGGAGATCTGGTAATGAATATGATATCTAATTATGAATTTGATCACACGAGTAGATAGATAAGGCGTTAAGCAACCCGTACGACTTTACAGAATCAATTTTGAGCGAGTAGAATTCTCGAAACTGATCTTAGCATGATCGGGTAGTTTCTGAGTGTCATGGGATAAAGGTGTGTTGTGAAATGGGGGTTTGAAGCTCAACTTTCGATTCTCTGTTTCCGTGCAAGCAGCCAAGGTGGGAATTATCCCGCCAAGGCGGGCCGCTGTAGTGGGATGGGGGCTGCCGTAGCGGGCCAGTCGCGACTTAAGTTGGAAATAAACCCCAAAATGTTATTATTCTGCAATTTTCGTTCTTGAGATCTAGGAGACGAACCAGGGCAAGTTCTTGAAAGTTTTCCGCTTCTTCTAGCACTAAAGTTAAGGTTTTTACTCCCGTAATCCATTTTTTGATCCCTAGAACTTAGATTCTTGGTTAATTACTATTGGGGGAGGGTTTTTGGACAGAATTACATGGTATGAAAAAGCCATAGCGTCACCTTAGGATCATGGGTTTGGTCTTAAGTTATTGGGTTTGTTACAATCTGGATAATTAGACTTTTGATTATTGATCCTTACATTATATTACTTGTTTGTAGACCTAGAACAAGCGGAAAGAATCTGGAAGGGGAAGAATCAAGTTTCTTAGGAGGATTGAAGCTTGGTTTCGAGGTAGGTGATGGTTGATTTCTTGTTTGTGTGATGTATGTTAGCAATTGCTTCATTGCAATGCATTTATGTATGTGAATGTTGCACTATTCATCACACCTAATGCAAATGAGTATGAATGATTGATTTTATGCCTTGAATAAGCACTTGATTGCATGATTTTGAGAATGTACATTGTGATTGTGATTGTGATTGTGACTGTGGCTTGTTGAGTGGATCAGGTCTTACGTTCCAACACACTAATTGGGATCGGATATCACGCACCAACATATGTATTGGAACGAGTGTCACGTTCTGACACACTAATTAGCATAAGGTACCACGTTCTGGTGCGGTAACAGTTTGATATGGTTCCATGAGAGGACCATTGCATTGTCATACAGGCCATTGTTTGTGTAATGAAGGTTGTCGTTTGACCTATAGGCTATCGTTTGTGTAACATCTCGCTAATTGAAAGAACTAGAAAGAGCTAGAATTGGAAATAGTCATTTTAGGAAAGAATGAAAAATCTTGAAATTTGTTAAGTTATGTTAAGTTTGGGTTTTTGGTCAACTTCAAAAAACCATAACTCCTAGTTCAAGATGATTTAGGTGTTCTTCCAGATACCGTAGGAAAGATCTTGGAATTATCTTTCCAACGCCACCGAGTTTGCGTGATTCCGAGTTCGTATGAGTGAGATATGCCCATTTAAGGTTGGGTTGTTCAAATAAGTTATGTCTAAACCGGATTTTGGAAGGGTATTTTGGTCTTCACCATGCCCAATTAAATTAATTCGTTTTTGGTAATTACTTAGGGTTCTAAACTGAACTTGGTCATTTTACGCTTTTGAAAATTGAGTTAAGGTTTTAGAGAAGAGAAACAAATAGGAGAAAAGAGGAGAGGAAGCAAGAATTGTCAAATTCTCAAAGCTAAGATTGTGGATTTTGTCAAGGGGTGATCCCTACGAGGTATGTGAGGCTTTCATAACATTGGGTTCGTTCACCCACGGGCCAAACATGTTTATTTCAGCGTGAAATCATCCTAAAAGGGTTGAAAGTTCGATGTTCTTGATATGTATTCTTGAATTGGGCTGAGATTGAGAAGTTTCTGAGATCTTTACGTCGAATTATAGAGTTGTTTTGATTTAGGTTGTTAGATATATTTTCTAGGTAAATGAATCTAAAAATAATTTGGGGAAAAGAACCGAGTTTAGGAAAATTGAGGCTGGAAAACGAAAAAGGAAAAAGTTGGGAGAATCTGGGTACCAGGTCCGCGTCGCGGACCTGTTCCTCAAAATGGGAAAATTCACCTCGCATCGCGGAGCGGTCTCGGACCGTTCTGCCTCAAAAATTATTTTTACGACCAAATATTTAAATATATCTCCGCGTCGCGGACTTGCTTCGAGACAATGATTTCTTGATCTTTTCTCATGTGTAATTATTTAAAAACACTCCTAAACATCATGAGATCATTCCTATCACAAATCATAATCCTTGAATCCATAATTCAATTCCAGGAAACTTAAGAGTCAAGTCAAGGAAAGTTAAGAGAAATTCATAAAGTTTTCCAAAAGTCTTTCACAAATATTTTAACTTTGTTTCTGAGTTGAGTAAGGAGTAAGAGTAAAAGTTCATTTCTTCAAAGATTATAGCGGAACTAAGTATTCCCAAGAGTTAAAATTGTTTTCACATTTAAGCAAGAAAGGGAACATCGATTCCAAGAGAGCTTTTGAGATAAGTTTTGAGTAATTATCTCAAACCAAAGAAATAAGTTTTGTTTTAAAAGTATTTGAGCTAAGTATATTTTTGGGAGTAGTATTGAGCACCGATATGGGGATGCCAGTTCATAATAGCTCAAGTCTCCATAAATGTTGAAGCCATCATGGGTAGTAAAATATCATACTTTTCAGATGATTCATTAAGTGTTTTTTAGCATAGACTAGTGGATCCACTTAGTTAAGACGTCCTATATGACGACAAAATATATGAAAGTTCTAGCAATGTGGGTAAAACGTTGTATCACCACTTAGGCTTATAGTGGTGGTTGTCGGTTAGAGAAACTCTCACAGTTACTTTATATGTAATTGAGTTGTTAATGCATTTCTTTAACAAGTTGAGTTGCTACCTAATGTTTCAAATGCTTTGTATAAACTACACTTTATTGCTGTGTACTTTGCATTCGAGTTAAGCTATTCATGAGTTGAGTAAAGCCAAGGTAAGTGTTCCTTTCAGATCCTTTTAATCTTATGTTATGTTTAGTTTCCCCTCGCATACTCGTACATTCAATGTACTGATGCCATTTGGCGAGCATCATTGTTATGATGCAGATACATGTAACCAGGATCAACATCTAGCGCCTCGTTGATCCAGTTGAGCATTTGGAGTCAGTTGGTGAGCCTCCTTGCTTTAGAAGGGCTCATTTTTTATCATTTGATTTTAGTATTTCATTTGTTAGGATGATCGGGGGTCTTGTCCCGACATCCCTCCTTTTTTTAGAGGCTTCATAGACAATCAGAAGTTCATATGTATTTACACTGTTATTTCTTATGTTAAAACTTGAGTTGCCACTTTGGTCAAATTGAATGTTTGACCTTTAAACGTTCTATGTTATTTTATTAAACAATTGAGTAGAGATGCATTTGATCATTGTAATAATGCTTAGAGTCTTCCGTTTAGTAAGTAAGCCAGACCAAGGGTTCGCTTGGGGCCATCAATGGTTCTCGAGTGCCAGTCCTGCCCAGGGTGTAGGGTCGGGGCGTGACAAAATTGGTATCAGAACACAAAGTTCAAGAGTCCTAGAAAGTCTTTAAAGACTTGTTTGTAGAGTCCTAGTTATCAGTGTGAAGTGCGCCACATCTATAATTAGGAGACTGCAACACTTAGGAAATTATCTCATTTCTTTCACATTCATTTCGTGCGATAAACTTCATCTCTATAAAGTCTCTTTCTAATTCGTGCTTGCGCGTGTTTTCAGTTAATTATGCCTCCACGAAGAGCTGTCATAGGTCGTCCTGCTAGGCGTAATATTGAGGAGCAAGGGGTATCTAATGCACCTGAAGTGCAACCCTAAGGAGAAGTCACCAATGTTGAGTTCAGGGAACTGATAAGAATGTTGAGTCAAGATGTGACCAACCAAGCTGGGCAGAGAGAGAACCGACAAGAAGGGAATGATACTTCGAGGATTCGTGAGTTCTTGAGGATGAATCCTCCAAGTTTCACTGGTTCAAGCACTACTGAGGATCCATAGAACTTTATTGAGGAACTGAAAAAGGTATTTGAGGTTATGCCTATTGCCAATGCTGAGTGAGTGGAACTAGCTACATATCAACTAAAAGATCTTGCTAGGACTTGGTTTGACCAGTGGAAGAAGGTTAGAGCTGAGGGAGCACCACCTGTGAGTTGGACATGTTTTGATGAGGCCTTTTTGGGGTGTTTCTTTGCCCGAGAACTGAGAGAAGACAAGGTATGATAGTTTCTCACCCTTAATAAAGATTCACTAAGTGTTCATGAGTATGGGTTGAAGTTCACCCAACTATCCCGTTATGTTCTGGAGATGGTTGCTGATATGAGGAGTAGAATGAGTTTGTTTGTTGTTGGGATGTCTCGTCTGTCGAGTAAGGAAGGTAAGGTTGCAATGCTATTAGGTGACATGGATATAGCAAGGTTGATGGTCTATGTGCATCAGGTTGAGGAAGATAAGTTGAGGGATAGAGAGGAATTCAGAAATAAGAAGGCTAAGACGTCAGGGAATGAGTCTGGGCAACAAAGAAATATTGTAAACCAGTTTTCTTTCCAACAAAAGCAAAACGGACCTTCTCCATCGTCTGCTAGTGCACCTGCACCCAGAAACAAAGGTGAGTACAATAGTCAGAATTCACAGCACTTCAGGGCTAGACCTGCCAAATCTCAGGGTAGTGTGGCACAATAAGGCAACTGGGCTCCTACATGTGCTAAGTGTGGAAGGACTCAACCAGGTAAGTGTCGCGATGGCTCCACAGGTTGTTTCAAGTGTGGACAAGAGGGTCACTTCATGAAAAAGTGCCCTAAGAACGGGCAAGGTAATGATAATCAAGGCAATAGAGCCCAATCTTCATTAGTTGCTCCACCAAATAGGGCTGCACCTAGAGGAACTACTTTTGGTTTTGGCGGAGGAGCAACCCGCCTTTATGCGATCACTAGTCGTCAAGAGCAAGAGAATTCTCTAGATGTTGTCACTGGTATGAGCAAAGTCTTTACTCTTGATGTTTATGCTTTGGTAGACCCAGGAGCAAGTTTATCTTTTGTGACTCCTTATGTTGCAAATAATTTTGATGTTCTTCCTAAGAAACTTTGTGAACCCTTTTATGTTTCTACACCTGTTGGGGAGTCTATTCTAGCTGAGAGAGTATATCATGATTGTGTCAGTTCCATCAATCACAAGAACACGATGGCTAATTTAATTGAGTTAGACATGGTAGATTTTGATGTCATTCTAGGTATGGACTGGTTTTATGCCTGTTATGCCTCCATTGATTGTAGAACTCGAGTTGTTAGGTTTCAAATTCCTAATGAACTTATAGAGTGTAGTAGCAGTTCAGCAGTGCCTAAGGGTCGTTTCATTTCATACCTTAAGGTGAGAAAGTTAGTTTCCAAGGGGTGTGTATATCACTTAGCCCGAGTTAATGACTCTAGTGTTGAGATACCTCATATTCAGTCAGTTTCAGTAGAAAAAGAATTTTCAGAAGTCTTTCCTGATGATCTTCCCAAAGTCCCTCCTGAGAGAGAAATAGACTTCGGTATAGATATTCTTCCAGATACTCGTCCTATATCTATTCCGCCATATAGAATGACACCAGCATAGTTAAAAGACCTAAAAGAGCAGTTGAAAGATCTCCTAGATAAAGGTTTCATTCAACCAAGTGTCTCACCTTGGGGCGCTCTGGTCTTATTTGTGAAAAAAAAGAATGGTTCCCTTAGGATGTGTATAGACTATCACCAGTTGAACAAGGTTACCATCAAGAATAAGTATCCTCTTCCGAGAATTGATGATCTTTTTGATAAACTTCAGCGTGCTACTTGTTTCTCTAAGATAGATCTCAGATCGAGCTAGCATCAGTTAAGAGTAAGGGAATGTGATATTCCAAAGACAGCATTCAGAACCCGTTATGGTCACTATGAGTTCCTAGTCATGTCCTTTGGTTTAACCAATGCACCTGTAGCATTCATGGACCTTATGAGTAGAGTATTCAAGCCTTATTTAGATATGTTTGTTATCGTATTCATTGATGACATACTAATCTATTCGAGGAATGAGGAAGAACATGCTAGCCATCTCAGAATAGTTCTCCAAACTCTAAAGGATAGAGAGTTGTATGCCAAGTTCTCTAAGTGTGAGTTTTGGCTTGAGTCTGTGGCATTCTTCGGCCACATTATGTCTGGAGAGGGAATTAAAGTTGATACTAAAAAAATAGAGGCAATGCAGAATTGGCCTAGACCCATATCTCCAATTGATATTACGAGTTTCTTGGGCTTGGCTGGATATTATAGAAGGTTCGTAGAGGGGTTCTCATCTATTTCATCCCCTTTGACCAAGTTGACTCAAATGTCAGTGAAGTTTCAATAGTCTGAAGCTTATGAGAAAAACTTTCAAGAATTGAAAAAGAGGTTGACTATTGCCCCAGTGTTAACCTTACCAGAAGATACTCATGGTTTTATCGTATATTGTGATGCATCTAGAGTTGGTTTGAGTTGTGTATTAATGCAAAATGACAAAGTAATAGCTTATGCCTACAGACAGTCGAAAGTTCATAAGAAGAACTACCCAACCCATGATCTAGAGTTGGCTGCTGTAGTATTTGCTTTGAAAATATGGCGTCATTATCTTTATGGTGTTCATGTGGATATGTTCACCGATCACAAGAGTCTTCAGTATATGTTTACTCGGAAAGAGCCTAATCTCAGGCAAATGATGTGGTTAGAATTACTCAAGGATTATGACATGAGTATTCTTTATCACTAAGGCTAATGTTGTTGTTGATGCCTTGAAAAAGTTATCTATGGGTAGTACCACCCATTTTGAGGAAGATAAGAAAGAGCTAGCAAAATATGTGCACAGACTTACACGCTTGGGAGTCCGACTAATGGATTCCATAGAAAGAGGAGTAGTGGTGATGAATGGGTTTGAATCATCATTAGTGTCAGAAGTGAAAGAAAAGCAAGACCAAGATCCTATTTTGGTTGAATTGAAGGCAAATGTTCATAAGCAAAAAGTATTGGCTTTTGAACAAGGGGGAGATGATGTATTGAGGTATCAAGGTAGGTTGTGTGTACCAAGGGTGGATGAACTCCAAGAGAGGATCATGGAGGAAGCTCATAGCTCCAGACATTCCATTCATCTAGGTTCCATAAAGATGTATCGCGATTTGAGAGAGGTTTATTGGTGGAGTAGTATAAAGAAGAGCATTGCTGAGTTTGTTGCTAAGTGTCCAAATTGCCAACAAGTTAAAGTAGAGAACCAAAGGCACGGTGGGTTGGCTCAAAATATAGAACTCCCGAAATGGAAGTGGGAGATAATATTATGGACTTCATCGCAGGTTTACCAAGGTCTCGCATGCAACATGATTCTATTTGGGTGATTGTTAATAGAATTACAAAATTATCCCACTTTTTACCGGTAAGGACTACCCATTCAACAGAAGATTCTGCTAAGTTGTATATTCAAGAGATAGTTAGACTTCATGGGGTGCCAGTTTCGATTATTTCAGATAAAGGCGCCCAATTTACTGCACTGTTCTGGAAATCTTTTCAGAAAGACTTGGTTTCAAAGGTGAACTTAAGTACTACTTTTCATCGTCAGACAGATGGGCAAGCAGAGCGCACTATTCAGACCTTAGAGGATATGTTGAGGACTTGTGTGATTGATTTCAAGGGGAATTGGGATGATCACCTACCTCTCATTGAGTTCGCTTACAACAATAGTTGCCACTCTAGCATCCAAATGGTTCCCTACGAAGCTCTTTACGGGAGGAGATGCAGATCTCCTATTGGATGGTTTGAAGTGGTGAAGCTGGGTTGATATGACCTAATTTAGTTCATCAAGCTATGGAGAAGGTGAAAGTGATTCAAGAGAGGTTGAAAATAGCGTAGAGTTGTCAGAAATGCTACACTGATGTTAGGAGATGAGAGTTAGAGTTCGAAGTAGATGATTACGTATACTTGAAAGTTTCACCCATGCATGGTGCTATGAGATTTGGTAAGAAAGGGAAGCTTATTCCCCGGTATATTGGCCCTTATAGAATATCCAAAAGGGTTGGTAATATAGCTTATGAGTTAGAGCTACCCCAAGAGTTGGTAGCAGTTCATTCGATATTTCATGTCTCCATGTTGAAGAAGTGCATGGGAGATCTTTAACTTATCATACCAGCTGAAGCTATTGGGATCAAGGATAGCTTATCTTATGAGGAAATTCCTGTTCAGATTCTAGATCGCCAAGTTCGAAAGTTGAGGACAAAAGAGGTAGCATCATTCAAAGTTCTTTGGAGGAACCAATTTTTTGAGGAAGCTACTTGGGAAGCTGAGGAAGATATGACGAAGAGATATCACATCTCTTTGATACCGGAGAAATTCCAGATCAAGGTACTAATTCTCTTCTTAGTACTCTTTAATTTATAAGTTGGCATGTTGTATTTTCATTGCTTGTTGGGTGTTTGAGCTGAATGTTAGATGTTACACCCTTATCCTAGTAAGAGTAATCTCATTCAAGGACGAATGTTTCCAAGGGGGAGATATTGTAACATCTCGCTAATTGAAAGAATTAGAAAGAGCTAGAATTGGAAATAGTCATTTTAGGAAAGAATGAAAAATCTGGAAATTTGTTAAGTTTGGGTTTTTGGTCAACTTCAAATGACCATAACTCCTAGTTCAAGATGAGTTAGGTGTTTTTCCAGATACTGTAGGAAATATATTAGAATTATCTTTCCAACGCCGCCGAGTTTGCGCAATTTTGAATTCGTATGAGTGAGATATGCCCATTTAAAGTTGGGTTGTTCAAATAAGAAAAGTCCCGGATTTTAGAAGGGTATTTTGGTCTTTACCATGCCCAATTAAATTATTTCGTTTTTTGTAATTACTTAGGGGTCTAATCTGAACTTGGTCAGTTTATGCTTTTGAAAATTGAGTTAGGGTTTTAGAGAAGACAAAAGAAGAGGAGAAAAGAGGAGAAGAAGCAAGAATCGTCAAATTCTCGAAGCTAAGATTGTGGATTTCGTTAAGGGATGATCCCTACGAGGTATATGAGGCTTTCATAACGTTGGGTTCGTTCACCCACATGCCAAACATGTTTATTTTAGCGTGAATTCGTCCTATAAGGGTTAAAAGTTTGATGTTCTTGATATGTATTCTTGAATTTGATGTCATTCTTGAATTAGGCTGAGATTAAGAAGTTTCTCAGATCTTTACGTCGCATTATAGAGTTGTTTTGAGTTAGGTTCTTAGATACATTTGCTGGTTATATGAATCTAAAGAGAATTTGGGGAAAATAATCGAGTTTAGGCGAATTGGAGCTGGAAAACGAAGAAGGAAAAAGTTGGGAGAATCTGGATAATAGGTCCACGTTGTGGACCTGTTTCCTCAGAATGGGAAAATTCTCCTCGCATCGTGGAGTAGTCACGGACCGTTCTGCCTCAAAAATTATTTTCGCGACAAAATATTTAAATACATCTCTGCATCGCGGACTTGCTTCCAGACAGTGATTTCTTGATTTAACCTTCTAAAAACACTCTCAAACATCATAAGATCGTTCCTATCACAAATCACAATCCTTTAATCCATAATTCAATTCAAGGAAAGGTAAGAGTCAAGTCAAGGAAAGTTCAGAGTCAAGTTAAGAGAAATTCATAAAGTTTTCCAAAAGTCTTTTACAAACGTTTTAACTTTGTTTTAAGAATTAAGCTCTGAGTTGAGTAAAGAGTAAGAGTAAAAGTTCATCTCTTCAAAAATTATATGGGAACTAAGTATTCCCAAGAGTTAAAAATGTTTTCACATTTGACCAAGAAAGGGAACATCGATTCCAAGAGAGCTTTTAGGCCAAGTTTTGAGTAATTATCTCAAACCAAAGAAAGAAATTTTGTTTTAAAAACATATGAGCTAAGTATATTTTTGGGAGTAGTGTTGAGCACCGATATGCAGATGTGAGTTCATAATATCTCATGTCTCCATAAACCATGTAGTCATCATGGGTAGTAAAGGATTATACTTTTTAGATAATTCCTTAGTGCTTTTTAGCATAGACTAGTGGATCACTTAGTTAAGGCGTCCTATATGACGGCAAAGTATAGGACAGCTCTGGCAGCGTGGGCAAGACGTTGTATCACCACTTAGGCTCATAGTGGTGGTTGTCAGTTAGAGAAACTCCTACAATATTATATTACTTTATATGTAATTGAGTTGTTAATGCATTTTTTTAACAAGTTGAGTTGCTACCTACTATTTTAAATGCTTTGTATAAACTACATTTTTAATGTTGTGTACTTTGCATTTGAGTTAAGCTATTCATGAGTTGAGTAAAGCCAAGGTAAGTGTTCATTTCAGATTCCTTTCAATCTCATGTTATGTTTAGTTTTCCCCTCACATACTCGTACATTCAATGTACTGATGCCATTTGGCATGCATCGTTGTTATGATGCAGACACATGTAACCAGGATCAACAGTCGTTGATCCAGTTGAGCATTCAGAGTCAGTTGGTGAGCCTCCATGCTTTTTGGAGGACTCATTTTTTATCATTTGCTTTTAGTATTTCATTTTTTAGGATGATCGGGTGTCTTGTCCCGACATCTCTCCTTGATTTAGAGGCTTTATGAACATGTAGTAGTTTAGTTGTCTTTACATTATTATTTATTATGTTAAGACTTGAGTTGCCACTTTGCCCATGTTGAATGTTTGACCTTTAAATATTTTAAGTTATTTTATTAAACAGTTGAGTAGCGATGCATTTGATCATTGTAATAATGCTTAGAGTCTTCCACTGAGTAAGTAAGCTAGGCCAAGGGTTCTCTTGGGGCCAACAATGGTTCTCGAGTGCCAGTCCTGCCCAGGGTGTAGGCTTGGGGCGTGACAGTTTGGGTCCATCGGTCATCTTTGCCCGATAAGGCTTCACTAAAACGAGCATAACGTTTTACTCGGAGATGGGATTTTAGTAAACTCGGTGTCGTTGGAAAGAGTATTCAATTATCTATCTTTTAATGGGTCATGAGCCACCTAATTCCTTTTGTGCTAAGAGGGATGACCATTTGAAGTTGACCCAATAACAATTTCCCTCTAACTAGCTGCTGACCCTCACCTATGGTCAGACCTACGGTCCGTAATGGTCAATCGTGGGTGGAATTAGAGACTATAAGATTTGGACCTTAACAACAGAACCCCACCTATGGTCCGTGGGTGGTTCTGTTGGTACTGGCACTAGATTTTCTGAAAACTAGGATATTATTCTTTCTGAGATCCGAGGTGTTACATTAAATGTTTAGTTCTTGGGTTAGCTGATTAGTATTAATAGTTCTCCCACCAGAGGGTTAGTGTGGGTGTCAATCACGACGGTCTGGGTCGTGACACAAACATAATTAAAGTTACAATTTCAAAAGGTAAGTTCAATTTCTTTTTGTTATCTCCTAAAAATAGAAATTACCAACAAAAATATTATGTAGTTAACCAAAAAAAATTATTTCTCATATTTATCGATTAATTAATAAGATATTATAAGTCACAAGATATTTAGTGACAGATTAGCGATGAAGTTTGTAACTAACTTCATTTTATTTTTCTATTAGTATTAATATCTAATATAGTGGTAGGTGGAATGTAATTTTCACCCTTGAATAAAAATTTGGGGTTCAGTCTTTGAGCATTAAATAACATCTGGTAGGGGAGTTTTACCCCCAAAATGATACTTTCCGACTCAAATCTACATTAGTTGGATGAAAAATGGATATCCAACAATGTGTGAAAAAAAAAAACAAAAACATCCTATAACTATCCACAAAATCATATTTTATTTTACTTTTCAATGTTCTATTAAATGGCATCTCCTATTAAAAATGTTTCAACCCGATTATGAATTTTAGATTTAACACTCTTTTTTGTTATCCATGAATATGTAAAAGTTATATATACCATTTGGGACTTATTTGAGAGGTTTATGTTGGGGCCCAAAGGGATGAGTGTGTTTTGAACAAAAAAAAATCACTCTCGATAGTATCAGATTTTTTTTTTTTTTTTTAATGTTGGTATAAGCCTTCATCTTTGTAAGAGAATACGTCGTAATAGTGTATGAGGAAAAAATATGGCATCATGGTCTAATGAGAAGCCTCGTGATCTCTTCAATTTGTGATTGCGGATGACCCTATCATGATCACAAAGGTAAATAATGTCATGAAAATAAACAATGAAAATAAAAAAAAATTAATTCATTTCAAGACTTTTGAGGATTTTGAAGCTCCACCTAGGATAATTATTTTCTACTTGAGTTCCTACATCAAATCTCTAAATCAATCCTACAAGTCAGTCGTACGACTCATCAAACTCTCTACGGTTCGTCCTATCAATTCGTAGGTCCAATATTCAAAAACTTAATTTTCCAAAACTCAACTTTGGTCTACGACTTCCTTCCTACGACCCATAGGAATTCCTACGGTTCGTAGGTTGGACTCGTAGAAACTTGCTTTAGTCAATTTTTCTGCATTTTTCTTTCCTTTTGGACTTTCCAACTTCGAGGATTTTACAGAAAAGACCCAAATACCCTTTAAAATAACTGTATGACAGACCTACGATTGCAACTTACGACTTGTAGAAATTCTTAGGGACTATACTGGTCAACCGTAGTTTGAGTGACTGGGCCTAAAATTCATCTAACTTCGATGAGACCTTCCAATGGTCCGTATACCCAAACCACAGAACTCAACTTTTACCCCTAAATTTTACCAAGTCTGGATTGCTTCAACGGAACCTGTAACACCCCAAATTTTTTTTGAGCTAACACTTAAACCATCCTTCGTAGTGAGTAAGTTTTTACCAAGGAATTAATTTTTCCTAAGTGTGAAGGTCACTAGATGTAGCACCTTGCGTTCCAAAAGAACTATAGCGAATTCATTCAAGTCATTCCTAAGTTCCTTTAAATTTTGGGCCAACTTCAAACGACCATAACCATTTAGTACATGATGTGTTAGGTGGCCCATAAGATATCAAATGAAAGGTCTTCGAATTATCTTTTCAATGCCACTGAGAATGATAAATTTCTAGCTCATATGATGGAGATATGAACGTTTGAAGTCGGGCAATCCAAATAAGGAAAGTTACCCGAAAATAGTAAGGGGTATTTCGGTCTTTTCCTTACCCAGTCAGATTTAATTCATTTTTAGTAAGGTTTTAGGGGTCTAATCTTATTAGGTTCAATTTTATAATCCTATTATATGCCTAGGGTTTTAATTGAGAGTTCAAGAAGAGAAAATAAGAGAAAAGAGGAAAGGATCAAGGCGTTCGTCGAGGTTCTTGAGTTTTGTTGCGGATTTTCGCCATGGGTTTGATCCCTAAGAGGTATGTAAGTTTCCATAGTGATGGATTCATTCACCCACACGCCAAACATGATTTTCATATTCGAATTCGTCCATAAAGAATGCAAGATTTAAGTTCTAGATAAGTGTTCGTAAAGTTTCATTCTAAATCATGTTTTGTTAGGGTTTTGATGAATTCTTGAGATGAAAGTGAGTGTTTTGAGGGCTGTACTGAGTATAATAGAGTGTAATTATATTGAGTAATCGAATTCAAGTGATTGGGGAAGAAACCATTCTATTCTAGGCGAATTAGGATAAAAAAATGAGTAAGAAAAACTCAGACAGAAACAAAGTACTAGGTCCGCGTCGCGGACCTTTTCCTTAGATGTGAAATTTTCTTCTTTGCGTCGCGGAGAGAACGTGGACTCCATTGTTTCAAAATTTATTTCGACCAAACATTATAATTCATCTCCGCGTCGCTGACTTGCTCCGCAGATAGTGTTTTTCAACCGTTTCTCATTATTAACTATCTAAAACTCATTTAATCATCATGATATCCTTCGTATCACAAATCATAACCTTGAATTCATAATTCAAATTCAAGGTAGAGTTAAGAGCCAAGTCTTGAGAGTTCTTTCGAGTCTTTTGAGAAAATCCCTTTGAGTCTTTTGAGGAGTCCTCTACAATTTCTAATTACTTGTTTCAAGACTCGAGCAAGTGAGTATGAGAATGATGAGAAGGTATTCGTGGGTCTACATTATCATCACGAGATCTTTCATATCATGAGTCACAACTTTTAAATTCATAATTCAAATTCCAGAGAGAGTTAAGAGTAGAGTTCAAGAAAGCCTTCGAGTTCAATTGTGAATCCTTTGAGATCAACTATCGATTTTGAGTTAAGTTTTGAGGAAGTAAGTATGAGAAAGAGAAGATTCGTATACATGAATTTCATATTGTTATTTAGACCCTCGAGTCGAGTCGTTCATGCCCATAATTCCATATGAGCTTCATAATTTGAGCATCTTTAAGAGGAGTAGTATCTTCAAGTTCTAAGTCTTGAGTATTGAGTTCCTAACCCTTTTGAGATTATATTCAAAATCATGGAACTACTACATGTTACCCATGAAGTCCCCGAGTTGAGCAGTTCATGCCCATAATTCTGCATGAACCCTATGAGTTGAGCATTCTTGAGATGAGGTAGTATCATGAAGTCCTCGAGTTAAGTTGTTCGTGCCCATAATTTCGTATGAACCCTTTGAGTTGAGTATTCTTGAAATGCGTAGTATCATTGAAATTTTTGAGTTCTATGTATGGTTATTGAAAACCTTGAATTGAGTCGTTCACGTCCATAATTCGGCATGAACCATATTTTAAGAAGTCTTTGTACAAATTGTTTTAAAATTTGTTTTAAAAGACTTGAGCACTGAGTTGAGGAAGAGTAGAGCTGAGTCCATTTTCTTAAAAATGATATATGAGAACTAAGTATTCGCAAGAGTAAATATTTTTACATTTGAGATAAGAGAAAACTGAGATTTCCACAAGAGTTTTGAGTAGTTTTAGTACCATCTCTTTTAAAAGAAAGTTTTTGAGTAAATATCTCAGAACACATAAGAGTTATGTTTTTGAACATATAAGCTAGTTACATTTTGGGAGTAGTATTGAGCATCGATATGGGGATGAGTTTGAGTTCAGATAATTCAAAGTCTCCATAAACCGTGTAGCCAGCATGGGTAGAAAAGGGTCATACTTTTTAGATGATTCCTTAATTATTTTAGCATAGACTAGTGTATCCACTTAGTAGTTAAGTTCTATACCCCCGGAAAGGTCCCTGGCAGGGTGAGGCTAGACGTTGTATCATCACATAGCTCATAGTGATGGTTGTCGGTTAGAGAAAATCCCACAGAGATATTTTGTATTCTTATATACACAAAGTTTATTTTGTATTTTCATATACAAACATAGTTTATTTTGTATCCTTGCATACAAACTGAGTATATTGTATTCTATACATTGAGTTGCTTTCTACTATTTAAAAGCTTTTCAATATATTGCATTTGTATTGTTGCTTTATATTGAGTTGAGTACCCAGAGTCGAGTATTTTATTATTTAGTTGAGTCGTATTTCACTGAGTTGAATATCTTATCTTTGAGTTGAGTATCTTATTCTGGAGTTGAGTTGAGTGAGTTGAGAAGAGGTAACTATGTTTCTTTTTTATCAAATTCAAGCTTATGTTATGCTTTAGAATTCCCCTTACATGCTCGTACATTTCACGTACTGAGCCATTTGGCGTGCATCATTTCATGATGCAGATGTAGGGAATCAAGATCATCAACAGGTGCTTCGCTGATACCACATTTAGTTCGAGTTAGCTATGGTGAGCCTCCTTGCTTCTGGAGGGTTCCACTTGTACATTCAGTTATATCAGTTGTTAGGATGTCGTAGGTCTTTTCCCGACTTCCATCATTGTCGGTTAGAGGCTTCATAAATAGACAGAAGAGTTTGAGAAGTCTGTTTCATTTATTTTGTTAAATGTTTTTAAAGACTTAAGTTGCCTATTTTATGGCGAGTTGAATATATTATTTTTATTCTGTTTTTAAGCTTTTGTATGCTTGAGTTAGTCTTCCTCTTGTAGTCAACCAGGACGAGGGTTCGCTTGGGGACCAACAATGGTTCTCGAGTGCCGGCCACGTCCAGGGTGTAGGCTCGGGTCGTGATAGAATCCATCTATGGTCTGTAGAACATCCCACGACCTGTTTTGGTCAAAGGTTGATCAAGTTATTGGGATTTCAAATTTCACAAAACTTGACCCACTTTCTACGGATGCACTCTACGGTCTGTAGAAGCATCTACGACTTGTAGAATGGATTCTAGAACACAACCAGTAGCTAATAAGTGAAATCTTTCCTTTTTCAAATTCCGAGGTGTTACATTTATATATGTATAATATTGATTAAAAATTGAATATGTAAATTTTAATTAAAATATTTGTAATAGATATTTAAAATAGTTTCTCTCTATGAAATAATCTTAGTATTAAAAGTACATTGATACTTACAAATTTTCATAAATTGACTCTTCAAAGCACTTTTAAAAAAAAGATTAGTGAAACACAATTTTCTTATCAAAAGCATTTTTCAAATGAATTAGCCAAACACAAATAATATTTTTCTAAAGCATTTTTAAAAAAAGTGTTTCTAGAAATAAGCAATTTTTAGCTGAAACCCCAATAGGCTCCAACAACATAATATCATTTTATATTTTATTAGCAATTAATTACTTAGATTTACTAGCTTTATTTCAAAATATCATAAATTTATTTGTATTTTATGACTAGTAATTTAAAGATACAGATTTACAAGCCTTATTTGAACTAGAACCATAAATTCATTTATATCTTTTATAAAGTAATTTAAAAACTACAGATTTATAAATATTATACTAATTAATATCATAATTGCATATCTTGCTTCAGCATTATATAAGAGTCCTAAATGGCATCAACAATTCATCTTTCATAGCATACAAAAGTTCAATAGTGAAAAAAACATGAAGACTTTCACTATGCTTTTTCTTTTCTCCATTACAATATTTTTCACTTTGTTTGACCATTCACTAGGTATGATTTTTTTATTCGACGCATATGAAATTATTTTATCTATAAGTATTTCATTGTGCTTTTTTTTAATCATGTCAATTTATGTGTAATCTTCTCATTATTTTGTATCAGGTGATGAAACTAAATTTTGCCCAGGAACTTTTACGACTAATGATGTATGTGCTAATATTAGCTGTGGAAATCTAGCTCTATTTCACTGGCCAGCAAGTTCGATGCCTCATGATTGTGTTTGTACTGCAGTAGGAAGCAATCAAAGTCTTTGTACCTGTCAAATTCGTTGTTAAACAAAATTATACAATAAAAGTTGTTATTATTAATGTTCATTGAGTAATCATACATGTCCAAGTAATGATTGAGAATAAATAAAAACAAATTGAAATTAAAAGTTGGACAATATTTTTTATAAGTGGAAAAGCTTAACTTTAAAAGTTGAGAGATCTAAATAGCAATTAAAAGTTGAACAACATTTTTTTCCCTTCAAACAAGCGTCATTAATAGAGCAATATTGTAATTTTATCAAACCAATGTAACATATAAAATGACACATGCCAAAACAATGTAATAATAAATTATATAAATCATTATTATCACATATATTTACTTGCCTTTTGCATCTTCAAAATTAAAATGGATAGATGAAGTTGATTGTTCAAGAAAGTCATTAGGTACCCACTTAAATGACCAATAAACTATATCATTTTTTAGAGTAAATAATCATATTGGAAGCTTAGATCACTATACAATCTATAGGTATAATCATTGCGAAATTTATTTAACAACTTTGAGAGATAAATTTTGTTATTTAACTGCATATATTTTTGTTGCTAACACCATTAAATTACAATTTCAAAAGGTAAGTTGTCGCTAACACCATTAAAGTTACAATTTCAAAAGGTAAGTTCCTTTTCTTCTTTTTATCAACTAAAAAAAAAATAAACGATGAACAAATTATGTAGTTAAAAAAAAAATTATTTCTCATATTTATCGATTAATTAATAAGATATCATAATTCACAAGATATTTAGTGACAGATTAGCGATGAAGTTTGTAACTAATTTCATTTTATTTTTCTATTAGTATTAATATCTAATATAGTGGTAGGTGGAAAGTAATCGTCACCCTTGAATAAGAGTTTGGGGTTCGGTCTTTGACGATTAAATAACATCTGGTAGTGGAGTTTTACTGTCAAAATGATTATTTCCGACTCAAATCTACATTAATTGGATGAAAAAATGGGTATCAAACACTGTATGACAAAAAATAAAACAAAAAAACTTCCTATAACTATCCACAAAATTATAATTTATTTAACTTTTCAATGTTCGATTAAATGGCATCTCCTACTAAAAATGTTTCAACCCGATTATGAATTTTAGATTTAACATTCTTTTTGTTATCCATTACTATGTAGAAATTATATTTACCATTTGGGGACTTATTTGAGAGGTTTATGTTGGGTCCCATACGGAAAAGTATATTTTGAACAAAAAAAACCATTCTCGATAGCATCAGATGTTGTTTTACTTAATGTTGGTATAAGCCTTCGTCTTTGTAAGAAAATAAGTCTTAATTGTGTATGAAGAAAAATATGGCATCATGGTCTAATAAGGAGCCTCGCGATCTATTCAATTTGTGATCAGGGATGACCCTATCATGATCACAAAGGGAAATAATGTCAAGAAAATAAATAGTGAAAATCAAAAAAAATTAATTCATTTCAAGACTTTTTAGGATTTTGAAGCTCCACCTAGGACAATTATTTTCTATCTGAGTTCCTACATCAAATCTCTAAATCAATTCTACGAGTTAGTCCTACGACTCGTCAAACTCTCTACAGTTCGTCCTATCAAGTCGTAGGTCCAATATTCAGAAACTTAATTTTCCAAAACTCAACTTTGGTCTACGACTTCCTTCTTACAACCCATAGGAATTCCTACGATTTATAGGTTGTACTCGGATAGTTTTTCTTTCCTTTTGGACTGTTCAATTTCCAAAGTTTTTACAGAAAAAGACTCAAATATCCTTTAAATAACCGTATGGCAGACCTACGATTGCAACCTACGGCTGGTAGGAATTCTTACAGACTATACTGGTCAACCGTAGTTTGAGTGACTGGGGCCTAAAATTCATCTAACTTCGATGAGACCTTCCGACGGTCCGTATACCCAAACCTCAGAACTCAACTTTTACCCCAAAATTTCACCAAGTTTGGATTGCTTCTAAGGAACCCATCTACGGTCTGTAGAACATCCCACGATCTGTTCTGGTCAAAGGTTGATCAAATTTTGGGACTTCAAATTTCTCAAAACTTGACCCACTTCCTACGAATGCACTCTACGGTCTGTAGACGCATCTACGACCCGTAGAATGGATCCATAGAACACAATCAGTAGCTAATAAGTGAAATCTTTCATTTTCCGAATTCCGAGGTGTTACATTTATTTATGTATAATATTGATTCAAAAATTGAATATGTAAATTTTAATTTAATTAAAATAAAATTTTAACCACAATATTTGTAATAGATATTTAAAATAGTTTCTCTCTATAAAGTAATATTAGTATTAAAAGTACATTGATACTTACCATTTTTTTCATAATTTGACTCTATAAAAAGCACATTTTAAAAAAAAGATTAGTTAAAAAAAAATTTCTTATCAAAAGGATTTTTCAAATGAATTAGCCAAACACAAATAATTTTTTTCTAAAGCATTTAAAAAAAAATCATTTTAAAGAAGTGTTTCTAGAAAATAACAGTTTTTAGCAGAAACCGAAATAGGCTCTAACAGCATAATATCATTTGTATTCTATTAGAAATTAATTACATAGATTTACTAGATTTATTTCAACATATCATAAGCTTATTTGTATTTTATGACAAGTAATATTTTATGACCAGTAATTTAAAGATACAAATTTACTAGCCTTATTTGAACTAGTACAATAAATTCATTTATATCTTTTATAAAGTAATTTAAAAATTACAGATTTATAAAGATTATACTAATTAATATGATAATTTCATATCTTCCTTCAGCCCCTATATAAGAGTCCTAAATGGCATTGACAATTCATACTTTCATAGATAACAAAAGTTCAATAGTGAAACAAAACATGTAAAGTTTCACTATGCTTTTTCTTTTCGCTATGACAATATTTTTTACTTTGTTTGACCATTCACTAGGTATGATTTCTTTATTTGATGCATATGAAATTATTTTATCTACAAATATGTGTTCAGATATGTGTTTTCATTATTCATTTTTTTAATCATGTCGTTTTATGTGTATTCTTCTCATAATTTTGTATCAGGTGATGATACTTGATACGCTCAAATTACACTTCTCTAAAGAAGCATAAGCGATCGTTATCAAGTAAAGAACCCAACTTGTATGTTGGGGTCAATCCCACGAGGAAAATGGTTTAGACTTTACTTTAACCAACAATTATATTCAATTAGTCAAATTACTTCCAGAAGCAAGAAATAAAAAGGGGCGTTTTGTGAAAAAAATTGTAAGAATTCAATAAATAATCAGTAATCAAAAGTCAGTTTTGGTTGTTATCAAGATGAGAGAAATAACTAGGGTATACATGTTCCCCACAAGCTCATAACGCAGTAATCCTAGTAATAGCAATCCTTTCCTAGTGCACTACATGCAAAGTGATAAGTTAGGTATTTCTAAATTCTTTGTCTGACATCTAGAGAATTTCACCCCGCACCTTGGTCCGGATACGTGTGTATAATTTACTAACCCTTACCTTTACCTCATATTAGACATCATAATCGATGTTTGGCTTAGTTATTACTTCGCACCAATCGACATTTGCCTATTAGATAGTATCACTAAATCTATGTTGATAATTCTTTTCTTGTTGATTACCTCTTTGGTCCGGCAAGTAGCAACAAGGCGAGTTTTAACGTTTGCAACCGCTAAAAAGAGTTCTAAACGAAATAATTATCAATGCATGCACCACACTATTAAATAATTGTTTATTTACTATTCATACTTTGTCAATTGCTCATGAATCCCACAACCCTAGTTGTGGAGTTTAATTACCCATAATCATATGAACACAATTCATTGTTTAAGATGAAAGAATTATGAACTTACATAAGAAGAATAATAAACCCAGAAATTCAACTTGAATTGCAACTCAAAAATCTTCAAAACGATCTTAGGAAATTAATAATTGCTAAAGTTGCACGTTAATCTCCCAAATCAAGAACTAGAATAGAATAATAATGTCTAACCCCCAAAAACGAGGTATACATGCCCTATTTATAGAAAACAAGTCCTAAATTAAAAGGGAAACAAATTAAGGAAAGTTTGTTACAGGCACGCGTCTTCATTCCACGAGACTGACTAACGGACCGTCAATGGATCTACGGTCCGTGGGTCCCTTCCGTCAGCCAAGACTTGGAAAATATTTCAGCTTCCAAAAATTAGCTTCTCTGAAACAAACAACATAATTACAGTACGGACTGTAGATCGATCTACGGTCCGTCAGTCCCTCTCCGTAGCTCCATACTTAGACTCTTCAAAAATCAGGTACTGGAACCCTCGAAGTATCAATCTACAGATCAACAGTACGGTCCGTAGATCAATCTACGGACCGTCAATGGTCACCGTGGTTCCACACTTGGTCAGATTTCCCTGATTTGCTTTCCATGCCTTTGCTGCTGATCTACGACCACCATCTACGGAGCGTCAATGGACCTACGGTCCGTAGATCACCTCCGTAGATTCCCTTTTCTGCATTTCTTTCAGCTGTCTCTTTAATTCCGCGCCTGAACATTTTTCCTGCAAAATATGATAAAAACACATAAAAACCAATACAAAAAGGCCCTAGACACACACAACTTGTAAGTGAAATGTATTAGAACTACCGTAACTCACGGTATATCAACACTCAACTTCAATTTGTTGTTTGTCCTCAAGCAACACACTAATACTGTAAACGACACTTGTATAGAAACAAGCATTTCAATCCCAAGCAATCACATGGCTCTCTATCCCACTCATTTTCTGGGTGCAAAATTTGTTCTCTTAGACTCGATAAGCTAATTCATGTGGATCAAACCATGACAACAATCGACCAACCAACACACAACATACACTGTTTTACTATCACCAAAGTACCAACTTTTCGACAATGCAACTAGTGCCCTTACTTCAAACGAAATCCCATTTCTTTCACACAATGACTATGACTTTGAGTACAAGGATTCATTCAACACTCACACTCAGAAACAACTTCAAGTACAGCTAGTGCTCAATACCATAGGCTTGCCCTTATTTTCACTGCTTAGACACCCCAAATTAGACTCTAGGATCACTATAGGACTTTTTTGGCTTGTAACGTAGGCTTAGAGTCAGGTGTGGTTCATTTGTGTACTTCTTAGTGACTTTATGCCCTTCTTGACATTACACTAGGCTTTCAACCTCTTTCTGCCTTTATTTTGTCATCCTACCATTTTACCTTCTTTCCCTTGATTCTCTTCAACCATGGATGTGACTTTAGGTTTTGTAGATCTTTTTATTTTTCACTTTTATCTCTTTCATGCATTTTATGCTTATTTTTTAGCTTTCAACAAGTCACATCCATTCCTCTCTTTTCTCAACATCAAACTCTTTTCATACCTATTTTTCTTTCGGTTTCCTCTTTCATAACCACCCTCAACTTATGAATTTTCCATTGGTTAAGGTGCACAATACCCAAAGTCGGGTCAGGGCCAAGATTGAAGTTATCTTTTACATTAGCCACCCTCAACTTAGGCTTTTTACCTATGTCGAGGTGGACATGTCCAAGGAGGGACCAAGGCCAGCATAGTAGATTTATGGGAAGGTGAGTTCGGGGTTTAGAAAGAAATCGTCTAATTTTAGGCTCAAAGCATTTGGATCAAAAGGAGCATTTATTTCATTTGGTTGGATCCTTCATTTAGGAAATTTGTGGACTTATCAGAACAAGGGCCTATGATCACCTCCTAGCTTCTAGAGTGGATTGTCTTAGCAGGACTAATCGTGCAAGTTCTAGTTTTGCACAAAAACTGTTTGAACATTCAACTATTCTCACACACACTTGGCACATTGTTTCATTATCAGATTACCCAGTTCAAGTTTCAGCTAAAGTCATGCCATCAGGTTGATTCATTATCATGTCATACTCAGAGCCAACACATTCAACTTGTCTTAGCCTACCAATTCTAGCACACATCACAAAATTTGGACGGGTATATTTTTCATAAGCCATCATGCTTCATTCTTGTTCATGCTTCTATACATACAATCCTAACACATGCCGGTTCAACAGTAATTAAACAGTCTCTTGGGGAAAAAGAACACAGGCAAGAAAACCCCAAGAAAGGATTTATGAGTTGGGTTACTCAGACTTCACTCTATCACTCACAATCCATTTACCCTACCCCCAACAAAAATAGATGCTATTGTCCCCAATGCATACAAGAACAGTAAAAGATAGTGGATTAGGTGAAGCAAACCTGTGGCGCATAGTGTCGACGAATCATGCACGAGCGGGTGGGTCTGGTTTCCCGGAGCCCGCTGGAACAATTGTTGGGTCACCCTCAGTAGTGCCCACATCATCCATCATAACACCATCAGTGGTGCTCACAATGTCCCTCACAACAGGCGGGACCTCTACAACTAGAGCAGAACTCGATGCCCCTGCAAAAATCTTACGCACTCTCTATTGGCGCAACTGTTCATCTAAAATCGAGGCCTTCCTGGCCTCCTTCTGTTGCCTACGCTGTCTCTTTCGAGCTTTTTCCTCCTCAGTGCGATTAGAACGGTCCCTCTTACCTTTCGCATGTGTAGGCTTAAGCCCCTCCTCGGCGGTCCTACTGAATAAAACATCCAACACCGTATCATCAGCCAGTCCAGTAGGTGCGGCCTAAGGCTCAACTGTAGGGGCGACAAGAATGGCATCAACGTCGGTCTGGAGACTGGCTAACTCAGCCTGCAAAGTGGATAGATTTATGATCGGGCCTGATCTCTCGAGGACTCGCAATTCAAAGGCATCAAGATACTTATTTACTGCCTGGACCTTCCAGTCCGGCATGCCCTCCATCCTTCGCTCCATTCTGGCCTCGAACTCGGCTATCAACTTTTGCATCCAAGGCTGAATGTGATGCAGCAGTGTGGCCATCTGAGCCTCCAATTTCTGTACTCTGGCCAATGGGACAACAGTAGCTCCTAACTGTGGTGTGGACCGAGATGAACTAGGAACCATACTAGCAGCCTGGGAAGAGGAGGCCGGGATAGTATTAGAGTGATCTGGTATAATGGGATCACCACCCTGTGCCTGCCCCACCGTGTCTGCAAGATCTGCGCCCAAGGGAGGTACCTCAACCTAGGGCTCTCTGCGAGGTGCCGCCACATTTGCTTCATCTCGAATGAGGCCTATATCCAAAGTCCCTATAGGGTGGATCAACCTATCACAATGCCAAATCGGCACTCCAGAATCCCTGCACAATTGGAAAATCAAACATGGATAGGGGTAAGTAGTGGAGGTCTTGAATGCCCTCTCGTGAATCTCTTCCAGCAGCATGCGGGCAAAGTCAATCTCCACTCCTAATACTAGTGCTGCAACCATGATCGCTTTGTCCCATGTCAGTTGGTTGTCAGCTTTTGTCGGTGACACGCTGTTACGCACCAACAACCAGAAGAACTTGGCCACAAAATTTAATGCGGCTTTTCGAATACCTAATCGAGGTTCAGCGACCCACTTTGCACGCTCGCCATCTGCAACAATGTACTTAGCCAACCATAGTTTTACTGCTTCTCGCTATTCAGCATTCCTCTGGAAAGCACCACTCCTCACGATGTCCCATCTGTACTCAAACTCCGCTGTGTTTAGTGACCAATAGTGACCTGTGGTCGGACCATAGAGAAAGCGGCTGATGGTGGCATGTGATATGTCCACCGAACAACCCCAGACCATGGTGGAAGTGAGAGGGTCCTGGGCTATGGGCTTTGACCGCTTGGAAATCGAACCACGAAGAGTGGCAGTATAGGAGGCGTAGAACTCCCATACCATCTCCTCACTATAAGTACCTGGGTCCCGAGCCATCCAGTCACACTTGTGAAGGTTAAAAATCCGGTGGATGTCGGGGACAGTGTGCAAGCTCCCTGTAAGGACTCTACGCTCCTCTGTAACAATTCGGGCCATCTTCTCTTTGTTATTAATCATCTTGGCATCCTGATAGATTTGCCATTGGCCCTCAACACACCATATGTTTGGCTCACCGGCCATTGGAGTAGGGTTCTCATTCCTTGCTATGGGTACTGACTCTGAGCTAGTGGCCTCATCAGATGAGGCAGCTTGTTCAATCTGGCTGGACCCTGTGGCTGACTTGGCATTGGACCCCTAAGCATGAGCAGACTCGGACCCTGAAGCATGGCTGGACTCAGACCCTAAAGCATGGCTGGACTCAGAGCCAGACGCAGACCCAGTAGCTGAACTGGAAGCAGCCCCAGTTGGTGACCCGATCAGTGTGTGCTCCTTATCAGACTGGGAGACAGTGACTACGTCGGGAATCACCTTCCGGGGGTGCCTCTGGTGGTTCTAGGTGCCGTGGGAGAAGTCCTTGTGTTTGGAGGAACGTATGCTGGATCTTGTTCCGTGTCTGTGGCCTCATCGATTAACCTGAAACTAGGAGCAACAAATTTTGACTTGCCTTGTTTTGAGTAGGTGACTAGCTTTTTGGGTGCCATCGTACCTGTGGAAGCAATATTAGTGCCAAAACTAACCATAAACAATAAAAAAAAAACTTTTAGAACTATAAACGAACAGTAACAAAGTCCCAAGAAAATTTCAGACAGAGGCTACAGTGGTCATCCACGGAGGAGACCTACGGTCCGTAGACTGATCTACGGTCCGTGGAACCCTTCCGTGGATCAGAGGGCCAACAATATTGGTCACAGATGAAAACCACGGATGTACAGAACGGTCCGTAGATCAATCTACGGACCGTAGTCCACATCCATGGTTTCACTCTTGGTGAGATTTTCAAGTGCATTAACCCACGAACCAATCTACGGTCCGTAGACAGGGTATCGTGGATGCGATTTGTGCCAGGTTTCAGCCAATATTTATTTGCAAGTCCACATATTAGACTATTTTCAACAATATCCTAGTCTAACCATGCATTTCAACATTGAATCATGCTAGTTTGTCATTCTTAGGATTCCAATTAATCATTTGAACAAGTATTTAAGACAAACTTTGGAACCCTAAGTCGAAACTTACATGTAGACTTATAATCACATACAACAAGGCAACAATCACTATCTATCGTTCCAAGGGTATTGTAACTTCCAATTTTATC